>NW_027555625.1:153565081-154032581 GCF_003287225.1 Phascolarctos cinereus | reverse complement strand
CCCAGACTCAAAATGGCTGCAGATTTAAGAAATGTGAAAAGCATGAATTTCTACTTATACAAAATAATTAGTATTGTTGATGAATTTGCAAGCTAAAGTTTAATATCCAAACCATATTCATATACCTTGAAGTGAGTTTTCACTACAAAAAAAGGTGGCTTAATAAAGCTACTGCTACTGATGATGATGATGATTACAAAATAATGGTATAATGAAAGATACATGTGGATCTATGTAGGGGAAGGGAGAACCAGTTCTTACCTGTACCTGGAAGAAGTTGCAAGCTCTCCGCTGACATGGATATTTAAGATACTGTAGTGATTCTGAACACCACTGATTTGATCAGATGAATCAAAACAGATAGTCTTTGTGACTTTTCTCAAAACTCAGGTAGAAATCCTAGTTGATTAGTTACCTAATCCTCCCTTATGCGTCTTTCTCTATGCCCCTCCCCCCCACAGTGGTGGTTGGGGGGAGAAAATATGTTTCTTGGTTTTGAAATAAGAGGGGAAGGAAAAACATTAAGTAATTGAGAAAGCAATAATAACCTACCCAGCTAAATCAACCTAAGATTTATTTCAGTATGTGTGTAGGGAGGTCAAGTTGTGATTTACTGTGAGGTGGAATGATGGTATCTGACACTTTTAGATTTCACTATCAAGCCCAACTTTTGCAATTTGGGTAGAATTGAGCATGACAGGAGAGATTAAAAGCTGTCTTCTCACCACAGTTTCACTCAATTCCTTTTTGTTTTCAGGAAGTACAGCCCTGGTGATATTTGCCCCAGAGGGTTATAATAGGAACTAGGAATTAAAATAGGTTTCTGACTGTAAGACAGATGAGAGCTGAACTGAGGAATTCCAATAAGATAACAAGAAAGAGAAGAGTTTTAAAGGCAGATATACTTCTATGCTAGGAATCTGTTACATTCTTTAAGGAGCCGGAATGAAGAGAAAATCTTGCTAGCCATTGAGTGAAATGGAGGATGGGGAGAGTTTCAAAGGCATGTGGCTAAATGAGCTGATTGAGAACAACTGTAGTTGTCCCTGGAGGGGACAGATTTATTAAAAATAGAAATCTGTAGTGAAAGAACAGAGGAATAGGTGATCTTAAGGATAGGTCCCCAGCTAAAGACTATAGCTGAGGCATAGTGGGAGACTAAAAGAGCATCAGAATCACTAAATGTAAGATCTGCAGTCTTCACTTAGAGACGCAAGGTACCCTCACCACAGGCCCGGTAATGGAGAGTAGAATTAGCTGAAAGAGTTGGCTGACGGTATCCTCTGTAGTGTTATTAATCACAGAATCACTGGTGGATGACAGGCAGGGTATTAGGTGACCCAGAAGATAAGTGGATAGCGGAAGATCAACTGTAATACAAAGCAGAGAGCAGGCCTAGCAGAGTACAGAATAATTATATAGTAAGAAAAACTCAGTTGCCTCTCAAACTTGTGTTTTACTCATGTGTTCCCCACATGTGTATGCCATATATACAGTTCTTACACATATCTATTCTTCCCCCTGAGTGCATTTTTATTTGTGGTGTAATGAGCTCAAGGTTTATTGGAGGAATCTTCTGTTGTTTCGTTACTATGCTACTTCACTAAAAAGTAATTGCCTTTAACTATTATCTCGAACTCTCCACAAATGACAATTTCCCCAAATTATTTCCCAGACTTATATACATCCTTTAGATGATTAGTAAACTATACAGTTAGATGGAGCAGTGGATAGAGTGTCAGGCCTGGAGTCAGCAAGATTCATCTTCCTGAATTCAAATCTGGCCTCAGACATGTACTAGCTATATGCCTCAAGTCAAGTCAAGGCCCTGTTGACCTCAGTTTCCTCACCTGTAAAATGAGCTGCAGAAGGAAAGTGCAAACCACTCTAGTATCTTTGTAAAGAAAACCCTAAAAAGAGTCATGAAGAATTGGATATGACTGAAAAAAAACCTGAATAACAAATTATACACATCAGTGGGGTTTTGCATACTGTGGTTTGGAAAGAATTATGATCCATGTAATACCTAGAAGTAGGGCAACTCTCTAGGAGTCCATAGTGAGAAAGACCCTTGCTTTTACAAACATTTTATAAACATAATTTTGATCAGGTAAAAATATATTCATAAATAAAAGAGCTGTCATTAAGATTATTTTATCTATCGTGATTCCTGTCTCTCAAGCTATTTTGTTTTTGTTTTTCCCCCTTGCTGTTCCTGTTTTCTTCTTTGTCCCTCCATCTAAATCTGCCTTCCTTTTATACCAGTAAGGCTAGCTACTTATCAGAGGTTAATGGTCTGAGTTTGTTATTTGTTTGTTATCTAAAAGCCCAGAACAATTTTATAAAACGTTACATTATTGAAACTCCTCACATTGAGGGAAATAAAAACAACACTTAAAAGAGTGGCATATATGATGATCCCCACCTTTCCACGTGGGAAATGCCATCCAGTAAGGGAACGTAATGATTACAATTCAAGATATTAGCCTGGAAAATAACATTTTAAAATAGCCATATAATCAGAGCAAGGAATAATAACTGGGCAGTCTAAATGCTATATTGTTACACACCTACCATCAAGAGATCTAAAGAAGGCCCTCAGAATGTTAGATGAATGCTTTGTGGAGAGCTTATAGGAGGGTATGGTCAAGAATCACTTGGAATAAGACGTGGATGGTTTGTGAGCTACAAGGCTAAAGGAAGCACTTACATCTCAGGGATCATTAATCCCTCAAAATATTAGAAAAGTTGGCCCATGTCACTGACCCACTTCATCATCATTGAGGCAGGGCTTAACTCATTGTTTTACCTCCTCACCAGTAAATGTATGCTCTTACACATATCCTTCTTTCTCTCCCCCTCCCCATCGCTACTTCCAGCTTATCTTTATGATTTGTCTTCTTACTAAAATGTAAGCTCAGAATGTGAGAGCAGAGACCATTGGGTTTTCTTGTATTTGTCTCTACAGTATTTGGCACAAAGTAAACAATAAATTATTGTTCTTTCTATCTATCTATCTATCTATCTATCTCTATCTATCTATCTATCTATCTATCTATCTATCTATCTATCCAAGCTGTTTATTTAACAATCGTCTGTTTATCATCTATCTGCAAATCTATCATCTATCCGTCCATCTCCACTTTAAACATGGCCTCTTGAATGGACATTGTCATCCATGCGGTCTAAATATCTGTGAATTTTGTTGTTTTTATTTTGTCCTTAGTTCCATTTTCCTCTGGACTCTGGAAAACAAAATTCTTTATTAGACTCGAGGCTAATGCATACCTGACAATGTTATTCACACACACATATTACTAATATAATGCTTTTATGTCTGTTGTAAGCTGTATGGCCGTTTTTACTTGTTCTCTTTATGATAAACCCATCTGTGCATGCAAGAGTGAACAAAGGCTGTAATAGATTTCCCACAATCACCTAGTAAATCTGTCAATAGCAGATCCAGAAATCAGTGGATTTGAAACTGTAATTTTGCCAGTGAGGTAAAAAAAGAAGTCAGAATACAGAAGTTCCCAGTCTTAGTTTTCATCCAGACCACCCCAATGGTGCTTCTTGCACCCTAGACTCTTTAAAATTGTCTAACAGGGACCAGTTCAGGCTGGCTTAAGCCCTAATGTCCAAAACCAGCAATAAATAATCCTGTTTATGTTTGAGTTAAACTAGATTTGTCAGTCATTATACCTTTCAAGTCTTATACTCTTGATGTTTGTCATTTGACAGAACAAATATTTGGTCCTTCAGGCAGTTCTAAGTTTGTAGAGTGCATCACTGTGCGCTACGAAATCACATATTTCTCCCTTATGCCAATCATCAAAAGAGCCTTGCTCAGATATCTGCTATTCTGAACTCTAGTCCATTAACTTAAGATACATAAATTAGATTATGGCATGGGCAGAATTATGAAGGCCAGAACTCAGAGATCCCTCTATCGTATTTCTTTAGGCCAATTAAAATAAATTCATTCACGTTAAATGAAAAAAAAATAAAGGGGTAAAATAGAATGGAAAAGAAAAAGCAATAAAAGTAGGATTTGTACGCACGTACAATAAAAAGGAGAATGAAAACTATACTTAATGTCACAGAATCATAGACTCAGAATTCAAAAGGACTTTAGAAGTAACCGCAACCAATCTCCCTATGAAAAAATCCAAACTATCATGCCAAGGACTAGGAATTATCCAGTCTTTGCTTAATACTTCCAGTAACAGAGAGCCCACTACCTTTCAGGTAATGAGGTAAAAACTAAAACTATACAAGACAAACCACAACAAAGAAGTAATGATGACATGGATCATTGCTATTGTGGCTAGAATGTAGCTTTGCTCCTTCCCTGTAGTCTTTCTACCGTTTCCAACATTTCTGTGACTAAAAAGACTTAGTGGGGAGCATTGACTCTGTGTGTATATGTTGGAGTGGAAGGAAGATGAGAGTAGTCACATTGTTTACATCTTGAAGCAAGGAAAACATGAATGGAATTAATTTACTCTAATTCTACCAGTGGTAAAGGGTAGGGACCTCTTAGTCTAGAGGTCTTAGCAAATGTTCCCTTTTATAAGATATTGTGAAAGTTTTCAAGGCTGGCTGACAATGGAGGGGCTATGTATTGATTAACCCTCAAGACTTGCTTATGGAGAACATGTGGGCTCATTCTATCCAAGGGGGTGGGATACTCAACCAGAGAGGTTGTCTATGAGTCTGAAATAACTTTGTAAGCCCCTAGTAAAGGGGAAAGTTTCATTGTTTATTGTTTTAGGCACAAATCCTTTTCTCTATTTAAAAATTTTTATGTAAATAATCTTCTATGTTCCATATTCTTGGTTAGCTTTGTGCCGACAAGAAAACTTCACCCACCTAGAAGAAAGTTAGAAATAAGCCAAGGTCAAATGTTTTCAGGGGAACCCAGTAAGGGAGGATGAATATGATGCAATTACTGACAAGTCTCTAAATTGAACGCCATCTATCTGTCCTCATTAGACACTTGATTACATCCACCTTGACCTTTTGATGAGAAACTCAAGATTATCTCCTATTACCAATATAACATGTGGTTTCTCAGGTTGGCCAACCAAAAAGGAGATATTGGAGAGGTTGAATATAAAGTTCTGTGATATTCAATGATAATCCCATTTTCCTCCTTCCATGTTCCCTTATGCCTACACCAGCTGCTCAAAATTCCACCCCACTTTCAGAGCAAACCTCCTTACTCATAGGCCACCTCTTCCATTAAGCTTTCTCTGATTCTGACAGCTTGAGGTGATTGTCCATTTCTGCATTCTTGTAGTACTTTCTACCTCTGCTGGTTTAGCAGAAAGAACAGTGACTAGACTCAGAAGATCTGAGCTTGAATCTTGACTCAGCTATTTGCTACCTCTGTAACTTTTGATAATTCCCCAAATTTCTCTTGGCCCGAGTTTCCTGATCTGTTAAATGAAGGATTTGGACTAGATGATAAATAAGATCTCTCCAAGATCTCAGCCCTATGCTTTTATTAAATTATTTGTCTACTCAGCTTACTGTCTTCCCCTGCTGTTCCATCTCTTGGCCCTGGGGCATTTTCTCTAGCTGTCCCTCAGGCCTGGAATGCTCTTCCTTCTCAACTCCACCTACTGATTTTCTTGGCTTTCTTTAAGTTTCAACTAAAATCCCATCTTTAACAGTAAGTCTTTCTCAACCCCTCTTAATTCTAGTGTCTTCCCTCTGTTAATTATTTCTGATTTATCCTGTGTGTAGCCATTAGAGATGTCCAAGCGGCAACTGGGGCAGCCAGGTCTGGTGAGGAGCCAGTTCTGCAGCTAATTGACCTACTTGACCCAACCCAGATGTGAATTTACCATTCAGATGAGACAACTTGTTTCCTAAGGAGCCAGCCCAGCCATTGCCAATTCCTCAATCTGAAGCAAACTTTTTGGGGACTTTAGGAAGGAAGAAAATGACTCTGAGGGTGAGAGTCATGATATAATCCTTAGCCACATGTATTCCCTAAATATTTGCCTTACTATGTTTGTGATTTAATTTTGAATTCAGTCTTACCAGACTCTTTGTGCATAAAGAGAGAGTGTGCTCCCCAGTATGAGAGGATTATTTTGTAACTACTCTTCTTGCTATAATTCCTTTTCAGTTAATGTTCTTTTGGAAAAACTAGCTGATATCAACTGAATGATTATTATTAGGTAGCACATAAACCGGGGCTTCTAAGCAACAGTAATAGAACCTCCAACACCTCAAGTTTAACTTTAATAATAATAGCTAACATTTATATAGCATTTACTATGTTCCAGATACTGTGCTAAGCATTTTACAATTATTATCTCATTTGATGCTCACAACAAGGCAGATACTGGTTGAGTGACTTGCCCAGGGTCACACAGCTGGTAAATGTCTGAGGCTGGGCTTGAACTTGTGTTCTGACTTGAAACATGGAGCTCTATCCACTGTAGCACCTAGTTGCCCCTAGAAACCTAATCTAGTATTTCAATATGAATTGTGAGAGTAAACCCAGAGTGGAGTTGGCTACTTCTCCTCTCAGGGTTTGAAGGGTAACTATTAGTGTATCCTTGAAAATCCCAGTTCAGATGTTTTGTAGTTGTCTTACCATAGAAACCTGAGTCATCATGAGTGACAGAAAGCAATCACAGGATGCCTCTGCATTCTTTAAAGTAGGGAGGTAGGAAGGGCTGTTCTATCATGCATACATGGAAGCAAGCCCATTCCAAACTTTCTTATGGAACATTAGCTGACCGTACCTTAGGTAGAGAAAAGTAGGACAGAGGTGGAAGGGGGTGCTACACTTATATGATTAAGTGTGTATTTAAAAAAAATTTTGTTCAGACTTCTAGGAGCCAAGATGGTGGAGTAAGCAGTAAATCTCCATAACTCATCCATATTCACCTCCAAACACCCATAAAGCAGTGGCCCCAAAACAAATCCTGGAACAGCAGAACCAGCAAAAAAGATGGGGAGAAACAATCTTTTAGTCCAAGAAACTTGGAAGATTGGCAGGAAAGGTGTGTCTCACTTGGGTAAAAGGGGAGCATAGTCCAGGACAGGTAAACAGTAGCAAGTCCCATCACAGCAAACCATTGGGAGATCCTGAGCCCCAGTGTAGTAGAGCAGGCAAAGGCCAACACTAGGACCCTCTCCCCACCTCTTCCCTGCCCTTCACAGGCCTCAGCATAGCCAGGAGAATAGGCAGACTCCAGTTCTGAGAACCCACCAGGTGCTTCAGCATAATCATGGGTGAATAGACAGCAGCCAGCAGCCAGACCTTCACATGCTTCATTATAGCTCCAGGGAAATTCAGAAACACTCCACCAGCCTCAGAACATGCCAGACACCACTACTAGACCCCAGCTCATGCCAGGTAAGCTGCCCAACCCCCCATCAGGACCAGCTACCCCCCCATCACCCTCAGCAAAGCACCAGACATGACAATCCCCTGTGGGCCTCAGGGCAACATCAGTATAGTGCCAGGTAACCAGCCAGGGCCTGTAGCCCCTGGCACAAGAAATGTCCTTTCCACCGAGGGAGCAGAGCTCAAATTTAAAAGAAAGGAAAAGGCCAAGAAAGATGAACAAACAACAACAACAGTGAAAAGAATCTAACTGTAGAAAGTTATTATGGTGCTATGGTGACTGAGATGATCAAGACACAAACTCAGAAGAGGACAATGATGTCAAAGCATCTATGGACAAAGCCACAAACAAAAATGGGAAGTGGTCTCAAGCCCAGAAAGAACTCATGGAAGAGCTCAAAAAGGAGCTTAAAAATCACATCAGAGAGGCAGAAGAAAAATTGAGAAAAGAAATGAGAGCAATGCAAGAGAATTATGAAAAAAGAGCCAACAGCTTGGAAAAAGAAAAACAACTGCTTAAGAAATAGAATTGGCCAAACAGGAAAGAAAGTACAAAAGCTAACTGAGGAAAACAATTCCTTAGAAGTTAGAATTGGGCAAGTGGAAGCTAATGACCCTATGAGACATCAAAAATCAATTAAACAAATTCAAAAGAACGAAAAAATTGGGGAAAAAATGTAAAGCACATCATTAGAAAAACAACTGACCTGGAAAATAGATCCAGAAGAGACAATATCAGGATCATTGGACTATCTGAAAGCCATAATCAAAAGGAGGACTAGGACAGCATCTTTCAAGAAATTATTAAGGAAAACTGCTCTGATATCCTGGAACCAGAGGGCAAAATAGACATTGAAATAATCCACTGATTGCCTCAAGAAAGAGATCCCAAAATAAAAACTCCAAGGAACCTTTTGGCCAAATTTAAGAACTACCAGGTCAAGGAAAAATACTGCAAGTGACCAGAAAGTAACAATTCAGATATCGGGAAGCCACAGTTAGGATTACACAGCACTTAGCAGCTGCAACATTAAAAGATTGGGGGGTCATGAAACATGATATTCTGGAAGGCAAAGCAGCTAGGACTACAACCAAGAATCACCTACATGGTGAAATTAAGCATAATACTTCAAAGGAAAAAAAATCATTCAATGGAATAGAGGGAGTTCAAGCTTTCATAAGGAGAAGACCAGAATTGAACAACAAAAAAAATTGATCTCCAATATAAAGACCCAAGAGAAGCCTAAAAAGGGAAAAAGGGAAAAGAAAACACAAGGGATTCAATGGAGCTAAACTGTTTACATCCCTACATGAGAAGATGATACTTGCAATTCTTAAAAATTGTACCACTAATAATGCAGCTAGAAGGAATATGCATAGACAAAGGGTATGGGTATAAGGTGAATTGGAGGGAATGACGATAAAATAATCAAGTTATGAGAAAGAGCAATACACTATGTGCAGAAGGAAGAGAGAGGAAGGATTGGATAAATTATTTCACATGAAGAGGTGTGAAAAGTCTTTTACAGTGGAGGGAAAGGTGGGAAGGTGGAAGATGGGCATCTCTTGAACCCTACTCTTACCACTATTGGCTCAAAGAGGGGATAATATGCAGAATCAGTTTAATGTAGGAATCTATCTTACCTGACAGGAAAGCATGAGGGGAGGAAATTAAGGGGTGGTGGTGGGGACTGACACAAGAAAGGGCAGACCTGACAGAAGTAAAACATTGGTGAAGCAGGAAAGGGTGAAAGAAGAGAGAGGGAAAACAAGAGTAAAAATAGGATGGAGGGAAATACGCAGTTAGAAATCATAACTGTGAATGTGAATGAGTTGAACTCTCTCATAAAACAGAAGTGGATAGCAAAAGTAAAATGAGCAGAACCAGGAAAACATTGTACACAGTATCAGCAAAATTGCATGATGATCAACAATGAATGAATCAGCTCTTCTCAGAAACACAATGATTGATCTGAATGCTGATCAAAGCATACTTTTTCACTTACTTTATTCTTTTTCTAGTTTTTTTTCCTTTTGATCTGTTTCTTCTTTTACAACTGTTTTTAATATGGGAATACATTTTACCTGATAGCACATGTATAACCTATATCAAATTGCCTACCATTTTTGGAAGAAAGGAAGGGAGGGAGAGAAAAGAATAGAAACTCAAAACCTTGTAAAAATGAATGCTAAAATTGTCTTGACATGTATCTGGGGAAAAATGAAGTACTATTAAAAATTAAAAAAATACAATAGCAGTTAACATTTCTTCAGTTAAAAAAATCATTCATAAAATAAAAGGGGAAAGGTGAAGATTAACTCTCAAAGGATGTGCTTTGTTGTTGTTCACTCATTTCAATTGTGTCTGACTCTTTGTGGCTTTATTGGCAAAGATACTGGAGTGCTTTGCCATTTCTTTCTCCAGCTCATTTTGTAGATCAGGAAACTGAGGCAAACAGGGTTAAGTGACATGCCCAAGGTCACACAGCTAGTAAGTGCCTGAGGCCAGATTTGAACTCAGGGAGCGAGTCTTCCTGACTCCAGGCCCAGCATTTTATCTACTGCACTACCTAGCTGCCCAAAGGCTGGGCTATCTAAGACTATTTAGGGAGAGTGGTCTAAGCATGGCTTCCTCTACAACTTCCCTTCATTGGGATTCAATTCAATTCAATAAATATTTATCGAATACCTATTGCTTGCAAGGCATCGCACAAGAAGCTGGGAATGCAAAGACAAAAAATAGAAAGCTATCCCTGCTCTCAAGGAATATATAGCTGGGCAACATGGTGCATGGAACTCTGAACTTGGAATCAGAAAGACCTAAGTTCAAATCTGGCCTTAGACTCTTAATAACTATGTGATTTTGGGCAAGTCACAACTTCTCTCTGCCTCATTCTCCTCATCTGTTAAATGGCGAAAATAATAGCACCCGAGTCCTAGGGTTGTTGTGAAGGTCAAGTGGGATATTTGTAAAGCACTAAGCACAGTACCTAGCACATACAAGAAGCTTAAGAAATGCTTGTTAATTTTTAAAGGACATAATATGTATGCAGATACTTCAGTGCAAAGTATATATAAAATAACAGAAAGCAAATTCAGGAGAAAATGGAGCACTAATGAAAGAGTTTCATTAACTTTTGAGAATATAATGTAAGATGTGAGATTGTTGATGTGAGGAGTTATCAGGGAAGTTCTCCAGTCAGTTTAATCACTTTACGGAACTATGAGTCTTTGTTCTCAATTTTTTAATTACTTTATTCCTATAAGATATTGATAATGCTCCCTCAGGAAGAATAGGCTTTATTGATGACTACTGCTACTGATGTGAATTGACTGATTAACTCTCATGGGAAGATGTGTCTTTGTCTTGGCCTAAAAAAAAGTATCAGTAGACTGCTTTGAGCCTTATTTTTGGTGTTTTCCCTTCTGTCTTTCTTCAACAGAGATTCTGAGATATGATAGCAGGGTAAGAAGAGGGTTCACTACCCCCATGCCTCATCCCTGGGGGACTGTTAGTGGTAGCTTTGGCAAGAGAAGAACATGCAATCTAAGATAAGACTTCCTGGACACTGTTGTCCCTGATCTTCTGCCTTTTAGTTAGATGGGGATTTCCTGTTCAGTGGGATCCTGGAATCTGGCCTTCTGGTCTATTAAGGGGGATTTACAGGGTAGCACCAACCTTGGGAGTTGCTTGACAAGTTACTGAAAGTTTAAGAGTTTTGGTATGTTTCTGGCCTCTCTATACAGAGAAAGGGAATTTCAGAAATAATGAGACTCTCAGAGAGAGAAAAGGACTGTTCATGCATGTCCCTCTTAGCCCACAGCTGAGAGATTCTGAGAGGCAAAAGCCATAAGGGAAATAGAGAGCAAAAGACCTAGATTTTGACCACACTATTGCCACAAGTCATTCAGATAGTATAGTTACCTACACTAGGAAGGGGCTTGCCTGTTTTGCAACCCCAAATTATGTCTTCCTTTTCTGAGGAAGTCTAAACCATAGGTTAGCACTCCAAGTCTAGGCTTAACTGTGCAAGACCCTACTAAAGGCAAGAATTTCTCTAGTGACAACTTAAAATTTAATTCCCTTTTGGGGGGGAAACTAAACCATGGATCTTATGGAAAAGCAGAACATTCTCAAGAGAAAGAATTGTTTTGAATATTTATTTATTCCTATGAATCCTTTGGTCTTCTTCAGTGTCTCTGGGATGAAATAAATGCTTTCTTCTACTCATTAAATATATGTTATTTTAAGTTCCTGTAGAAATTCAGCATAGCACAGTGCATAAAATGCTGAACTTGGAGTCTAGAAGAGACATATTAAAATCCTAATTCAGATATACATAGTACCTATATGACCCTGGGCAGGTCCCTTAATCATTCTCAGTCAGAGTTTCCTCATCTATAAATTGGAAATAATAAAGGCACCTACCTTGTAGGGCTGTTGAAAAAGATCATTTCAGATAATGAATGTAAAGATAATATTAAGAACTATGACTATTACAAGAGCTTAAAACTCTTTACCCATATTTGTGGAAACCTAATCTAAGCTTTATTCAGTGATTTTCCCAAAGCAAACTATGAGGTAGAAGTAGCATAAATCTAAGAGAAAATGATCTTTCGAATTGATCCTCAAGTTCAGACTTGGTCAACAGAAACAAAAATAGCAGATAGTGATCCATGAGTTACACAAATAACTTGGGGCAGAAGAAAGGACCTCATATGATATCTGAGCTGTGTTTCAAAGGGAATTGGGAATCTTGAAACTGGCAGCAAAGAAGTGCATTTCAGACATAAGGGGCTACTCTTACAAATGCACGGAGGCAGGAGATGAAATGTTGAGTTGGGGAAGCATCTAGTTTTATTAGAACAGAGAGTATGGGAAGGAGAATATTATAAAATAATATCAAAAGGTAGTTGGCAGCCATTTTGAGGAGGGTTTTAAATGCTAGGCTCAGGATTCTGTATGTATTCTTGTTGGTTTTGTCATTATTTGCTGTTCATCCTTCATTCATGAAGAGGGCCAGTGACATCAGGAGGGTGATATCTTGACTTGCAAGTGAATTGGATTTAAGTGAGGCAGAGCTGTGCAGTCATCAGTCTCACTCTTTTCTCCTGAGTCTTCAGAATCCAGTAGCAAGACATAGGTCAAGATGGCTAGTGATGGCCCTTGATGTAGTGGGGAACCTCAGCCTTTTTAAGCTAAGCTCTTTCCCAGGTATCGGTTTGTCCAAGGCAATGTCCATTCAGTAATTAAAGGCTAGGTAAGAATTGAGGCAAAAGATAACCTTGTTTGCCTTAATCACATTTAATCCTAGAGAAAACAGAGAGAGACAATGAAGATTTGTGAGCTAGGAGAATGTGTTTAAGAAGATACTGAATGCTCTTTTATACATTGCCTTATGATGACGTTGTTTTATGATATTAGATGATTGGTTAAACTTCACTTGAATTGCATAATCCTTTTGGACTCCTAGATTCTTAAAGAATGAAACTAAAAATGTCCTGACAAACAATTTGAGATTACCTGTACCTTTGTTTTTGTTTGGACTAGAAACAGAAAACACCAGGGAGGACAGAGATGAAAAATAATAAGAGTTATAGAGCTATTCATATTTTAAAAATCAGCTAAGGGTGAATTCAAGTACTGGGAAAAATTTGGGTTTAATTTGCTCATTCCTAATAGAAATATCTCTCCCAGGTTGGACAAATTTAGTTAAGATTCACTATCAGCAAGATGTTCACCAAGACAGGTTTTTGCTAAACAGGTGTGCTGCTTGAAGAAAGGTCTCCGAATAAGTCTTATTGCAATAACAGTACTACCAAGTCATGCATCAAAAGCTGTGAGCCCTGAATTTTGCAATTGCTTATAGCTAACATTTAATAATAATAATAATAATAATAACCAGCATTTGAATACAGGTTTAAGGTTTGCAAAATTTGTTACATATGCTATCTCATTTGATCCTCACAATAACACTGGGAGGTAGGTGACATTTTTATGTTTATTTTATAGATGAGCAAACTTAGGCAAACAGGTTGAGTGACCTAGGGTCTACATAGCTATTAAGCCTTCAAGGTAGGATTTGAACTTCCTGACTTTTATCCACTGTGACACCTAGCTAAACACCTTGTTATTATTAAATGATGACAACATATTATAATAATTACCATTTTTATTAGTTAATCCCATCATTTAGTCATTTTCTTCTTTATTGAGCACTAAAAGTTCTCCAATATTGATAGCCCTACATACATTGATAACCCATTCCAGTACTGGCAACAACACTTGATTCCTGCAGAATTTCAGTTCTGTCCTAGAAAGATTTGATTCAGTTCCACAAGCATTCTTAGATGAGATAACTCTGGGAGGAGGTCATGGATCATTATTCAACCTCTATTCACCTCTGGCCTTTCAGATTGCACTTTTTACAATTGAGTTAATTTCCTGCCATTTAAATTGGCTGCTTTGTCATGTAGACTGTTAACAGCCACTCCTGTCCCCATTATTCATTCAGATTGGAATCATCTTTGACATTATGGGTGGCCTGGGTCAGACTTCAAACTAGATAGAAAAAATGTCAAATTGGGTAGCTGTGTTTCTCTGTTACCTCTTCCTTTTTCTGCTCCTGAACGCAAGGAAACTCAAGAGAAGGACAAGGATGGTGGTTTGACCTTTTAAATACCTAAAGGCAGTGGGACAATTCTCCTAGTGAGAGAAGGTACCAAGCAAGGAAAAAGCTAGCCCTTAATAAATATTTATTAATGAGTGAATGAATTCACTATAGCACCCTTTGTTGTTGTACAGTCTTACCCAGTTCTTTAAGACTCTGTGGACCATATTGTCCATAGGATTATCTTGGTAAAGATACTGGAGTGGTATGCCATTTCCTTCTCCAGGAGATTAAGGTGAACAGATGTTAAGCAACTTGCCCAGAATCACATAGCTAGTGAGTATCTGGGGCCAGATTTGAACTCTTGTCTTCCTGACTCTGAGCACAATGTGCTATCCACTGAGCCACCTAGCTGCCTCCTATAGCACCCTTACCAACAACACCTAACTTCTCTGGCTCTTACTTTATTATTTTATGATTTTTTTTCAGTGAAATCAGAATTAGGACCTAACTCCTAAGACATACAAAATGCTCCAGATACATTTCTGTACATTATCTCTCCCTTTGCGCTTGATCCAAGAACTTTCCCACTTTGTCTCAGTACCTAACACACCTAAAAATCTATTGAGGCTGATTTCATCACAAGGACAAACAAATTCTGTTATTCATCCTCCATTTAGCCCTGTTCATCTGAGCCCCTGGATTCTAAACCCTGATCTTCCCCTCTTCCAATCAGATTTAGGAGAATTTCAGGTGACAATTCAGGGTAATCTGGCTATTTTTACCCAGTGTAGGAGGAGAATAAATTGGGTAACAATCCAGGTGTGTCTACTGAGACCGGTAGGGTGTATTCTCTTAGGGAAGGGATACCCACCCCTAAAGTCAAAGATAAGGAAGGACATCAGGGTTCATATGAGGTTTTAGTCTGAAAATAGTGTTAGTGCCATTGGCTTTCATGTAGCAGTGGGAGGGAAGGGCTGGGTGGGAGAGGTCCCAAGGAGAAAGGGTGGGTCAGTGTGAGGAAGTGATACAAAGGCTTTGCTCCTCTGTGTATACACATAGTCAGTTCATCTGTAAATTGAGATGATAAGCTTCAGGAAAAGGAATTCCAAGTCCTGGCACTTCACAGTGCTCTGAGCTGGGAATTATAAACTACAGCCAGATGAGGAAGTATTTTTAGACTCCCCTTCTGGGATCTAACAAAACTGGTACTCTGACTATCCAAGAAAGGACAGTGTCTGGAAGATGCCAGCTGAGGAAAACAAACAGGGTAGTCAAGTGGACCTTTAGCTCTGTAGGCTTGGAAGACAGGAAAAAGCTTCTTGACTTGATTGATACTTATTCTTCCACTTACCAAGTTGCGTGTTTGAATATATTAAGCTGAGAATAGCTAAGTCATTCACAGGTGATCATCTTACAATATTGCGGTTATTATGTATGATGGGATCTCTTGGCTCTGCTCACTTTCCTTTTCATCAATTCATGTAAGTCTTCCAAAGGTTTTCCTGAAACCATCCTGCTCATCATTGCTTGCAGAACAATAGTATTCCATCACAATCATATATCACAACATGTTCAGCTATTCTTCAATTGAAGGGCATCACTTCAATTTCTAATTCTTTGCCACCACAAAAAAAGAGCTGCCATAAATATTTTTACACATATAGTGATGGTATGGCTGAGTCAAAGGGTATACAGTTTTACAGTCCTTTGGGAAT
Source organism: Phascolarctos cinereus (assembly GCF_003287225.1). Lineage (NCBI taxonomy): Eukaryota > Metazoa > Chordata > Mammalia > Diprotodontia > Phascolarctidae > Phascolarctos > Phascolarctos cinereus. Next base: position 154,016,880 of record NW_027555625.1, on the reverse strand, counting down.
GATCCCAAATTGCTGTCCAAAATTGTTGGATCAGTTCACAATGTCACCAAGAGTGCATTAGTTTTCAATTTTTTTCCACATTCCCTCCCATATTGTCATTTTCCATTTCTGTCCTATTAACCAATCTGACACGTATGGGGTGGCACCTCAGAGTTGTTTTAATTTACATTTTTCAAATCAATAGTTATTTAGAACATTTTTTCATGACTATAGGTAATTTTGATTTCTTCTTCTGAAAGCTACCTGTTCATATCCTTTGAGAATTTATCAATTGGGAAATGACTTGTATTCTTATAGATTTCACTCAGTTTTCTACAAATTTGAGAGGGGGGGCCCTTATCAGAGGAATTTGCTGTAAATTTCATTCTCAGTTTCCTGCTTTCCTTCTAATCTTGGCAGCAGCAGTTTTGTTTGTGCAAAAAAAAAATAATGTAATCAAAATTACCCACTTTACATCTCATGATGCTTTTTCTCTCTTGTTTGGTCGTAAATTTTTCCCTTATCCACAGATCTGACAAGTAAAGTATTCCATACTCCCCTAATATGCTTATGACATCAAGCTTTTTTTCTAAATCATGCACTTGTTTTGACCATATCTAGGTATATGATATGAGATGTTGGTCTATACCTAGTTTTTGCCAAACTGCTTTCCAGTTTTTTCCCAGCAATTTTTGTCACATAGTGAATTCTTTTTTTCCAAAGCTTGGATTTTACATTTGCATTTAATCAAACACTAGATTACTATGGTGATTTACAGTGTATTAGGTATGTGTATTAGGTACCTAATCTATTCTACTGATTTATTGTTCTGTTTCTTACCCAATAATGAATTGTTTTGATAGTTATGTCTTTGTAATACAGTTTGAGATCTACTACTGCTAGGTCACCCTCTTTCAAGCTTTTTTTTCTTCCAATCCCTTGATATTCTTGACATTTTATACTTCCAGATGAATTTTGTTATAATTTTTTTCCTAGCTCTATAAAATAATTTTGGTACGTTGATTGGTATGGCACTGAATAAGTAGATTAACCTAGGTAAAAATGTCATTTTAATCATATTGGCTCAGCCTACCCAAGAGCAATGGATATTTCTCCAGTGGTTTAGATCTGACTTTATTTGTATGAAAAGTATTTTATAATTGTGTTCAAGTAGTTCCTGGGTTTGTCTTGGCAGGTAGATTCCCAAGTATTTTATATTGTCTGCAGTTATTTGACATGGAACTTCTCTTTCTATTTCTTCCTGCTGGACTTTGTTGGTAATGTATAAAAATGCTGATAGGTATATTTTATATCCTGCAATCAATAATCTCTTAAGTGCTGAATTCAAAGACTTTCTTTTTTCTCAGTTCTCCTTCTAATTGACTTTTCTCTAGCATTTAACATTATCATATTCTCATCTTAGAAGTCACCCCCTCCCTTGGTCTGGCCTCCATGATACTGTTCTTTTTTTTGGGGGGGGGATTCCTCCTACCTCTCTGACTAGTCTTTAGTCCATTTAGCTGTTCTCTCATTAAAAAAAAACCCAACAATGTGGTGCTCCCAAAGTTCTGATGCTAAGTATTGGGAGAAGACTTGTATAGCTCTTGATCTTCATTTTTGCCTTTTGGACATGGACTAGTCAGCAGCAAGAGGACCTGGTCCTAGGAAGTGAAAAGCATTTGTTTTCTGACCAAGGTATGAAATGGTGGACTTGGAACAAACATACATGGCAGAATTGCATGTGCTTATACTCACCCAGAGAAGAGAGATCCTGAGAATGGACTTTCCCAGGTCAAGAGATGATAGCAGATGGAACCCTGAGAAATTCTATGAAGAAGTGCATGGCCAAAAGAGACCTTCTCACCCCCCATGTAGGTGCTACATGGGAAGTGAGAACATATTCACAGCTTCCAAGTACAGGTAGCAGCTGAGATATAGAAAGAATTCCTTCAGAAGCACATAGTTGCATGTATGTGCACTTGGCATGAGAGAACAAATATGTGAAGTGATCTTCCCCAACTCAAGAGATGGTAACAGTAAGAGTTCTGATAGAGTTCCTATGGAAGTACATAGCAGAAGTAGAGATGTGCATGCCCACTCAGGCAGGGAAAGGACTCCAAGTTTTGGTGGTTGCCTCATGGGTAACAACAAATTTAAGAGCTCCAAAATTCAAGAGTTCAGACATTAGATATTTTAGAAAGATAAAGGAATTTCCTAATCCATCATACCCCTGTGAAAAAGAAGAGGAGTGCCTCCATAGTTCTTAAGGAATGAACAGCACTCTGCTTCTACAGCAAAACCAGTCATTGAGACAATATTGGTTCAATGGGAAAGAGATTACTTGTCTAGGAATCATCACAATATGTTTACTTTTCCATGGAAGTCTGGGCCAGAATTCTAATGGAATAGGAGGACCAGAATGAGTTAAGCCCAGAATCTTAGAGCACCAATCATGGCTCTTGTGAGTCAAAGCACTCTCTAGCAGAACTGGGACAGTTTTGGGGTAAGTTGATCTGGGACATTGCTCTGGGTTCTTTAAGCAAGGAGTATATAAACACAAATTTAGCATTCTAGTGGGGAGCTCCTGAGACCCCCAACCACCCAGGGAACTTTCTTGCAGGCTCTTTTTATTTCCTGAGACCTGCTTTGATCTATTTTTAGTGCCTTAAGACTTTTACCAGGAGGTTACTTAAGGTATTTTTATTAAAGAAATAGTATCTCTCAGCCAGATAGATGTAGAACCACCACTTGGAGAGAGTTTAAATGACAGGGTCATTCCAAAAGTTTTGAGGGATTGGGAATAATCTATCTACTTACTGTAATATCAAATGAGTTGCCAATCTCCATAAGAGGGAATTTCCAGAGTTCCCTACACTGATGAAATCAAAATTCCAAACGGAAAATCAAAAGAAAACAAGCAAAAAATCCTTTGTATTTACTTAGTCATGTATATTCATTGCCCAACCTCTACCTGCCTCCCCCACAAATTTCACTCCTCCCTCCCCATGTAAGTTTTTGAAGCCAGGGATGATTTTGTTGTTAGTTGGCACCTAAATGTTTATGGACTTGGATCCAATTGAAATGAGCCTTGAAGGAATATAGACTACTGAGAGGTAAGTAAGGAGGGAAGTCATTCCTGGAATAGGAGATAACCTCTCTAAAGACACAGAGATGAAAAATGGAATACTTGAGTTCAGGAAAAAGCAGGTAGTCCAGTTTGGCTAGAACATAGATTGAAGGGGAAATAAGAAATAAAGCCAGAAAGTTAGGTTCCAGCCAGGTTGGTGAGGGCTTTAACTGCTAGGCTGAGCTTTTGTCCCAGAGGAAATAAGGAGTTATTGCCGATTTTGGAGCAGGACAATGGAATAATTAAATGTAGGCATTGGGAAAGATTATTTTGATAACTGTGTGGGAGAGGGATTAGTGAGAGGAAATAATTAGAAACAGTGACAGTATCTCTTTTTTCTGGAAATTGTATCCACTGGTAGTACAGTGGATAAAATATTGGGCTTGGAATCAGAAAGATCTTATTTCAAATCTGGCCTCAGACACTAGCTATGTGACTCAGGGAAAGACAATAAACCTTTGTTTGCCTCAGTTTCCTCCACTATCCTCAATGAGGATAATAATAGTACTTATCTACCAAGGTTGTTATGAGGATCAAATGAGGTGCAATTTGTAAAAAGAGCTCAGCACAGTTCTTGGCACATAATGGGTGCTGTATAAATGTCCATTCCTTCCCCTTTCTCTGTTAGTCCTAGGTCCTTGGATCCAAGCAGAATAAGTTTAATATATCTTCTTTATGGAAGTCTTTTGAATTCTTAAAGATAACTCATATTCTTACTAAGGCTTCTTTTATCCAGTCTAAATATAACTGACATTTATGGTTGACTATTTAGGCTTACAAAATACTTTGTAAAAAATATTTCATTTGATTTTTAAGCATCATTAGTTCTTTCAACTAATATGTCATGCTCTTCAATTATCTCACCATCCTAGGTACTTCCACAGGACCATAGGTTTAGACTTAGAAGAGACCTCTGAAATCATCTTATTGAACCTCTTCATGAAAATGCAGTTATGAGGAAATGGAAACCCTTAGAGATTAAATGACTTGACCAATGTCATGTAGATAATAAACAGCAGAACAGCTTAAAATCCTCAACTTCTGGTTCCAATTTCCTCCTCTGACTGTGGTATCATTTCTAACTCCCTTCCTCAAACTTTACCCAGAAGGAACCTTAATACTTGAGATATCTTTTCAGAGAAGAGTATGAAGGAATATCAGGAAAGAATTATTAAAACATTTTAAAAGGGCATACAGGATTATAGAAGTTAGTTTATAAGGAAGCACAGATAAGCAAGAGTTTTGAAAGTAAAGGGCTGAATATATCATGTCCTTTTTATAAAAGCAAGTGTTATCAAATAGCAATTCACAGTTGGATAAAGAATCCTGTCCTTGTGTTTCTTTTTGTATATGGAAATGTTCTTTGTTTTTTGGTATTAATTAAGTTCAGAATAAATAAAAAATAAAGTAAATTTCATTTCATTTGACTCAGTTTATTTTTCTATCCTAAGATGATTTCATATCCCAACTCTGTCATCCCATGGATCAGTTATCCCTCCCAGATCAGAAAATTTGATAAACATGCCAGAACTGTTCCTCTAAATTGAATGAACCCATTAATGAATCCTTTTTTGGTATCCTAAGAATTAGTTCATCTTAGCCTGCTGACTTGAATTAACTAAGAGTAGTTCTTTTAAAATCTTTTTACTTAGCTTGGTTTTCACCCAACAAAATAGTGTTATCCATTTTAAAAATCTGTTTCCAAGTAGTTTAAAGATTTCTCTTGGCAGTGGAAAAAGAAGCAAAATAAAATTAGATATTTCTTCCTTTTTTCTACCTTCTTTCTAAGTCAGAACTTTATAAGTCACAGGGCAGCCACTATTCTTGAATGGATTCTATTGAAAGCCAGCCCTTGGGCCTCAGTTTCATCATCTGTAAAATGAGGGAATTGGACTAGACAAGTTCAATAGTCCCTTCTGGCTCTAGATTTACCATTCTTTGATCTGTCATCATCATCCCATCAATCCCAAGCAGTAGCCCTATCCCTTCCTTGATGTCCCTCTTGCTTCCAACACAAATATGGAAAAGTCCCGGTTTTGTCCTTATCATTTGTAGGCAGTCACAGTTGGTTACAACTTTAATGCTCCCAAGGCTGATCTTCCAGGGTTGTGCCTCATTTTTTATATTTACTTTCTTTATTTTTTTCCCACGTTATCTGTCTTTGCTCACATCTGCTTTTAAAAACTCTCAGCTGGTTGACAAGTTTCGTTTGCATCCATGTCAGTCTCTTTATACGGTTGCTCCTTTCCCTCTTCATCTAAATTTTCTGTCTTTGTTTATGGCTGATTTTAATTTGCTAAAGCATTATATGATTTTCCATGGCTACAGCCCTAACAGTGATGTTACTGTATAACCTTGAAAGCAATGGATGAATTTCTTTCTAAAGTGTTTTATTAGACTTTTCTCTAAGTCAAATCAATTCCCTACCACTAGATATTAGTTATAATTATTGAGCTTCATTTGCTACAAAGTGAACAACTAGGCACTGAAGAGTGCAAGAGTATCAAGAAAATAGGCACACAAATTTAAAAGTGAGAACAAAGAGGAAAAATGGAAAAGAGAGAGATGTGTAAATTAATACAGAAATGGAGATCAGAGAGAGAAAGTGGTTGAGGATAGAAAACAAGTAATGGAATGGGGAGAAGAAAAAAAAATGATGATGATGATGATAATAATGATGATGATGAACTAGTATTTATAGAGCACTTCATTATTTTTTTTGTTTGCACAACTTTCCATTTGTAACTCTGCTTGGTTTGAATAAGATCCCCCCACCCATACACACACACACACATGGGGAATCTCGTGGTATTCCCCCACCCCTTTCCAGTTTCCTTCTGTGTTTTGTCTCCCCTCATTAAATTGTACGCTTTTTGAGGGAAGGGATTGTCTTCATTTTTCTTATTTGTATCCCCAGCACTTAGCACAGGGTCTAGCACATAGTAGTGACTTAATGAATATTATATCGTTTTGATTTATATTGTATCATATTGCATTGTATTATATGTTATCTTATTTTTTCCCCTCACAACAACTCCGTAAGATAGGTTCTAATTTATCCCCTTTTATAGATGAGAACATTGAGGCTTAGAGAGGTACGGTGATATATGCAGTAATTGTCTGAGGCAGGATTTAAATTTAGTTCTTCCTGACTACACTCTATCTACCATGCCACCTATGTACCTCAAACAGTAATGCTCTCAAAGCCCAACCCATGGCGCACAGGAGGGATGGGTGATGCAGAAGGGGTGGTTAAGGCAGCAGGAAGGAAAGAGAATTATAGCTAGGGAAATTTAGAGTGGGGACTTTCAATACACTGACACCATTAAAGTGGTTGTGAAGGCCTTGTAGGACCTTTGAAATTATGACAATGTGGGCTATAGTGTTATCATCCACTCAGATTTGCACCATAGTCACTGTAATATATAATAAATCATCAGAGTCAAAGAAATATACAAGGCACTAGAGGATTTCAGGTTGACTCTGCTTGAAGCTATCATGAAGATCAACTTGACAGAGAGGATAAGAGAGAGTGGCATTCCTTCATACTGTGGTGCTATATGAAGGGAAAATATCCAAGAATCAAAGAGAAATACTTGTAGCCTAACTTAAAGAAATGCTTAAATGAAGAAAGGACTGATTCCTGAGGAAGGCAAATCATGAGTATGCATGAAATATGAGTACTTTTATTGTAGTATAGTACTGTCTTTTAAAGTTCTTCATAAACTGGCCTCTTCCTACATTTCCAATAATTTTATACTTTCTTTCCCTCATGTGCAGCACTTACCTCCTTGCAGTTCTTTGAATATAAGCCTCCATTTCTTGTTACCATGCCTTTGTACTGGCTGTCCCCCAGGTCTGTAATGCTTTTGCCCATCACCGCCTCTTAGGTTCTCTGGATTCCTTCAGGACTCGGCTTAAATCTGACTTTCTGAATAAGGCTTTTCCTGGTCCCCTGATTTTTTGTATTATATTTTTATTTTATATTACCTCCCACCTACTCTGAATACATCTTATCTGTACCTAGTTATTTACATGGTGATTCTATGTGGAAGGGAAACATTTTTCACTTCTTTGTACTCCCAGGGATACCACAGAGTCTACCACATAGTAAGTAAATGTTTACTTAATATTTATTGACTGATTAATAAAATTGGATATGGATATTTAATAGTCAAGGGCTTCAAGGTCAAGTCAAGGGCTTCAAGGTCAAGTCAAGGGTTTCAAGGTCAAGTCAAGGACTTTTTTAATGGTAGCCTTTGCTTTAAGTCATATAACTATATATTGACAATCAGTGTAGGCTAAGTATAAGAAATAACTTCATACTTAAGCCTAGATTTGAGAAAATAAGAGGAGCTGCTAAAATACAAGAAGGAAAGTCAGAAAAACTGAGGTCTCTCATGATCATCACTTAACACAACAATAGAAATTATGCTTAGTAATAAAATGAACGACAAAGATAATATGAATTCTCAAATGATTTTGAAAAGGAATGGGCATATTTAGATCGCAGTTTTGGGAAGACCTTTTTGAGTTTAGTGGCAGGAATCCCACCAGCTGACCAATCATAATAAAAATAAAGTAATTTTTAAAAGCTGACATTTCCAATAAATGCTATAGACAAATGTAATGTCCCACAATATTTGGCAGAACACATAAGGAGATTCCAAGTGCTGTATACAATAGTGTATTTGATGGTCATTTTCATATTTAGAACTACAGGAGGCTGAAAATTTAACACCTACCTAATGCCTGTCAAGACATGGCTTATTGGCTAGAATTATACACCAGAACCTCACTATCTTTCATGGACCAACAGTTAACAAATCCTTGTATTACAAATATTCCTGAGAACTCTACCAATAAGCTATATGAGAATCCAAACATCATCACTAACTGTACTGTAGCCCACAATCTCTCAGACAAAACCTTGGTCCATAAAAAAAAAATTAAGAACAATATTTTAATAGATTTTGCCATACCTATGATTTTCATACTCTCCAAACTGCATTGAACAAAATGTGTTCAAAATATAGAGACCTTGAAGAAGAACTCAAGATAACATGGGAACAAGATGGGGTATATATCATTCTCAAAATCCTATCTGCTGTTGAGGTTAATAGTGCTTTCAAAGAGGCTATAGAAGATGAGTTTAAAACTAATGTTTCTTTTGAGGGGAGGGCAAGACAATGGGGTGAAATGACTTGCCCAGGATCACACAGCTAGTAAGTGTCAAGTGTCTGAGGTTAGATTTGAACTCAGATCTTCCTGAATCCAGGGCCAGTGCTCTATCTACTGCACCATCTAGCTGCCCCTAAAACTTTTATTCAAATACAAAATAGTGGCTGTTTTATCTACCTGCTATTTTATTTTATTCACAGAACATTAACTACAAATAGATAATAATGATAATAATAATAGTATAGCAACTTGTCCAAGGTCCAGTCTATCTGAACTCCATCAAACAAAGTAAGAAGAACAAGTTTTATGTAATAATAGCAACAAAAACAATTAGCATCATAATGTAGTGGGTAGAGCCCTAGACTCATGAAGGCCTGAGTCCTATTCCATCCTTTGACACTAGCTTAATAATTCACATTTATATAGTTGTTTAAGGCTTTCAAAGTGCTACACATGTAATCTCATTTGGGCCTGCAACAACACTATGAACTAGGTATGAAAAAAATTATTATCCCCACTTTACAGATGAGAAAACTGAGATTCACGTGAAGTACTTGTCAAAGATAATACAACCAGTAAATACTGGAAGAAGATTTGAACTGAGGCCTTTCTGATTTCAAATCCATAATGCTATATGCTATGTCACAAAAGAAGATGCAGGGGGAAGGGACAGGTATGGGGGCATTTGCTAAGACTGCTATACAATGAATTCTTGAATTAAAATGTGGAAAATAAGGCTATAGATGATTTTTCATAACTTTTTTGGAGGTTGAGGGGTAAGTTGAAGATAGTGGAGGAATGACAGTGAAGTTAGAGAGGGTTAAGAAAAGGCTAGGTAAAGAAATGTCTGTCTGCTTCAGTATTTAGCCTAAGATGGGCTTTACATGTGCACACACAGGCACACACAATCAGAGGGTTGATTGAGCAAGTTTCCACAAAGAAGGTTATTTGAGGGCATATAATTCAGCTTTAGATCTGCCCAAAGCCAATCCAGAGGCTCTGTCATCTCCTTGAGCAGATGCAATCAGACAGCAGCCAAAAGACTGAGGAACTGGCAAAGTCTCAATCAACATTGGCCTCAACCACAGAAACCTGTAACCCCAGCGACTGGCAGCTGGGCCCCACTTGATTCTGGTTCTGGCAACACAATATACAGATAATATGGTTCAATTGACTATTTTGCAAAAATGGTAGATGACGTAAAATACCCTTGATGAAAGCACAATCCATTTTACCTAGTCAGTTCCAACACAGAGTTGTTATGTAATTTAAAATGGGCTCTGTAAGAAATGTCACATCCTTTCTTGAAGTGAGAATCCTTGAATCCTACAGGAAGAGAAGTATTTGGCCCCTTGGGCTGACTATCTTTCCAGGACAACCATTCCAAAGCTCAAATGATGTTACTAAGTCACCTAGGATAGTGAACGAATTAAATTCAACCAATATTTTTAAAGTTTGAATTGAGTATAAAGCATTGTGTTGGGTGCTACTGATATAAAGGTATATAAATAACATAGGCTCTGATCTCAAGAAGCTTACAGGATAGTGATGATGATGATGATGATGATGGTGATGATGATGATGATGATAATGATGATTTTGATGGTGATGATGGTGGTGGTGATGATGATTATGTTGCTAACTAACAGGAGACAGCATGGTATATAGATAGAGAGTATCCTCAGATTTACAGAGACCTGAGTTTGTCTTATCTTTGGCTGAGTGAATCTGGACAAGTTATTTAACCTCTCAGTTCTCTAGGCCAGAGGTGTCAAACACCCTTGGACCTAATGCTGATGCAGTACTCTCGAGTGACCCAAACTGGATTAAAATGCAATAGAAAAACATTTAAGAAAATAAATAAAAAATTTGAAAATAGATGTTATATTTTAAATGAAGTTAATATGTATGAATTACTTGCCCCCCAATTCAATTCAAGTTTGATAACACTGCTCTAGACAATTCTCTAAGATTATAAATTACAGAAAAGGTGCTTTTCTGCATTTTCATTGGTAGAGAGAGTTTTCTCCCCTGGAAGCTCCCTGTATCAAGGAAATCATAAGCCCAAACCCTATTCCAAATAATGGCCAACATTTATGTAACACTTAAAGTTCAAGCAAAGTATTTTACATGTTTTCTATCATTTGATCCTTACAACTACCCTGTCAGATAGATGATTATACTGAGACTGAGAGGCAAAGTGATTTACCCATGATTATATAGCAACTATATATATATATATATACATATATATGTGTGTGTGTGTGTGTGTGTGTGTGTGTCGGAGGCAGAATTTGAACTCAGAGCTTCCTGACTCAAGGTCCTACACTGTATCCATAATGCCACTTCAAAGACAGTGCAAAGGAAACTGAACTAAATGCAAAGAGGTTAAGGCAAAATAAAATTCAAAATTTGGGTAGAGAAGCATCACTTTCCCTTGGAATGGTACCCCGCTTATAGTCTTAGGGAAGGGCCTATACTATTGAGAGGTTAAATGACTTAACTAGTGTTACCTTGCCAGTATGTATCAGTAGTAGTCCTTGAACTGCTGTCTTCCTACCTCTGAGTTCAGCTCTCTATCCACTGCCCACGCTACCTCTCCCAAGAATACACGCAATAAACACATGGTATTGGGTGGGAGGAGCACTAGTTGCTGGATCAGGATGGGCAGAATTTACACAGGACATGGAATGTATTCTAAGCTTTGAAAGAAACAAGGGATTTTAAGAGATGGAGATGAGGAATGAGAGTGTTCTAGCCATGGAGGACAGAACAGCCCATGAAAAGGCTCAGAGACCCAGGACGGAATGCTATGCAGTGATAGCATTCCTGGACAGCAGAGTGCAAAACATGGAGTAATAATCCTGGAAAATTGGGAAGCCAAATTGTGAAGACTCTTAAATGCCAAACAGAGGATTTTATGTTTGATCCTAAAAGCAAAGGGAAGCACATGTGTCCATGTCAATGAAGACTCCCCAGATGCCCACATGGTACAACTGTGCTACTCTCTAGGCTTTCTTAAGTCTTCTCTTCTCTCTGTTGGCAACCAATCTGTCCCAGAATGACACAATGTTTGTGAAGGCCTTTAGATACCAAAGAGAAGAGTTTGTATTTGCTCTTAAAAGACCAATGAAGCACATACCAGTGTCCTTTTAAGGGAAGATTCCCCAGGGTGGCCACACAGTTCTGCAATTGTGATCTTCCACGCAACCCAAAACCTTATTTGAGTCCATTACTCTTTCTGCTAACAAACCAATCTAGTCCCCGAGCAGCAGCATTGCGGCCAGTCCTGTGTTGTTCTCCACGTCTCTCCTAGGCCAATTCATTGTATTGCTCTGTAAGAGGTTCTTAGTCTTCTACTCATAAGAGTATCTGTCCTTAGGCAAAACTGTCTTCTTTGGGCTCATCTTGTGGGGTGGCACAGAGTGACAGCAATTAGTTTTTTAGAATCATGTTCTAGTCATAAGATTTTAAGTTAGAGAGGACATTAAAGGCCATCTAGTCCCAGATTCCCCCAATTTTGCATGAGGACACTGAGACCCAGAGCACTGAAGTGACTTAATCAAAATCCTAGAGTTAGCAATCAGTAAAGCCAGTGTTCAAAGCCAGATCCTATCTCAAAATATAGGGCTTTTTAGCTGTGTGACCGTGGGCAAGTCACTTAACCCCAACTGCCCCCCCAAAAGAAAAAAAAATACAGTGCTTTTCCCATTATATTGGGTTATTACTAGGGTAGCACGGCCTAATCTGTTTGTTCATGGCTCCATTCTTTCCTTGTGTAAACACTCAGAGTAAAAAGTCAGATGGACATACCTTTCTGTAGAGTAGCATTTTGTATTTTATATAGATAGACCTTTTATAAGACTGTGCTGTTATGTTTACAAAGTGCCCTTCCATGCATTTGGTCATCTGATCGTTTCAGTGTTATGAGAGATCTAAGATTGGTGTCATTATACCCGTTTTACAGATGAAGATACTTTTTTTTAAACAAAAGTTCAATGTGGTAGAGTCTTCAGAGTTCTCTTGATAGTTGAAGTGTGTAATCTATGACCAGTTTAAGGCAGTCTCTTTTATTCCTTTCTTCATGGTAGAAATTATATTAGGAAGCCTCTAGCCTCCTTAGTTATGATACTCATCAAAAGTTCTTTGCTGAAGGCTCCCTAACCCTATTTACTGCTTTCTGCAGAACTAGAAATTGTCAATCTTGGATTTCTGCATTGTCGGTTTCTAATTGCCCTCACTATTATTGTTGTGGCCAAGCTTCTTTGACATTTCCCCTGTGTTCCTCAGTTATTGTCGTCATTGTTGTTAGTTTAAAACATGTTAGTTCCTTTTCTCTCTCTCTACCTGCTTAAATGAGGAAAATAACTTGGCCTTCAGTTATGAAGGCTGGGATTTAACACATAAGCTGCACCTTCCTCCTCCACCATTCCTTCTTCCCCTTAAAAAAAAATCAACTATGAAAGAAAAGGATGAAAGCCTAAGAATCTGTTCAAAACCCAATTTCTTCCCTCAGAAACAATAATTTGGGAAAAAGTTTGGGCCGGCCTAATAGCATACCACAGAGTGTGGTTTGGGTTGAGCAATTTAATGAAAACCTTAACTGAAACAGAACAGCTCTTTTAAACAAAAATCTTTATGAATCTTGGTGATGATCCATTTTCGTTACCTTTCCATTCTTGGAGAATGTGGCTTGGCCTGATATATTAATAAAAAGTAAAATGCTCCTAAATAAACTAATGCCATTTCTGATGTGCTGATGGCTAGAGGAACTAAAAATTATAATGACCTTTCTAGAAGCAATGGAGATTATTGATTTTTTCAATCATTGAGACAAATCAGATCAATACATTTTTTCCCTTCAAGAATTTGGAAATATTTCTTTTGCAATAAAAAAGACATTTGTAGAAATGATAAGAGCACAAAAACCACTGAAGGGGGAAAAAGTATTACAGTGTTTTCACTTTTCTTCTACTAGAGCATGAATATTACATTATTATCTATCCAGAATGTTTGAAGAATGCCGAATTCTGGTTACTTGAATATCCTTGTTAATTAAGTATTACCATATTTAGACTAGCCATACTGGGAGAATTAGAATACAATAAAACATGTACAATATTCAAAGGAGAGTGAACACAATTTAATCTTAAAATTCCCTGGGGTTCTTACAAACTTCAAATATACACCTCTATCTCAGCGTTTTGGTTCTTTGAATTCTGGATAAATGATTAGTTAATAATAATAACTCAAATACGGGTAGGGGTTGAGGTTTCTACAAAGATAGTACAAGGGTTACTATTCCAATTTTAACCCATTTTAACAGTTAAGGAAACTGAGGAGCAGAGAGTCTGTGATTCCCCCAGGCTTATCCAGTATTAGAAGCAGGATCTGAAATCAGAGACTTTGACTCTGAAACTAGTCTCTTTTCACTATATTTTGCTTCTTTTGATTACTTCTTATTTAAGTTTTGTCCTTCCAATAGCCTTTCAAAATTAGAAGCACTTTTCCTTGACTGTTAGGCAAGAGAAAAAGCTAACTAGCATCACTGCCTCCATTTCCTCATATTTCACTTGCTTCTTAAAAATCACATTTTAAGGGCAGCTAGGTGATGCAGTGGATAAAGCACTGGTCCTGTATTCAGGAGGACGTGAGTTCAAATTGAGCCTCAGACACATAACACTTACTAGCTGTGTGATCCTGAGCAAGTCACTTAACCCCATTGCCTAGCCCCCTCCCCCAAAAAGAAGCAAAAAAAATACAACTTTTTAGTCTAGTTTCTAATCCTGACAATCAGCTGAAACTACGCTCTCCAAGGATACCAATGCTCTCTTAATTGCTGAATCCAATAGCCTTTTCTCAGCCTTCCTTCTCTCTCTCTCTCTCTCTCTCTCTCTCTCTCTCTCTCTCTCTCTCTCTCTGTCTTTCAGTTTTAACACTATTGACTCCTCTTGCTATTCTCTGTTCATCTTTATTCTTGTTTCTTTCTACATTGGAAACCTTCTTTTCCCAGTCAGCAAGAGTTCTATATATTCCCTACTCAGATTCACACACTACCAGCTACTGCTCCCTTTGCTATCTTTATGCCATTCAGTTAGGTGGCACAGTGATTAAAGTGCTTGGCCTGGAGTCAGAAGACCTAGATTCAAATCCAGCCTCTGACACTTACTAGCTATGTAACTTTAGGCAAGTCATTTAACCTCTACCTACTTCAATTTTCTCAACTTTAAAATTGGGATAACAATAGCACCTCCATCTCAGTGTTGTTATGAGGATCAAATAATTTCATATTTTTAAAGCACCTGATCCATAGTAGGGACTTAATAAATGTTTGTTTTCTTCCTTCCTTGCTTTCTTCCTTTTCTCTTTCCTTCCTTTTTTCCTTCTATCCACTATCCTCACACCCTTTCTCCTTTTTCTACCATACCCCTTCTACCTCCAAATGTGTGAATAGCAATCAGAACGATACTACCACTTCTGGAAAGTTCATGTTGATCAATTGCCCTGTAAATTCACTCATCATTCCAGTGACTTCTCAGACCATACCACCCCTCTTTGGCTACTGTGTCCTTATGTGTGTTATCTTCCCTTATTATAATGTAAGTTTATTAAGGACAGAAATTTTCTTTTTACCTTTATATTTTTCAGTGCTTAGAACAGTATCTGACACACTTAAATTATTTTTATTTTTTGTTCATCCTTCCCTGGGTTTTCATGATTATCTCCTGATTCTTCTCCTGCCCAAACACTATTTCTCAGTCTCCTTTACCATCCCATCATTCATAACATACTATCTTTGTGTGAGTGTACCCATAAAGCTCTGTCCTGGGCCCTCTTTTCTTATCTCTATCTCTGATCACTTTGAAATCTCAGCAGTTCCCCTGGGTTCTCTGTAGATGATGACCAAGTCTACATATCCAATGCCCATGTCAATCCTGGAGCCCACATCACCAACTGACTCCTGCCATATCTACCTAGAAGTCTGATAGGCATCTACTCAACATGTCCTTTACAAACCAACCATTCTTCCTAACCTCCCTATTATTATTGTGGACATTCAGGTTTGAAACCTTGACATCACTCTCATTTCTTCCCACTCCCTATTGTCCTCTTCACCAGAGCCATTTAGTTACCAATTTTTGTCAATTCTACCTCTATGATACCTCTCACATGCATCTCCTTCCCTCTATGTATTTGGTTATTACCCTGGTTCAGCCTCTCATCTTTTGTCTCCTGACTATTGTATTAGTCTCCTTATTGGTCTCCTTACATTTAATCTGCCCCCTCACTAGTCCATTCTCCACACCCCTGCATAATTGATGCTTAAAGTACAAGTCCAATGATACCACCACTCTGATCAAGTAGATTCTGTTTTTCCTTAGTACCTATAGGAAGAAATACTAACTTCTATTTGGCTCTGAAAGTGCTTCAAATCTCACTCAAACTTATCTTTCTAATCTGATTACAAATTATTACCCATCATGTGCTCTACATTTCAGCTATGCTGGTTTACTTGCTTCTCCCCATCTGTGACTTTCCATCTCCTGCCTTCATGTCTTTTTACAGGTTGCACTTCTATTTTTCCATCCTGGGTGGGAATTGTTGCCTCATCCAACTAGAGAACCTTACAAAGAATTTAATTTAAGGTGAAATCTGGCCAGTTGTGTTCTACTCAGGCTTAGACGGGGATAGATCCTTTTTCTAAATTCCCTGCGGCTGGGGGTGGCCTGGAAGTAAACGATATAATAAAGTAACATTCCCCCCAGCCTCTCATTAGAACAGGACCATGTCTCATTATAATATTCATTCTCTCATTACTTTTTAACCAATCAAAGTTGATTGCCACCCTCAGGAACACCCACACTTTCAAAGGCATATAAGCATTTGGTATTTGAGAATGCCTCTAACCCTTTTTATTAATTATCTGCTAGGATAAGTAATAAAACAATTACTCAGAAACTATGTCTCTTGAACTTTTTATACCTCACAGAGCATATATGTTATATTCATTTCTGGATGTACGTGTTGTGCTCCATCACAGAATTTAAGCTCCTTGAGGGCAGGAACTATTTCATTTTTTGGAGAGAGAGACAGAGAAAGATACACAGAAAGAAGAGAGGGGGAGAGAGAGAGAGAGAGAGAGAGGAGAGAGAGAGAGAGAGAGAGAGAGCAAGCGAGCTATTGTGCATTTGTTGTTTCTAAAAAGCTTAATATTGGCCATGGGCAAAATATGAATCTTACTTCAAAATGTCACCAACAAAAGAAAACAGCATGACTCACACTGTGAGAACATGACAGTGGCATCGATATCCACTTGTCTGAGAGGCAGCCTTCCTCCCTGTCTTTGGCACAATCTCTTTTATGCTCTTTGTTTTCCTGAATCATTATTAAGCTCATTTAAAATCTCAACCCTATTTTCTCGTGAAGGAGCTAAAAGGCTGTTTTCCAACTGCTTATCCTTCAGTTGCCATGAAAACTCCAGCATCTCTGTCTCTTTTCTTGGCCCTTCTCCTCCTCTAATCCTCATTTTACTGAAGTAACAAGTAGGGCCAGAGAGATACTCTAGTTCCAGAAAAATACCCAAAGATATACTCTAGGACACCAAGAAACAGGCCGTTGTTTCTATTTTCCTTGTCCTGCCTCTCATGAGTGCTTCAGAAGGTACATGTTACTTTTCCAACCTTATTCTACAGTATCTCAGAGGAAGACAGCATGGTGGAGTGAGAAACATTGGGAGTCCATTGAATGCTCATTCAATGAGCATTCAATCCTGGCTCTGCTACTAATTGCCTGCCTGACCTTGAGCAGGGCATTGTTCTACTCTGGGCTTAAATTTTCTCTTCTTGCTGTTTGTCCTTCCTTCTCAAAGAAGACCATAAAATCAGGAAGGTGATGCCATGACATGCAAGTAAATTGGATTTAAGTGATGGAGGGCTGTGCAAAGTCACCATCCTCATTTTCACCTCCAGAGCTATCCTGTTGTCTATTGGCCAGATATAGATCAGGACAAATGGAGATGGCCCAGGATGAAGTGCTAATCCTTGAGGTTTTCAAGCTAAGGTACTTAACAGGTCTCAGTTTGAGGCAAAGTCTCAGAATTTCCTCTTCTATGTGCAGGGAGACCAATAAAGTTTGTACTGGGCTAGAATGCAACCCAAAAGACCAATGAACTTTGTTGCTAGCATATATGAAAACTGAAAGAAGAGCTGTGGATCAGGGACTGAGGCAGATGAGCATGCTTCACTCTTTATACATATTTCCTGGTCACATATGCTCCACATAAAGTACTTTCTGTGCATGTATATTTCCAGATTGCAAATGTTTTCTGCATGTGTGCTGTTCCCATTGGCGGTATGATAAGCTATGAATACAAAATTATGCATAGGGTATTCTCACTTAATTTACTGTGATGCCACATTAGACGTCTTTTGTTTGCAGCCAATGGTTCCTCTGGTTAGTTGATAGAAGTAAATATATCAAGGAAATATGGGTTTAATGGTTACAGACCCATAACTTTTCTGTGGGCCCTTGTTAGAGGAAGATCTCAATCTCTGTATATAAAGTCAGGGAGATGAAAGAGATGTTATCTAAGAGAAGTAGCATGGTATAGTGAATTTGGCACTTCATTCAGAATCAGAAGACACAGTTTTTAAATCTTGCTTCTGTCAATTACTGTACTATGTAAAGTTGGATATGCTACTGAAATTTTCTGGGCATCAGTGGTTGAATTAGATTAGTAGTTGGATTAGATTAGATTAGACCTCTAAAATCCTTTCAGACTTGAATACTATGACCTTATGATTCTATTTGTCCTTCCTCCAGTGATTCCTTTTCAAGGGTCCTTAGCTCCAAGAAAGGGGCCAAGGATTCACGTAGCTACCCTGGTTTACATAATCTAGTCCTGGTACTTCTGGATCACAAAAAATTAAATTTCTAGGAGGAAAGATACCTAGATAAGTAACGTGCTTTCATAAACCTTAGATATCTCTAGGCCCTGGAGTTCACCAAACTTGGGACTGGCAAAATTTTTGGATAATTTGTTGTTGTTTTTTGATGTTGACTTGAAACAATACAAAATCATTATTTGTAAGGTACCTCAAAGGCCATCTCATTTTATAAATGAGGAAAATGAGGACAGAGGAAGGTAAGAAACTTTCCCAAAGTCACACAGGCATAGAAAGTGTTTTTACATTAGATTTTGTGCCTTATTTTCCAAACAAATCTTTCTTATGGAAAGCCTCAAAGGGCCAAAGGTCTGTACATTTGCCTGATGGAGGTTTAGAAGGGGAAGACAGGGATAAATATGGATAAATATGAACATGGAGAAGGGGAGAAGGGGAGAAAGGGAGAAGGAAGAAGCTATGCCTCCACATACAAATAGTGTAGAAATGTACTGAGTAACTTCAGTCACTGCCCTCAGAAGGTGCTACCTTACACAAGATCAGTGATGTGCCCTCTTTGTCATTTTTCACTTATTTTAAGTGTTAAGCATTTACTGCTCTATGCCAGGTAGTCAGAATTCAAAGACACAAATGAAAACTATCTCTGCCTTTAAGCACTTTTTATTTTACTGGAACTGTCTCCTTGAGGTAGAATTTTCCTCATATTGGACCCATAGGCCCTGTGTGTTCCCCTTAACACTTTTCTTTTACTTTTTTTTTCTCACACTTTTCTGAACAACTATAGCAGTAGCTTAGAACATCATTAGAGACTGAAGTTGTGTGTGTGTAGGTTACCATTGCTGGAGAAACAAGTTCTCTCTCTTTTTGGGTAATATGTTTTCCTGGGTTAAAGAAGAATGTCATTACTATTAGCCTGGAACATATAACATAACCTGCTACCTTTGGAGGAATGATTGACTTTAGAATATCATCTAGAATTTCATCATGTAGAACATGATTCCCTTCAGGTTGAAAATTGTTAACTGTGGAAACTAGTTTATGTAGCAAAAAAATGAAGTGATTTAAGGTTTTTATTTTGTAACTTGAATTCATGATATGTCTTACTAAGCCTAGAAGCATAAACACTTTGAAATGTACAGAACTTTAGAAATAATTTTTAAAATTAAATTTATTTTTAATCAACGGATATTTGTTTTCTCTTCCTCAATCAATTAACCTTTAGTAAGCACCTACCATGTGCCACCCTTCATCCTATTGGGGGAAAAAAAGAAAATATAACAAACACATACACACATATATACACACATAGAGTCAAGCAAAACACATTCCCTCATTGGTTGTGTCCAAAAAATATGATTCATTCTGCTCTTTGAGATTATCATCACCTCTCTTTCAGGAAGTAGGCAGTATACTCCCAATAATTTAATCAAACCCCTCATTTGACAGATGGGGGGCAGGGTGAATGAGTCTCAGAAGGTCTGTTACTTGTCCAAGGTCTCACAGCTAGAAGAATGGCAAGGTTGAGAATAAAATAAAAATTTCTTGATTTTCAGCAAATTGCTTTTTTCAGCCAACCATATTACTAATCAATATTACTAATATCACAGTTCTTTCAATCTACCAGACTAGGAATCACAAACTCATCTTTTATCTTTGAGTCACAGAATCTAAGACTTTCTGAGTTTAAAGGAATCTTAAAGAAAATCAAGACCAATTGTCTACCTGAAGAGGAATCTCCTCTACAACATCCCCCCCCCCTCTGAACTCCAAAATGCTTATCTTGCCTTTGCTTCAAGACTTTTAGTGAATAAGAGTGTGTATGTATGTGTGTGTGTGTGTGTGTGTTTGTGTTGGGGGGCGGGTAGTGAGACACACACTATCACCCAAGGCAGCCCATTCCACTTTTGGAAATTAATAATTAGTAGGAATACTTTTTCTTATGTCAAGACTAAAAAGTCCTCTTTGGAACTTCCATCAAATGTTTTTAGTTCTATCATTTGCAGGCAATCTGAATTATCCTTTCTTCTATGTACTCCCTCCCCCAAATACTTGAACACAGGTATTGTGTCCCTACTAAGTCTCTTTTAGACTGAGCTATCCCAATTCCTTCAAGAAAATATCATATGGGATTATTTTGAGGCCATTCACCAATGTAGCTGTTTTTCCTTCTACTTGATAAGGTCATTCCTAAAATGTGGCTCCCAGAATTGAGCACAGTGCTTCATATGTGGTCTGACTAGTATAGAATACCTTGGGGTTAGGGAAGTGATATACCTGAAATGATATGCTTATACCAGAGCTTATAAGACCACATTGGGAGTAGAGTATTCTAAAAAAGATATTGGTAAGCTGGAAAAAAAAATGTTGTGCTTCCTCCATCATATCTAATCATGCAAGGCCTTTTCACTTTCAAATGTCTCTCTGATTCATCCCTTCGAGTCTTCATTCCCAATGCTACCACACACGTTTGTACCTTCATTTCTAATGCTTGAATGCCTTTCAATTGCCTGCTGGGACTCCAGTCCTGAATTCTCTACATGGCGAAGGAGCTAAGGAGACTAATCAGAAATTTACCATGGTCAAGATTTGACTATGAGATTTATTTGACTTTGGAATGCAAAAGAAAGAGCAGATTTTAGAAATTTAAAGAATGGATAAATTAGGATTTGATGACCTCTTAAATTTGGAAAGGAGTCAAAGATAGATTCCACATCTGGGTAAATAAGTTAATGAATATACTTCTTACAATAATGGGAAGATTGGTGAGGATCAGACTAAGAAAAGTGATAGGGAGAAAAGGAGATGAGAAACATGGTCTTTACAATTTTAGCTTGAACTCTTCATTTCATCTTGAAGTAATGAGTGCATGAATAAGTTAACACACTATTGTGGCCATTGTGTTAATTTGTTTTCTATATAATTAGCTTTTAATATAATTTTTGTTTATCTGTTTAATTATCATGCTTTTACAATTACAGTAATAATTTAGAATGTGCTACATTCAATGCTATAATAAAATATCGTGTAAGAATTCTTCATGGAATTCTTCCCTTTTCATCCCCAATAACTGACCTTGATATACAAACTGTAATTATTTTCAGGGTGGCCTTTTGATAAATGCTTACCATTAGCATTACAACATTAGATGCAACAATATCACAAGAAACTGTTTCTTGTTGCCTTTAAGAATATGATAAAATCAACTCTATTAATTCCTTGCTTTGCTTCTCTGATGAGTGAGTTCCTATGAGCCATCTTTCCATTTAACTGTGACTTCTTTCTTCTGGTTTTGTTTATAGAAAGAATTTCAAGATTGGTTACTTAGATCCTCAGCAGTTTGTCCACTCAATAATCACTGGACAAGGGTTCAACACTTAGAATACCAACTGTTAAACTTAGTAGTCTAAAAATAGTCTATGTGTGATTCTTAGCACCCTTTGCTCCCCTTAATACTCTATTACTGTGTCTATCGAAGGCCACAACTGACTTAGAGCCATTTCATATTTTCTTTGTTTCATGAATTGCCACAGCCAAAAAAGTTCACTACAAAGTATTCAAGACCCTTAGAAAGCAGACATAATCTGTTGCAAGGTCCATGTCGATGTCTCTTCAGCATGGTGGAACCTTTCAGATTTTATGTTCCTCTGGCACAGCCTTCAAGAATTCAGGGTCATCTCCATGTCAAGATGAGACATCAGAGCAGAATTATTTGGAATGATAAAGAACACCTTAAGATCCTCCAGACTAGTCATGATGGCAACTTCCAAGCTCTGGCTGTGTGAGCTTGAACACTGGGATATTTGGATAAAAAGTGAGAGAACTGGTCTACTGTCTACATGGTACTAGAACACATGGAAACTGGGCATCAGATAAATTCAGTCTACCAAAAAGCTCACCCCAACTTCAAACAGAGTTTTCAATTCCAGACTTAAATACTAAGATTCAGAACTGAAGAGGGTCATAGGAAGTCACCTAGGACAATTCCCTTTTCTTACATATATGGAAACTGAGGTCCAGAAAAGTTAAGTGATTACCCAAAGCCACACAAGTAGTAAGAGGCAAAACAAAGCTTCAAAGCAAGGACCTTTGACTCCATATCCAGCATTATTCCCCCTGACAAGTGGAACCTATCTGGGTAGCAGTTCCAACTCTTTAATCATGAGATACAAGATAGGAGGCAGTAAGTCAGAAAATTGGAAACTGTTTTAGCTATAGAATATTGAAATAAAGCCAGGAACTGAGAACTGAAATGAGGGAAATAAACTAATCACTAGAGATTAAAATGCTTTACAAAAAGGTATTTGTCTTTAAATCTTGAGTTGTTTTATGACCTATTTCTTCTCCAGTATTCACTGATAAAATTTGCAATAAAATACTGTGGCATTTCTTAGCTGGAACTGGTAAAAAAAAATAACTAACCACAATGAGATTCTTTCTGGTCAGTGCAATCATAAATCACTTCTTTCTCTATGGACTTAATTAAATTCCATGAAAGAACCTCAAATTGCCCCCTATATCTATCTTTTAGAAATAAAAGATATTTACTTGTTGTACATACTGAAGAAATAATTATATTGATTAAAAAATTCAAACAAGGATGTCTTTATAAACCTAATTTATCTGTCAAAGGAAGGTATTTTATTCCTTCATTGGGTAGCTTTGGATTAGAGGAGATATGGTAGTGCCCTGGTACTTTACTCATTAGGGGAAATGTAGAATTACTTCTGGGCCATTCCAGGTCCAGTATCTATGGAATGATGATGTACTGGTTGTAAATGAGTGAATTACGAAGCCCCTCCATTCTTCCCTGCCAACCTCTTCACCCTAGAAAAATTAAAAAAAAAAACCCAAGAAACAAAAACTCTAAAGGTCTCAGAAGATTGGAGGGGATAGATATTATACTTACACTTAGAGATTGGCTGTTGTTCATCCTCTGTTTTGAAGAGGACCAATGACATCACAGGGTGAAGTCTTGACTTGTGTGTGAATTATATTTATGAGGCAGAATTGCATAAAGTCATCAGCCTCGTTCTCTCTTTTAGAGTCATCAAAGTCCAGTGGCAAGACAAAAGTTAAGAAGACTAGTGATGGCCCAGGATGCAATGCACTACCTTGGCATTTTTTAATATCTTTAGCTGCCTTCATGGCAGTTGGAACAAATTGTTCTCATCAATCCAATCCACCAGGGGAAGTTTTTGTATGCTTAGGGTAGACATTGCCCTAATTCACCAATGGGATAGAGTCCTCAATCTGGTTGTCTTCCAAGACAGTTTTACTGGGGTGTGGCCACCGCACATGCTACAGCTTCTTGGAGGCACAGGTGAGAGTTGGGTGAAGGATGGACACCAAAGGTGGATGAGCAACCCTGAAAAGGGCTTGGCAGACCTCATACCAGAGGAGCTAGTGCTCCATGAACACCCCTATACACCCAAGGAGCTTAGCTAAAGCATGGCCAGAAGAGGTGAGTCAAGGGACTGGCAATTGTGACTAAGATTTGAATGAGCTGGGTCATCAAGTAAATTTCAGACTAAACATAGGTGGGCTGGGGGAGATGAGGTATCAAGACTAAGGAAGCATACGTATTTTCAAACTAAGTCACCTAAAATGGGAGCCAAGATGCAAGGCTAGACTGGGGAAAACAAAAGAGAGGGGAAAGGCAAACTGCAGACAAATGAAACCCATTTTTTTTCATCAGTGGCTTCAAAAATAAGGTAACTTTTTAACAAACCAACATTTCAGTCAATAGGAGAAATAGAAATAGAAGATAGAAATCTTCAGTGTTAAAATGCAGCTATTATACTTGACTAGATTAGATACTCCATTCTCAAATGAGCTTTTTTCTCGAACATTTTCCCTTCAAGGAATCAATATGGCTCCATGGAAAGAGAATTAATTTTAAAGGCAAAGGGCCCAAATTCAAATTTTGTCTCTTCTGTTTTCTAGATGTTTGACTTTTGGTAAGGCATACTATCTCTATGGGACTCTCTGTTTCTTCATTTGTAAAATGAGTGGGTTACACCAAGGCTTCTTAAACTTTTTCTACTCTAGACCCCTTTTCCTTTTTCAGCAGGATTCCTTGGCATTTTGTGGCCTGAGAGCATGCACAGAGCACAATGAATATGCTTTGTGTTCAGAACCAAGGCTGTAGTAAAGTTGCAGATGAAACATTACAAATGCAG
Source organism: Phascolarctos cinereus (assembly GCF_003287225.1). Classification (NCBI taxonomy): domain Eukaryota; kingdom Metazoa; phylum Chordata; class Mammalia; order Diprotodontia; family Phascolarctidae; genus Phascolarctos; species Phascolarctos cinereus. The sequence goes on along the minus strand of NW_027555625.1, from coordinate 153,992,512 downwards.
CCAGAAACACCTTGGATTCATTATGTGTTTGATGTTTAATTAATTTGTGGTCATTGTGCATTCAGAAACCTTTTACTGTTGCCAATTTTTTTGTGCCCCCATATGGAGTCTCCACCCACAGTTTAAGAAGCTCTGAGTGAGACGAGATGAAATCTGTGATTCCCTCTACTCTCAGATCTATGATCCTATGACCCTAACAAATTAAAACATCAATGTATGTCTTTCCCAGACATATATCATACGATATAATTATTAGAATGATCGTGGACATTTCAATGAATAACTATGCCAACATCACAAATACCTAAATGTTATCAGTGGAGGGAAGTGATGTATATGTTGGTTTTATGGTAGAAAAAAGTTCCAAATGTTAACATGTGATAACTGCATAACATAACCCCATTCATTTGCCAACAGTTTGAATTTTCCAGCCATAAAATCAATACACATAAGTCCCCTAGACTAGTGAAATTTTTAGTTATTTAAGAAACTGTAAGTTAACTGTATAACAGAGGAGCTTCAAAGCCAAGAAGTCAACAAGTATTTGATCAGATAAACAAGAATTTATAAAGTAGTTACTATGTCCCAGGTACTTTACTAAGCACAGCGAAAACAAAGAAAGGCAAAAACAGTCTCTTCACTTAAGGAATTCACATTCTAATGGAAGACTTGTGTTCCAATCCCACCTCTGACATATATTGGCTGTGTAATCTTGAGTAAATCACTTAACCTCTAAGTCCTTTAGTCAACTCTCTATGTTTTCTAAGTTGCAGAAAATGTGCCAACCTGCATTGGTAGAGGGTATTTACTCATCTAGGAATTCCTTTGCTATACTAGTGAAATTGCAGGTCTAGTTCTTAACCCCAAAGTATCGTTATAAAAATCAGTATGGCGTAGTGGATAGACTGGTCTTGGAGTGAGAAAAGAATTGTTTCTGACACACACTTTCTGCATTATACTGGACGTTAAATTCTCAATGTCCCAGAGCACTCTCCAAGATTATATGTATCAAAGCCACTGTAGACCATTTTAGAAAGTGTTTTCTCAATGAGATTTTCCTATACTAATTAAATTGTCTTTTTTTTCTTAAATAAAACTATATAATAGGGAATGGGGAGAAAAGGACTTTTTTGAAGGATAAATAGGGATGATGATAGCTTATAATTATATAGTTGGTGTTTTACATGCACAAAATCATAGATGTAGAGTGGGAAGAGCTCTAAGAGGCCATTTAATAAAACAGCTTCATTTTACATATGAGTAAACTAAAGTCCATGGAGGTAAATCTACTTACCCAGGGTCATAGAAGTAATAAACATCCAAGGCAGGATTTGAACCCAGACTCTGTGACTCTAGAGAGATTGTTTTTTCTACTGTAGGACATTGTCTCCCAAAATAAGGTCTTGAGAGTCACTCTGTGGTAAATTAAGGTGAGTATTATTAAACCAATGTTAGAGAAGAGGCAACTGAGGTATGGTGAGGTTAAGCAACTTGTTCAAAGTTGCACAAAACTACTGAGTGGAAGAGGAGAGAACTAAAACCAGGTCTACTGACTCTGAGTTCAAAGCTTACCATGCTAAGGAGGAAAGAGGAAGAGACTGAGAGTGGAAGAAAAGAAACAAACTGGAAAGAAGGGCTTCAGAGAATAAATAAATCTATCTGGAAGCAGCTGTAGTGTTATGTCTGAAATTTAAGCCATTTTATTTTTTTGCTATAGTTCAGTGGTGTCAAACTCAGATAGAAATCTAGGCCACTAAACTGTAAATAAGGATCCCTGTAGGTCTCATATTGACTTAGTTTTAAAATATGTCATCTATGTTTGGTTGTATTTTTATTTATTTTGTTATGTATTTCTCAATTACACTTTAATCTGGTTTGGGCCACATTAGGAAGTGTTGCAGGCAGCATGTGTATTTGATACTTCTGTAGCCTAAAGGCCTGGGGCCAGGATGACCACTGATAATAGCAAGAAGGAGCAATAGAAACATTTAGACTGGAGTTGTGGAAAGATGTAGAATAGACAGCCAAAAATCCAAAGCTGTAGAACGAGAGAAGGGAAAAGTGATGGGAAGAGGAGTTTCCAGAATCTTCTTTTGGTGGCCTCAATTTTGCTTCCTCCCTTCTGAGGGGATAAAAAACATTTGTAAGTGTTCTCCTTTCCAATCTTACCTTCTGCTTTCTCCTCCTCTCCCCTCACTTTCCTTTTCTTCCTCATCTTTCTACCCCTTTCATTTGTCCATTCCCCTAGTTTCAGGGGGGAGGAATGCAATGTTTATTATGAATAATCTGTCTAGATCTTTCTTTTCCCAACCTCAAGGATTATAGGTGTCCCAGTTCATAACTGTCCCAGTGGACACAAACAAAAACTCTGTCAGTTTATGGTCAACCTGAACTGATGTGTTTCATTCGCACTTATTTCTTGCTACTAATCTTGGCAATTCCTTGCTGTGAGAATGCTCCTGTATGCTGGTAGTACCTTGATCCATGCAAAGTAGCATGGCCCCCTGAGCCAGTCCTACTTCACTCTTTCCCCTCTGTAACCCCACTTCCATAGTTGCCAAAATAATCACCCTGTAATAAAAAATCAAGCATACCATTCCCTGGCTGAACAATCTTCAGTGTCTCCTCTCATGAGTTTCCTTCTCTTCATTCACACAGCCACCATCCTAATTCAGGCCCTTCTCATCTCTAACCCCACACAACCATAATAGCCTTTTAACTGGTTTTCCTGCCTTGAGGATCTCTCACTCTATTCCATTCTCTACTCAACTTCCAAGTTAATTTTTCTAAAGACTAGATCTGACCATGTTACTTACTTATTCAGTAAACACTAGTGGTTTCCTATTACCTCTAGGATCAAATATAAACTTTTTTTTTTGTTATTTGAAGCTCTTTTTAATTTGGCTGCCTCCTACCTTTCCATTCTTCCTATACTTTACTCCCTTCCAGAACTCTACAATAAATCTTGTTATTCCTTATATAAGGTACTCTATCTTGTGTCCTGTCTTTGCACTGGCTGTCTCCCATGATTGGAATGTTATGCCTCTTACCTCAGCCTCTTAAGCATCCTGGGCTCCCTTCAAGACTTAACTCAAATCTTACTTTTGGTAGGAAACTCTCCCTAAGTCCCCCCTGCCCCGGGCCCCTCTGTTGCTAATGCCTTTCCTTCTGAGATTACTTACTGTCAACTTTGTATATTCCTTTTTTTTAAATATAAATTTATCTATTTTTAGTTTTCATTATTCACTTCCACAAGTTTTTGAGTTCCAAATTTCTCACCCCTCCCCCCACCCCAAGATGGCATGCATTCTCAATACCCCTTCCCCTGGTCTGCCTTCTCTTCTATCTCTCCCCCCTCCCTTCTCTTATCCCCTTCCCCTTCTATTTTCCTGTAGAGCAGGATAGACTTTTGTACCCCATTTCCTGTATTTCTTATTTTTCAGTTGCATGTGAAAACATTTTTTTAAAAACATCTGTTTTAAAACTTTGAGTTCCAAATTTTCTCCCTTCCTCCCTCCCCACCCACCCTCATTGAAAAGGCAAGCAACTCAATATAGGTTGTACATTTGCAGTTATGCAAAACACTTTCTTAGTAGACATGTTGTGAAAAACTAACTCTATTTCCCTTAATCCTATCCTGCCCTCCCATGTATTCTATTCTTTCTTTTGAACCTGTCCCTCCTCAGAAGTATTTGCTTCTGATTACCCTCTTTCCCAATCTGCTATCCTCTCTATCACCCCCCTGCTCTCTTGTCCCCTTCTCTCCCTATTTTCCTGTAGGGTAAGACAGATTTCCATACCCAACTGAATGTGTGTGTTATTCTCTTCTTAAGCCAATCCTATGAGAATAAGATTCCTTCATTCCCTCTCACCTTTGCCCTCCACTGTGAGAGACTTTTCTTTTCTGTTTTTTTTGTGAGATAATTTACCCCATTCCACCTCTCCCTTTCTTCTCTGAGTATCATCCTCTCTCATCCTTTAATTTTATTCTCCAGATATGGCCCCTTAATCTTCAACTCACCCTGTGCCCTCTATCTATCTATATATACATACATAAATTTTTTTTCCTTCAACTACCCTAATACTGACACAGTTCTCATGAGTTACAAATATCATCTTTCCATGCAGGAATGTAAACAGTTCAATCTTAATAAGTCTCTTATGATTTCTCTTTCCTGTTTACCTCTTCATGTTCCACTGGAGTCTTGTATTTGAAAGTCAAATTTTTGTTTAGCTCTGGTCTTTTCATCAGGAATGCTTGAAAGTCCTCTATTTCACTGAATGACCATTTTTTCCCCTGAAGGATTATACTCAGTTTTGCTGGGTAGGTGATTCTTGGTTGTAATTCTATCTCCTTTGCCCTCCGGAATATTATATTCCATGCCCTGTGGTCCTTTAATGTGGAAGCTGCTAAATCTTGTGTTATCCTGATTGTGTTTCCACAGTACTTGAATTGTTTCCTTCTCACAGCTTGTAATATTTTCTCCTTGACCTGGGAACTCTGGAATTTGGCTACAATATTCCTAGGAGTTTTCCTTTGGGGATCTCTTTCAGGGGGAGATCTGTGGATTCTTTCAATTTCTATTTTGCCCTCTGGTTCTAATATATCAGGGCAGTTTTCCTTGATAATTTCTTGAAAGATGATGTCTAGGCTCTTTTTTTTGATCATGGCTTTCAGATAGTCCAATAATTTTTAAATTCTCTCTCCTGGATCTATTTTCCAGGTCAATTGTTTTTCCAGTGAGATATTTCACATTGTTTTCTAATTTTTCGTTCTTTTGGATTTGTTTTACAGTGTCTTGATTTCTCATAAAGTCACTATCTTCCAATTGCTCTATTCTAATATTTAAGGAAGTATTTTTTCAGTAATCTTTTGGACTTCCTTTTCCGTTTGGCCAATTTTTCTTTTTAGGGCATTTTTCTCCTCATTGGCTTTTTGGACCTCTTTTGCCATTTGGGTTAGGCTGTTTTTTAAGGTGTTATTTTCTTCAGTACTTGTCTGGGTCTCCTTTAGCAAGCTGTTGACTTGTTTTTCATGATTTTCTTGCATCACTCTCATTTCTCTTCCCAGTTTTTGCTCTACTTCCCTTACTTGCTTCTCAAAATCCCTTTTGAGCTCTTCCAAGGCCTGGGACTGATTCATATTTTTCTTGTAGGCTTTGGATGTAGGAGCTTTGACTTTGTTGTCTTCTTCTGGTTGTATATTTTGATCTTCTTTTTCACCAAAGTAAGATAATATAGTCTGACTCTTTTTGCACTGCTTGCTCATGATCCCAGCCAATTACTTGAGTTTTAAACTCTTTGTTAAGGTAAGAGTTTGCATCCAATGTGGAGAGTGTACTGTCCCAAGCTTCAGGGGTTTGTGTAGCTGTTTTCAGAGATACTTGTAGGGACCTGTAAATTTTCAGTTCTACCAAGGTATAAGGGGCAAGGTGTTTACTCCTTTCCTGGCCTGTGACCACAAGTATTCCTTTCTGTCCTGTAACTGTGAGGAGGGGTTCCTCTCTACAGCCACTCCAAGCTCCACCACACCAGCGCTCCTCCTTACCCCGGCACTGCCGCCCAGAACTGTGACCCAGATCCACACATGGGAAAGCAAGAGATTCCTGCCTCAGCACTGGCAAACAGATCCCTGCAGTCCCTCTCTGATCAGCCACTGGATTCCCCCTCAGTCTGTGGGCCGGAAGCTCGGGAAGCAGCTGCCCCCCCAGGGCCACACTCTTGGGGAATGGAGCTGAAACCCCGCCTTCCTCTCTGACCACCGACAGAAACAGACTTTTCCCACTGACCTTCTAAGTTGTCTTTGGCATTGGTGGATTGAGGAGTCTGGAAACCTCCACAGCTGCCTGCAATTCAGTCCTCTGAGGCCTGCTCCAGGTTTGCTGCGGCCTGCGTGCCCACGCTGTGCTGCGCTCCCAGCCCAGCGTGATACACCTTTCTGATCAATCATCCAGGTTGTCTTGGGCTGGAAATTTGCTTTCACTCTGTCTTTTAGTGGGTTCTGCTGCTTCAGAATTTGTTTAGAGCCCTTTTTTATGAGTATTTGGAGGGGTTTGGGGGAGAGCTCAAGCAAGTCACTGCTTTCACTCTGCCATCTTGGCTCTGCCCCCAACTTTGTATATTCCTTGTATGTACATTGTTGCTTGCATGTTGTTCCCATGAGAATACTAATTCCTAATGGTAGACCTTGTTTTTATCTTTCTTTGAATCCCCAGCACTTAGTACAGTGGCTGGAACATGATGAGAACTTAATAAATGCTTGTTAAATGACCAGCATCTGAGCTCTTTACGTTTCATGACATTCACAATCTGTATTTTGCAGACCTATCTGCTCCATGCATTCATCATTCCACATAGTTTGGCCATTTGCTGTTCTCAGAACAGTCCGTCTACTTCTGTGTCTTTGTAAAGGTTGTCCCCATTCCCTGAAATGGACTTCCACATCACCCAAGCTTCTTAGAATCGTTCAAGAGAATTTAGGTGCCACATTCTATAGGTAGCCTTTCTGATCCTCTAAGTTACTAATAGCTGCTTCCCTCCCACATCATTTACATTTACTTCACCCTTTACGTTTTGTATCACCCAGTGGAATGTAAGCTCTTTGAGGCTACTTTGTTTATGTATGTATATGTATATGTATATGTATATGTATATGTATATGTATATGTATATGTATATGTATATGTATATGTATGTGTATGTGTATGTGTATGTGTATGTGTATGTGTATGTGTAAGTGTATGTGTATGTGTATGTGTATGTGTATGTGTATATGTATATATGTATGTGTATGTGTATGTGTATGTGTATGTGTATGTGTATGTGTATGTGTATGTGTATGTGTATATGTATATGTATATGTATATATGTATGTGTACATGTACGTGTACGTGCATGTATGTGTATGTATGCACATGTACGTATATGTATGCACATGTACGTATATGTACATACATACATATACACACATGTGTGTGTTTATATTATATATGTGTGTATATATGTGTGTGTGTATTTGAGTTTTTAATAGCTGCTTCACTCCCACATCATTTACATTTACTTCATCCTTTACGTTTTGTATCACCCAGTAGAATGTAAGCTTTTTGAGGATACTTTGTTTATGCTTGTATATGTATATGTATATGTATATGTACGTGTACATGTACGTGTATATGTATATGTATATGTATATGTATATGTATATGTATATGTATATGTATATGTATATGTATATGTATATGTATATGTATATGTATATGTATATGTATATGTATATGTATATGTATGTATATGTATGTATATGTATATACACATATATGTGCGTATATTATATGTGTATATGTAAGTATATGTATATACACATATATGTGTATGTATATGTATATACACATATATGTGCGTATATTATATGTGTGTGCGTATTTGAGTTCTTAATAGCTGCTTCCCTCTCACATCATTTGCATTTACTTCACCCTTTACATTTTGTATCATCCAGTAGAATGTAAGCTCTTTGAGGCCACTTTGTTTATGCTTTGATTTATATATGTGTGTGTGTTTATACACACACATATACATATACATATACATATACATATACATATACATATACATATACATATACATATACATATACATATACATATACATATACATATACATATACATATACATATACATATACATATACACGTACATGTACACGTACATATACATATACATATGTACACATATACATACATATATATGTGTGCATATGTATGTGTGTGTGTATTTGACTTTGTAAGTCCAGAACTTAACACAGTGTTCTGCATATACTTGATTCCTAATGAATGTTTATTGAATTAAAACATATTGTTCTGACTCAATTCCATGGTTACATACATATGCAGCAGATTGTCTTGTTCAGGATAGGCCTTATATCCAATAACATGAAATACACTTATACTATCAGCCAGGTCTTGTGCTATCAAAATGCTTTTTAACCTATGTTCTGCTTTACACTCATGCTTATAGTGATTCCACACATACCATTCTCCTACAGATGGTAGATCTTCATTGGAAAGGCAGAGGAACTTGGTAGGCAGAGCTCTTTATCACTAGGAGTATTCAGGCAGAGATTGGATGGCCTCTTCATGGAAACTACAGAAGAAATTCATGCGTGCATTGATTCAATCAATCAAAATGCATTTATTAAGTGGCTACTATGTACTAGGCACTGTGCTAGGTGCTAAGGATCCAAAGGTAAAAATGAATTCTTTCCCCAACCTCAAGTTGCTTCTATCTTACTAGAAGAGATAAGCACATATTTGGGGATATATAAAATATATGTGTAATATATATAATATATATATGTATGTATGTGTGTTTATATCTAATATATACATGTATATGCATGTGCAATATTATATATTTTATGTATTATATTATGCGCATTATATACATATTTGCAACTTTACATATGTACATAATATGTATAGATGTGTATACATGTATGTGTGTATATAATGCATATTTATATACATCATATTTACATGTGTGTATATACATATGTGTATCTTAAATACAGGACATTTTGAGGTGGAGGCACTCATAATTGTGGTATCTGGAAAGACCTCCCATAGCAATTAGTATCTGAGCTGAACTTTGGAGAAAATCAGGAATTATAAGAGGAAGAGGCAAGAAAAGAAAAGAATACATCATGGGCATGGGGGAAAGGCAACCTATGCAAAGCCATGGAGCTGAGAGGTGGAACTTTTGGTGTGAGGAACAGCAAGGAGGGCAGATTGGACTGGAAAGTGTGTGAAGAGAAGAAGATATGCATAGGAAGACTAGAAAGTTAGGTTGGAATTGGGTTGTGAAGGGCTTTAAATGCCAAACTAAGAAGTTTGGGTCCCAGAGATAGTAGGGAGTCACTGGACTTTACTGAAAAGGGAAGTGACACAGTCAGATAATGTGCTTCAGGAATTTCACTTTGGTGACTTTCTTAGGATAGAATTTAAGCTCCCTGAGAATGAGGCCTGTATGGCATATGGCATAATGGTTTCTTTGTCATTCCCATTCTTTTACTTAATCTCAATCTCTCCCTCTCGACTGGCTCATTTTCTTCTGACTATAAACACGCTATTGTCTTCTCCCACCTGAAAAAGAACCCTAAATTGATCCTTCCACCCCCACTAGTATTGTCCTATTTCTTTTCTGCTCTTTGAAACTAAACACCTTGAGGCATAACATAATCAGTTAGGTATAGAAATCTAACTTGCCCTATAGGCAGTAGGAGGGAAAAGGGGAAAGAAAAGGGAGGAGGGAAAGAAAAGGGGGGGGAAGAAGGGAGGGAAGCAGCAGTAAGACTAAAAGGGAAGAAAAGGGAAAGGGATAATAAAAGGGGGAAGGGACTGAAGGAGGCGTGGTCAAAAGCAAAACACTAGTGAAGGGGGGAAAGGAAAAATGAGAAAGAAAAGCATAAATAAGGGGAAAAAAGGATGGAGAAAAACACACAAATAGTAATCATAACTGAATGTGAATGGGATGAACTCTCCCATAAAATGAAAAAGGGTTGCAGAATGGATTAAAAACCATAATCCTACAATATGTTGTTTACAGGAAACACATTTGAAAAAGAGTGACACATACAGGGTAGAGATAAAAGGCTGGAGCAGAATATATTATTCAGCTGAAGTAAAAAAAGCAGGGGTAGTAATCCTGATCTCAGACAAAGCAAAAGCAAAAATAGATCTAATCAAAAGAGATAAGGAAGGAAACTACATCCTGCTAAAAGGCACCATAGACAATGAAGTAATATCATTACTAAACATATATGCACCAAATGGTATAGCATCCAAATTCTTACAGGAGAAGTTCAGGGAGTTACAGGAAGAAATAGACAGCAAAACTATACTAGTGGGGACCTGAACCTCCCCCTCTCTGCACTAGATAATCTAACCACAAAATAAACAAGAAAGAAGTTAAGGAGGTGAATAGAACATTAGAAAAGTTAGGTATGATAGACCTCTGGAGAAAACTGAATGGGGATAGAAAGGAATATACTTTTTTCTCGGCAGTACATGGCACATACACAAAAATTGACCATGTACTAGGGCATAAAAACCTCACAATCCAATGCAGAAAGGCAGAAATATTAAATGCATCCTTTTCAGATCATGATGCAATAAAAATTATATGTAATAAAGGGCCATGGAAAGATAGACTAAAAAATAATTGGAAACTAAATAATCTAATCCTAAAAAATGATTGGGTCAAACAACAAATCATAGAAACAATCAATAATTTCATTCAAGAGAATGACAATAATGAGACAACATACCAAAACTATGGGATGCAGCAAAAGCAGTTCTTAGGGGAAGTTTTATATCTCTAAATGCTTACATAAATAAAATAGAAAAAGAGGAGATTAATGAATTGGGCATACAACTAAAAAACTAGAAAAAGAACAAATTAAAAATCCTCAACTAAACACCAAATTAGAAATATTGAAAACCAAAGGAAAAATTAATAAAATTGAAATTAAGAAAACTATTGAACTAATAAATAAAACTAAGAGCTGGTTTTATGAAAAAACAATAAAATAGATAAACCTTTGGTTAATTTAATTAAAAAAAGAAAGAAGAAAACCAAATTACTAGTATCAAGAATGAAAAGGGTGAAGCTACCACCAAGGAAGAGGAAATTAAAACAATAATTAGGAATTATTTTGCCCAACTATATGCCAACAAATTTGACAATCTTAGTGAAATGGATACATATTTACAAAAATATAAATTGCCCAGATTAACGAAGAGGAAGTAAAATACTTAAATAACCCCATCTCAGAAAAAGAAATTGAACAAGCCATTGATGAACTCCCTAGGAAAAAATCTCCAGGGCCAGATGGATTTACATGCAATTCTATCAAACATTTAAAGAACAATTAATTCCAATACTATATAGACTATTTGGGAAAATAGGTGAAGAAGGAGTCTTACCAAATTCTTTTTATGATACAAATATGGTGTTGATACCTAAACCAGGAAGAGTCAAAATAGAGAAAGAAAATTATAGACCAATTTCTCTAATGAATATAGATGCAAAAATTTTAAACAAAATACTAGCAAATAGATTGCAGCAACTTATCACAAGAATAATACACTATGACCAGGTAGGATTTATACCAGGAATGCAGGGTTGGTTCAATATTAGGAAAACTATCAGCATCATTGAGCATATCAACACAAAACCAACAGAAACCACATGATCATCTCAATAGATGCAGAAAAAGCTTTTGATAAAATACAACACCCATTCCTATTAAAAACACTAGAAAGCATAGGTATAAATGGAGTCTTCCTTAAAATAATAAATAGCATTATCTAAAACCTTCAGCAAGCATTATATGTAATGGGGACAGGCTAGAAGCATTTCCAATAAGATGGGGGTGAAACAAGGATGTCCATTATCACCACTGTTATTCAATATTGTACTGGAAACTTAGCTTTAGCAATAAGAGAAGAAAAAGAAATTGAAGGCATTAGAATAGGCAAAGAAGAAACAAAGCTATCACTCTTTGCAGATGACATGATGATATACTTAGAGAATCCTAGAGAATCAAGTAAAAAACTACTTGAAATAATAAACAACTTTAGCAAAGTTGCAGGCTATAAAATAAACCCACATAAATCATCAGCATTTCTATATATTACCAACAAAGCCCAACAAGCAAGAGATAAGAGAAATTCCATTTAAACTTACTGTAGATAGTATAATATATTTGGGAGTCTACCTACCGAAACAAACACAGGAACTCTATGAACACAATTACAAAACACTTTTCACACAAATAAAATCAGATCTAAATAATTGGAAAAACATCAGTTGCTCATGGGTAGGCCGAGCTAATATAATAAAAATGACAATCCTACCTAAGCTAATTTACTTATTCAGTGCCATACCAATCAAACTACCAAAAATTATTTTATAGAGTTAGAAAAAATAATAACAAGATTCATTTGGAAAAACAAAAGGTCCAGAATATCAAAGGAACTAATGAAAAGAAATGCAGGGGAAGGTGGCCTAGCAATTCCAGATCTTAAATTGTATTATAAAGCAGCAATCATCAAAACTGCTTGGTACTGGCTAAGAAATAGGGAGGTGGATCAGTGGAATAGGTTAAATATGCAAGACACAGTAGTCAATGACTATAGTAATCTATTATTTGATAAACCCAAAGACCCCAGCTTCTGGGATAAGAACCCACTCTTTGAAAAAAACTGCTGGGAAAACTGGAAAAGAGTATGGCAGAAACTAGGCATAGACCCAAATCTCACACCATATACCAAAATAAAGTCAAAATGGGTTCATGACTTAGATATAAAGGCTGATACCATAAGTAAACTGGGAGAACAAGGAATAGTTTACCTATCAGATCTATGGAGAACAGAAGAATTCATGACCAAACAGGAGATAGAGAACATTATGAAAAGCAAAATGGATAATTTTGATTACATTAAATTGAAAAGTTTTTGCACAAACAAAGCCAATGCAACTAAGATTAGAAGGAAGGTAGAAAATTGGGAAAGAATTTTTACAACCAGTCTCTCTGATAAAGGCCTCATTTCTAAAATATATAGAGAATTAAGACAAATTTATAAGAACACAAGCCATTCCCCAATTGATAAATGGTCAAAGGATATGAACAGACAGTTCTCAGATGAAGAAATTAAAGCCATCTATAGTCATATGAAAAAATGCTCTAAATCGTTATTGATTAGAGAAATGCAAATCAAAACAACTCTGAGGTACCACATCACACCTATCAGATTGGCCAACATGACAAAACAGGAAAATGATAAATGTTGGAGAAGATGTGGGAAAATTGGAACACTAATACATTGTTGGTGGAGTTGTGAAATGATCCAACCATTTTGGAGAACAATTTGGAACTATGCCCAAAGGGCTACAAAAATGTGCATACCCTTTGATCCAGCAATAGCACTTCTAGGGCTATATCCCAAAGAGATCAAACAAATGGGAAAAGGACCCACATGTACAAAAATATTCATAGCAGCTCTTTTTGTGGTGGCAAAGAATTGGAAATTGAGAGGATGCCCATCAATTGGGGAATGGCTGAGCAAGTTGTGGTATATGAATGTAATGGAATACTATTGTGCTATAAGAAATGATGAACAGGCTGACTTCAGAAAAACCTGGAAAGACTTATATGGTCTGATGCTGAGTGAAGTGAGCAGAACCAAGAGGACTTTGTACACAATAACAGCCACATTATGCAATGACTAATATTGTTAAACTGAACCCTTCTCAGCATTACAAGGATCTAAGACATCTCCAGAGGCCTCGGGATGGAAAATGCTGTCCACATCCAAAGAAAGAACTATGGAAGTCGAATCGCTATCACTTATTTTTACCTTCTGTTGAGTTTTGTTTCATCTTTCTGATGGTTCCTCCTGTTGGTTTTAATTTTTACTTACAACTTCACTAATGTGAAAATATGTTTAATGGGTATGTAAATGTAAAGCCTATAACAGATTGTGTGCCGTCTTGGATAGGGTGGGGGTAGAGGAAGGGGGAGAAAAACTTTCAACTCAAAAGCATATGGAAGTGATTGTTGATAAATCAAAATAAATTAATAAAAAATTTAAAAAAAATAAACTAAACACCTTGAAAAGGCCATCTACATATGTGCCTTCATTTTCTCTCCTCTCACTTTCTTCTTAACCTTTTATAACATGGATTCCAACATTATCATTCCACTGAAACTGTTCTCTCCCAAGTTATTAATGACCCCTTAGCTGCCAAGTCCAATGTCCTTTTCTCAGTCATCATTCTCAATGTCCTCTCTGCAGCCTTAACATTGTGGATCACTCTGTCCTCCTTGATACTCTCTTCTCTCTAGGTTTTCAGGACACCACATCCTCCTGGTTTTCTTCCTTACCTATCTGATCACTCCTTCTCTGTTTCCTTTGCTGGATCTTCATCCAGATCACACACTCTAACTATAGGTGTCTCTCAGGGTTCTTCCCTGGGTCTTCTTTTCCATCTATGCTACTTCAACTGGTTATCTAATCAACTCCCATAGATTTAGTTACTATCTCCATGTTAATGATTCTCAATTCTATCTTTTCTGCCCCAAACTCTGTCAAGCTCCAATATCACATCTCCAACTGCCTTCCAGATGTCTCAAGCTGGATGTCCAGCAGATATCTTAAACTCAATGGGTCTAAAACGAAACTCATTATTTTCCCCCTAAACCCTCTTCCCATCCTACCTTCTCTATTACTATAAAAGGCAGCACCATCATCCCTGTCCCCAGGCTCACAACCTATGAGTAATCCTGTATTTCTCTCTCTCTCTCTCCTCTCTCTCTCTCTCTCCTCCTCTCTCTCTTCTCTTTTCTCTCTCTCTTTCTCTCTCTCTCTCTCTCTCACACACACACACACACACACACACACACACACACACACACACAAACACACCACCACCACCACCACCACCATATGCAATCTGTTGCCAAGGCCTATTGATTCCACCTTTGCAACATTTCTGAAAAGTAACCCCTTCTCTCCTCTGACATTGCCATCACTCTGGTACAGGCCCTCATCACCTCATATCTTGATTAATGCAACAGCCTGCTGGTGGGTCTACCTGCTTCAAAGTCTCTTCACACTCCATTTCATTCTCTGTTCAACCACTAAAGTGATTTTCTTAAAGCACAGGTCCAACTAGTTCAATCCCCCCCCCCACTCAATAGCCTCCAGTGGCTCCCTAGTGGTCATAGGGACCATTAAAAGTTCTTCATATCCTAGTCCCTTCTTACCTTTCTAGTCTTCTTACACCTTACTCCTCAACATGTATTCTTCAATCCAATGATACTCACCTCCTTGCTGTTCCATGAACAAGACAGTTCTAGGCATTTTCTCTGACTGTCCCCCAGGCCTGGAATGTTTTTCCTCCTCTGCTCCAACTACTACCCATGTGGCTTCCTTTAAGTCCCAACTAAAATCCACTTTCTACAGAAAACCGTTGTCAAACTCTCTTAATTCCAATGCCTTCCTTCTGTTAATGATTTCCTAGTAAGCCTTTGTATAACTATATATAGCTATAACCATATATAACTATAACTATAACTATATATATATATTTGTTTGCTTGTAATCTAATCTCCTCCACTGTAAGTTCCTTGAGGGCAGGGACTGTCTTTTGCCTCTTTTTGTATCCTTAGCTCTTAGCACAGTGCCTAGAGCAAAGTAGGCACTTAATACTGTTTATTGATTGATTGATTGAATAGTTAGAAAGTTGGCTGTGAAGATAGGAAGACCCAGGTTCAAGCCCTGTCTCTGACATATATGGACTGTGTGGCCCTGGGCAAGTCACTTAACTTTCAGTCAGTGTCTAGGCAACTCTTCAAGACTATAAATTGCAAAGGAGGTGCTGACCCTCTTTGGCAGAATGGATCTCCTCCTCTAAGAATTCCCTATGTCAATGAAATTACAAGTCCACTCTCTATTCCTATGATTGGCACATAGTAGGCACTTAATAAATGATTATTAATTGATTTATTGATAGACAGATTAAAGAAGATAAAGATGTATTGCATGGACAGCAATTAGGAGGCATAGCCTAGGTAAGAGGCGATAAATTCATGAGCTAGGGTAGGTGAACATCAGAATGGAGAGGAAGGGAGAAATGTAAGAGATGTTGTGTAGGCAAGGGGGGTCCAACAAGATGAGCTCTTGGGCCCCTTATGACGCTTTTTGTTTGTTTTGTCTTGTCTTATTTTAATTTGAAAGCACAGCGAGAAGAATCCATCCAAGACCAGAAAACAGAATTACAGCTGTGAGATCTCCATTTCTGATCCATAAAGTGAGAACAGAAATAACATATGTGTGACCTAACCTCCTAGGTATTCTGAAGATTATCTCATGAAGAACTGGAAAACAATATGAACCTAGTCAGTTCAGTCTGGAAGTCTGGAAATACTCTAGTATTTTTAAGAAATTGTATTTTCTGAAGAGAAAAAAAAAAGTGGTCCAGTGACTGAGACATCACAGTGAATATTTGGGATGAAGAGCCCAAGGGCATTTCACATCTCCAACTATTACTGAAATGTTTTCGGTTTAGCAAAACCTCAAACACATTTTGCAAAGCCCTTCCTCTACTCTTCCTGCAACTTTTTAAACTGACATGCAAAACAAAGGAAAATCTACTCCATATGTCTCTGATTGATTCACACTTAACTCACGAAAAGGCTTGGGGAGAGTGATTTGACAATAATGAGAGACCTCTCAATGAGAGAATTTGGGGTCAGGCTACCCCAGGTCCCTGAAGATTTCTTATGATGGTCTGTGCAGGGATATATCCAGAGAGAAAAAAGGAAATAACCACCAAGATGTTTCCCTGGCCCTATCCTTTAGAGACCCTAGAAAGTAGTAGTGATGCATCTTCCCACCTCTGTAGAGGAGGAATGTTAAGAGTCTAGTAGGCAGTCCAGAAACTATTTAGGATGCAAGAACAGCAACATAAAAGGGTAGGTTTGGTAGGAAATGGACAGGAATAGGTGGTGACAATCAATTGGTTGGAGAGTATTTATTAGGCCCCCCATTATGTGCAAGGCACTGGGGACAAAGGACTTTTAACTGTTGGGTATGGGGAGCAGACCGAGGGAAGTTTCCACACTTGCAAGATTCAACCTGCTTTGATGAATTATGGGTTATATTCCCATTCCTAGGGGAATTGTTACCTGAGCCCTTCATAGGCTTACAATATGACACGGTTTGTAATAAAATTGACACAAAAGACCACCACCAGGAAGGGGAGGCTCCTTACTGCATAGGGAGGGTCTAGTGTTATTCTCCTTTTGGAAACTGTTCTCTGCTTTATATCCAAGAGCATCATGATTCTGTAATAGCTTCTGGAAATAAAGTAGTAGAGAAAAGAAAAGGTGTTCTCATAATTAATTTCTAAAACACTAGTGAACTATTATTGACAGTATTGAAGGATTAATTTAAAAATGTGTTTGTGCTGATGATAAGAAAACTGGCATGTTTCAAACTCTGTAATTAACATGACTCAGTTGTTTTTCCAGTCCAGATAATTATTCTCTGAAAGAGCAGGGCAAAGTTCTTAATGGATAGAGCTGTCCAACCTAGCAGAGCTGGAGAGAATCTTAAACAGAAGTCTGTGATGGCCAACCTGAATCCAGAGATTGTTCTCAGAAACAGAATGAAATAGTCTCCATCTAAGAAACATAGGACATTAAGTGAGATTTGGGTCAGAAGAGAAAGGGAGCCAGTATTCTTTCCAGAAGTCAGAAATGAAAAATAAAAAGTGATATACTCATTTAAATTCATTGGTGTGGTGCTTAAACCTCTGGTAACATTGAAAACTTTTTCAAAAAATGGGTAAGCTGGTGTTTGCTAGACTTAAAAATTAATGTTAATTGTGCTTCATACTTCTCTGGCATAGTCATTTCCCTAAGGGGTATCAAAACCGGGCTGAAGAACTAACTGTACATATCTCTGAGCACAGACTGTGATATTCTGCTGGGCCTAAACTTTGAAAGGCACTTCAAGAAGGCTTTACTCACTGGGAAAGTCACCACCCACACAGCTTTTCTAATTCACTCAAAAACCTGGACTTCCACACATTAAATTTAAAGAATCACGGATGGTTGGATTGGGCAACTTAGCTGAGTTTTTCTTGAGTTTTCCTTGAATCCAAGACATCTTTCACATACAATCAGCCCAAATAATGTGGAGCCCCCTCCGACATTGACTAGCTGTGAGGGTAAGTCATTCAATGACCCTGATATTCTTATCTATAAGATATAGGTGCTGATATTTATAACAGTTACTTCTATCACATAGTCATTGTGAGAAAAGTGTTGTCCAAATGTGAGTTATTAATAATAATAACTGTCTTCTTCCTGAGACTTTTCCTCCCTCATCTACCCCCTGCCTCGTACCCATTTCTACACTATGTTTGACTTTTAGACAATCATTTCTGAAGTTTCATTCCTCAAAAATTCTAAGCAAAGTAGAGTTGTACTCTTCTAAGGGCCTCTTGGGTCAGTCTTTCACAAAGGTGGGATAGGAGATCACCTACATGGTACATGTACTAGGTGGCATAATGGAGTACTGCACTTGAAATCAAGAAGGCTTGAGTTTGAATCCTCCCTTAAACTAGCTGTGTGACCTTGGGGAAGTCACTTAATATATTTCAGCTTCACTTCCATTGTTTGAAAAAGGGAGATGATATACATGTATACTTCACAGGATTGTTATGAGGCTTAAATGATATAACACATATAAAATGCTTTGCAAATCTTAATAGAGATACACAAATGATTACTATTATTACTAACTACATTACAGAAAGATAATGGATTAATGTGAAGAATAAGATATTCATTTTAGACATGACCAATGTGGAATATATTTTGCTTTACAGTACTTATGTGATACAGGGCTCCCTTCCCCTGCCTCTCTCTCTCTTTCTCTGTCCTTCCTTGTATCCTTCCCTTCCTTCTTTCCTCCCTTGCAGTTGGTAAGGAGAAGGGAGGAAAAATGTTTAATAATTGAAAAATAATAATAATTATTATTATTATTACCATAACCAAATTCAGGACTTCATTACCTCTTGCTATTCTGTTAGAATAATCTATTATGATAATCTCTATCTAATTGGTCTCCCTACCTCCAGCTCTCTCTTCTTCAGTTAATCTTCTACATAGCCACCAAGGTGATGCCTAAAACAGATCTGACTCCTATTCAAAATTTTTTAGTTGCTGTCTATTGCTTCTAATACAAAATTCAATATCCTCAACAAGGCATTTAAAGCCTTTCACCACACAACCCATTCTACTTTTATTTTCCATTATCTCACTTCTTGTCCTGTCATGTATGCTGAATTCTAATCAAACTGTGTACCTGCTGTTGCCCTCCTCACCCCCAGTAGGAGGTCTTTGAGGACAGACCTTGTTTCATTTTTGTTTCTTTGTCCTTAGCATGTCTTATGGTGTGTTTCAGAAAATAGGTTCTTAATATAGTAAATGTTTATTAAATTGAATTGAATTGGCCACACTATTTTCTCTAAATACTTTCCTTATTTCTGAAATTTCACCCCTAGAGCTTCATTCTTCTAGCTTAAGACTGTTTAAATATGAATGTACCTGTAAAAAGAATGAACATTAAATTGTTATTAGTCCTCTGCACCACAGGATTTTCAATTTTTTCTCAAGGACAGGTTTAGTTAGGAACCAGGAGAAAAATATCAGGATATTAGGATTTTATGATGTTAAAAAATGGAGAAGAAAATAAATAACTAAATAAATAATGAAATGTATAAATGAAATAAATAAATAAATCCATCCTCAATATTAAATGCAACTTTTTCCAGTGCAACTTTCTCTCATCAGGCTCATTTTCTTATGAAGGATCTCCCCCCCCCCCCCCACAGCAGGTTCTATTTCTTCTGATGCTCCTTGTTTACTGTCATCTGAAAACTGACCATTTGCCCAGCTTAAGATAATCTCCTTTACTTTGTTATACACTAATTTGTTTTGCATATTTTCAGTTGTGTTTCTCAATGTCATATCACAGGATCATAGGATCACTAAATCAGAAATTCAGAGCCAGAAAGGACTCTGGTGGCAACCCCTTCATTTTATAGATGTAGAAATTGAGGAAGTTTGCTGATCAGTTTCATAAGCTTCTGTAGACACGAGTCTTTGTTTGGAAACTTTGATTTTCAATATATATGGACAGGCCATTTACTACCTTGCAAGAGGCCAAAAGACAGCTCCTAAATTAAGATCCATGATCGTAGATTTATTTAGTATTGGAAGGGACCTCAGGGGTCTTGTAATGCAACCTTCTTATTTCATATAGGTGAAAAAGTTGAAGCCCAGAGAGAGTTTCAGTGACTTGTTCTAAGGCCACGCTGCAAGTAAACCTGGTCCTCTGACTCCAAATACAACACTGTTTATGCTGTGTCACAGCTGGAGTTGTACCTAAGATGAAAGGTCTGGCTGCTCTTGGGAAGGTGGACTCTGCAGAGAGGGGCCACACATAGTCAATAAAAAATGAATCTCAACAGATTGGCTCAGCATGTTTCCAATACTTTTCACCTTTTACCTATTCCTGCAAGAGCTGAACATGTTAGAGCTGGTGAACATGTTAGAAGCTGTAACTGCTTCCCTAAAGAGGAGTAATGGCCTCCTTGTAGTAGGAACACATGGGAGCTTTGTGAAGGTGATGCTCACAGAGCTTCAATATTGGGACTTGATATGGAAGAGAGTGGAAGAACATGGAATCTACATGTGACCTGATCAGAGAGTTCACCTTCTAGAATCTCTGCCTCCTAATTAGATTTCACTCCCTTTCCAAGGGCCCTGGGCCATGGGTATCTTCAACATAGACCGATTTCTTCTTCATACTAAAGGACTTAGAACAGGGGTAGGAAACCTGTGGTCTTGAGGCCACGTGTAGTCCTCTAGGTCCTCAGTTGCAGCTCTTTGACTAAATCAAAACTTCACAGAACAAATCACCTTAATAAAAGGATTTGTTCTGTAAAACTTGGACTCAGTCAAAAGGCCACACCTAAGGACCTAGAAGGCCACATGCGGCCTTGAAGCACAAGTTCCCCACCCCTGACTTAGAAGAGGCCAAAACAGGGAGAAACAAGAAGAATCAGAGGCTATGTCCTAGCATCATTAAATTTTAGAACCTAAAGAGACCTTGTCCAGTTTCCTAATTTGGCAATT
Source organism: Phascolarctos cinereus (assembly GCF_003287225.1). Lineage (NCBI taxonomy): Eukaryota > Metazoa > Chordata > Mammalia > Diprotodontia > Phascolarctidae > Phascolarctos > Phascolarctos cinereus. The sequence continues at coordinate 153,971,742 of NW_027555625.1, read as the reverse complement.
GAGAGAAATAAACCCATAAACAGGGAAATGACTTCCTAAGTGCCACACAATTTGTTTGATTAGAACCAAGATCACCATATCTTTTCTATCTTGGGCCACTTTGTTTCAGGAGATAAATTTGGCCAATTCTATATTCATTTTTGGATCAAACACCTGAGGAGGTTCTGTGTTGCATACTTTTTTCACACTGAGTTCTAAGAGTTCTGTTTATTTCACAATTAATGCCTGGCATATGATAGGTGCCTAATAAGTGTCTATTGATTAATATTGATATAGAAGCGTAACCAGGATCACCACATAAATCAATAAATTTTGATCTGGAAAGGACCTAAGAGGTCATTAGATTTAACTCTTATTTTGCAGATCTTGGCAATGGCGCAATTTATATGACACCAAAATTTAGAGTTAACAACCTTCACGTGTAGCCAGGGTAGGGGCAATTTCCCCTTTCTCTGCCTACTACTGGCTCATTTTCCTTACTGATTCTCATCCTAGGTTCTAAGGCAATAAAGAGTCATGGCAATTACTCAGAAGCCAAATGTGACAAAATGAAAAGAGCAATGAACCTGGAATCAGAGCAGCTGGGCTTGAATCCTGGCACTGCTACTTGTTTTCTATGTGTGTTTGGACAGATCACTTAACCTCTCTAAGCTTTCAGCATTCTTATCCATAAATGTGGAGGATGTAGTCCAAGGTCCCTTCCAACTCAAAATCCATTATGCTACACTCTTAAAGCATAATACTCCTTGCATTTCCTAGTACTTTTGAGATGCTCAATTAAGGCTGTTTCTTGAAAAGCTCAACTATTTTTCAGTCAACTCTCAAAGGATATTCCCATTCCTCCGAAGCAAGTTTTATTACACAATTTCATTATTCCCCTATTCAATCCATTTCCTCACTCCTTCACTCCCAAGCTCACTTCTCTACAGGAACTGACCCATTTCTCCCTCTGGATGAGAATGCTTGTATTACCCAGATTCCTAAATGTTCACTAGAGAACATCAGCTCTGCCTTGCACAGTCTGGAATTGAAAGCCTATGCAGCCCTCTTAACCAATGGCACAAAATATTTACTCTAGAGAAAGGCTCACTCAGAATTTAGCCTTGAAATGACTCCTTGTAAGAAGTTTGCTTCATGAGAGACAGCTTAATATGCTAACCAACCATCCTTTTCTCTAAATTTTTTATTCTCTTGCATGGCCCTGTTAGATGAACAAAACTTCAAATCCATGCACTACATTTTCTGAGCTCCTCAGATAAATGGCTTTGTTAATACCCTCAGATTTTTGAGCAGGCCTTCTTTTGAAGAATGTGTATCTTTTGTAAAAAATCATTTGTAAACAGGGCTAATATGGAAATGTTTTGCATGACTTCACATATATAATGGATATTGTATTGTTCATATTCTCAATGGATGGGGGAAGGGTTGGAGGGAGAGAAAGAATTTGGAACTGAAAATAAAAAAAATTAAAAGATAATTTACAGGGGCAGCTAGGTGGTGCAGTGGATAGAGCACTGGCCCTGGATTCAGGAGGACCTGAGTTCAAATCGGGCCTCAAACACATAACACTTACTAGCTGTGTGATCCTGGGCAAGTCACTTAACCGCATTGCCTAGCCCCCCACCCCAAAAAAAAGATAATTTACAAAATGGTTTTTATCCATTACATTACCCAATATTGTTTGTGTAAGACTCTAGGCATGAAAAATTCCATCTATGATTCAATGCTAGAAATGTTTATCTTTCCGGATGAAATTGTTTCTACTTTAATCAGACAGGGAAACATCATAAAACCCACTGTGTTTCCCCCTTCACCTTAAGTACCAAAAAGTTTAAAGATAAACCCAGTTCTTAGAGATTAACTCACCCCAAGTACCTGGTACATCTATTTCTTTAGTCCTTTTAGCTGGTTTTGGGTTCCTATGATTATCCTGTTTTATATGTGCTTTCATTTTGAAAGTCTCCTCACATCCTTTGAACAGTATAAATAATATATAAATAATAAATTTGAAGGAAGCATTTTTTTTTATTCTTTTCTTTGATTTTTGAAAATGTCATGCATGGACAAAATAATTTTTTGTGCTTTGTAAATCCTTTTTTTCTGAAATTGATGGAATAAGCTCAGTTTTATGATATACTTAAGAAAAGAATGGGATACACATTTTATCACAATAATGTGTCCATTTCTTATGGTTACTTGCAGTAATATAATGCAAAGTAAAAAAAAGATACAAAAACAAACAAACAAACAACAGCAAGACCCTGCACTGCTCCTTTCTTTTTGTAGGACATATTTTTGTAAGATGATCATTTGCCAAGCCACAAAGGAGGAGTTGCAGCCTTTGTCCCTTCTCAGAGTAAATGGTAAATAGCTGTGCATCTCTAAAAGTCTCCCCCATGTCTCTCCCTCCCACTCCATTACTACATCTTTCTCATTCACAGGTTTGGCAAAGAACCTTTTTCACAATAATTCTATGATGTTTTCAACTCAGTGCAATTAGCCCCACTTTACAGATGAGGGAGCTGAGACTTGGTGATTGACTCATGGTCTTAGAATTAATAAGGAATAGTGTGACTTCCACAAAGAAGAAATGAATCATGCCTTTTCATGTGAGATTTGATGTTTACTGTTTGTCTTCAGTTACTATGAGAAGCGTAATTTGATACTATAGATAGCTTTATGGTACATGAATTTTCCTTTTGCATAGTTTTTAGAAATAATTTTGGAGGAATAAAAGTTGAATAGGGATGCATAAGTCCTTACCTTAAACATTTTATTCATCCTTCTAAAAATATAAGTCAAAATATTTCTGGTTTTGACAGGAAACAAAATAAAAATAAGTCCTAAGGGGAAAAATAAAACTTTCCCCCAGAATTTTTTCTTCAAGGCTTTAACACCTCTGATCAATTATGGCTCATGGCTCATAGCCAGGAGATATTAAAGGAATATTCAAGGTTATTTTAATCTGATTCACAGTTACCACAGTTTTAAAACAAATCTGACTTTACTAGTGCAGTTTTATTTAGAAAATGAATTTTAATTAACAATACAATATAGATATAATATATAGATACAAAATTTGTGTATGTGTATTCCTTCCCCCCTCCCTACCTCAGGTACCCAGATAGTCAACCCTGGAAGAAAGTGGCGGAGAGGAAGTGGAAAGATAAATAGACAGAGACAAAGAAAGATACACAGACAAAGAGAGAGAAACATACAGAGATAGAGCTATATACACAGAGACATAGAAAGAAAAAGATATGAGAGTCACAGAGCCTTAGAGAGTGAGAGAGACAAGCAGTTTAGTAAAACTAATTAACAAATCAAATCTGACAGTGTGTGCAAAGCTCTACAATCATACATAGTTTCCCACCTCTAAAAAAGAAGGGAGAAAATGACATTTTCTCATGTTTTTTTACAACATACTTAGTCTTTATAATTGTACAGTGTCCAGTTTTATTATTTTTCAGTCTTTCCAAAATAGACATTTTTAGAAAAAAGTTTATCTAAATAAGTTTAAGTTTTCTATAGAATTCATCACACAAAAGAATCCTATACTTACTTTGTAAGGTGAAGAGCCTTACAATGAAGGCCTATTTTTTAAAAATTCATTTGTCATGTAAATATATTTCCATGTATTGAATTTACTTAAAGTGAGGAGAACAATTTGTATAAATACAATAATATTCTAAAGACAACCAACTTGGAAGACTTAGGAGGTCTAATCAATATAAAGACCAACCACAAGGACAGAAGACTCACAATGAAACATTACCCTCTTCCTGATGGAGAGGTGAAAGACAGAATGCAAAATTTTATACACACACACACACACACACACATATTATATATATGTATATATATACAAATATACATATATGTACACATATGTATTTATGTACACATGTACATGCATATATTAACATGGCCAAATTCAGGAATTGGGTACACTTGATAACACATGCTTATAAAAGAGCTTTTCTTTTTCTTCTTTTCTCAATTGGAGAAGGGAGAAGGAATGAGGGCTAAAAAGTAGATTTGTATTCATTGCAAAACATAATTTTTAAAAAGATGGAATTCACTTGGTTGTTTTCCTTCATTCTCAAAGAGGACTGAAATGACATAACCACATTGAGGTCAAGTACAGCGTGTCCAACTGTGGCTGATCAGATCACTACGAGCTTGGAAAGCTCTACCACAGGTCAGGCACAAATCGTCCACTAATCCCTAAGATAACCCATTCCACTTTAGAATAATTCTAATTGTTAGGTAACTTTTCCTCTCATCAAGCTGATATTGACTTCTCTGGGGCCAAGGAAAACATTCGCAATGAGGAAACACATGGTAGGTATAAATGGGTGACAAGATATTACACACAAAAATATTGTACACATTAAGTTGCTTTAAAAATATTAAAGAGATCTATGACCACCAAAGGAGATCAGATAGTCATGCCTTTTCCCACTTTCTTCTACTGGCTAAACATTCTCAGGTCCTTCAGAAAATCCTGAATGAACTTGAGGGCCTTTCAACATACTCTGGACATCTTCCAGCTTAACATCTCCTATTATGATGGTACTCAGAAGCAAACATAGGACTTCAGATTTAGTCTGATCACAGTAAAATGAAGTAAAATTGTCATCTCCTTAGTCTTTCAAATGTTTCTCAATATCTTTTAATGTTCTTTAAGCTTCTCGGCCTTCCATATCAAACTGCTGCTTTACATTGAGTTTGCAATTCACTAACACCCTCGCCTTTCTTCAAACTTCTGGCTCACCTTGTAGTCCTCACTTTGTGCATCAGGCACAATGCCTGACACATGGTAAGCACTTAATAAATGTTTATTTGTTGATGATTGATCTGCAGTTAATCTTTTCAAACCCAAGTTTCAGACTTTGGATTTATGCCTTTTCATTTCATCTTTTTGGCATCGTACCAATTGTTTGGCATGTCAAGACCTTTGAAAATTCTTATTCTATTTTTCAGTGTGTTAACTCCCTTCTAATATTGTATCATCTGAAAGTTTGATAGGTTTGCTATCCATGCCTTATATGAACATTGATTTAAAATGTTGTATGACACAAGGACACACACAGATCCCTGAGGCGCTCCACTGAAGAGCTCCTGCCAACTTAACATCAAATTTCGGACTGCTCTGTAGGTCAGTTGATAAAACCATTTCCAAGTTCACTCTAGACCACATCCTTCCAGTTTTTCTACAAGAATAATGTAATATATTTTGACAAATAATTTGCTGAATTCTTGTTAAACTATTTCTACAGTATGCTCCCGATTATGCTAAACTAATAACCCTGTCAAAAGAGGAAATAAGGTTAGTCTGGCATGATTTATTCTTCATGAAATCATGTAGCTTTTTCTTGTTTACTGCTTCCTTACTCACTAACTGTCTCTTTGCTATTACATTATAGAAATTTTCAGGGAATTGAAGCCAAATTAAAATGTATTTACAATCTCCATTCTCCTTATATCTCTAGTCCTTCAGTGTTTCTTCCATTTTCTCTGAGGATTTCCTTTATTTAGTTTGTGTCCTTTGGTGCCAAAATCCAATGTAATAGAAAGTGAATTAGGCCAAAAATGGGTTATCTTCCCAGCTCTGCCACTGTCTAAGGCCTAGCAATGTGGCCTTGGGAAAGCTGCCTTGCTTGTTTAAGGAAAGAGTAGCAACTTACATGTCTATAAAACTTTCAAGTTTTTCAAAGTGCTCACAACACCCAGGCAAAGTAGATAAGATAAATATCCTTTTTTTCCATGTTATACATAAAGAAACTGAAGCCATGATGTTGAGCGACTTGGCCACAACAATACAACTGCTGAATGTCAGAAATGGGATTTAAAACCATATCTACTGACTGTAGGGCTAGCACTTTTTCTACTATGTTACCCCAAGTCTAATGACTTGGAATGAAAGGATCTGAGTTCCATTTTTAACTCTGCTAAGTATCACTTATATGATACTATTTTAACATCATTTCACTTCTCTGGGGCTCAGTTTTTCATTTATAAAATGGGGAGAGGGTTTTGGATCATATGATCTCTAAGGTTTAAAACCCTATTTCAGCTCTAATATGTCATGACCTAAGATCTATGATTTCAGTGAAAAATAGTAAGGAAGAGAAAGCTAAACATGATTGTCTGGAAATAATGACCATAATTTGATACTCAGAGAAAACCCATTATCTAGTCATATGAGACAAGTGTCAGAAAATGAACCCTGAGGCTGTAACTCTGCAATAATTAGTTAGGACTTCCTCATTCCAGTTAGTCATTTGCCCTTTGAGAACTGAAATGAGTCTGGTTATAGGTGCTGCAGCAGCAAATCATCAATCTATAGGTACCTCCTTCTACGGGGGATCTATGAGTATACAACTTGCTTGCACTGATGCTACCTGGCTAGTTATCCTCCTGCGCTGGTCCAGTTTCTTCTCTGGCTCCAGCCTATCCATTAGTTCCCATTTCTACTCATTTCTTCCCAGCTTCATCGATTGGCCCCTTCCAAATCTAAGAATTATGATCCTATATACTATAGAAAGGTCCCTCAGAGGGACCTGCTGGGCCTGCAAAATTATCTGTGAAGAAACTCCTCCTATTATTCCCAATGCTAAAGCTTTGGAGGAGGCAATCCAGTTCTCTAGCTAAGGGCTTTGACCTTGACCAAGGATTTTGTTGGGGTGGGAGGGATGGAAGTAGGAAGCATGAATTGACCAGAACCTTGAAGAAATTTTTTGAACAAGAAAAACGGAAAGGCCCCTGGCCACTTCAAACTCTTCTGCCGTTACTTCACTGTTTTTATTTTTTATTCTGCTAAATGAAGGCATTTCCTCTGGAGAAAGGGCAAGCTGTAGAAGGCCCATTTAAGTCCCTTTTAGTCTGAGGTTTGAAGGAGATGTCAACACTAAAAGCACTTGTTAGAGAGAGGATGTTTTTGTTTCTCTCTCTCTCTCTTTAAAAACTAGGTGGCAGGAGCTGTGATGAATCATCCAAATGTATGCCACTAGCTATAACACTGAGAAATGAGAAATAACAAAACCTGTGTAAAAGTATAAATGTACAGCCATATAAAGAAGCAAGGAGGACTGCATGTTTTATTTCCTATAGGACTGATTTTCCCAACTCCAATCTGCCTCTCTCTGGTACATTCCACTTGCAAATATAAAGACGAACAAACAAACAAATGAAAACTCTAGTTCCTTGATAATTTAGAAGCATAGCTTTTGCATGGATGGAGAGATTTCATAAAATATTTTGCAAAATAGTTGTTCTTTAGGTTAGTTTAGCCTCAGTGCTATTTACTGATCTGGAATTATGAATCAATTATTTTATTACATTATAATTCAAATTCATTCATTCAGTCAGTCAAGTATAGTAGGGGCCCAGAGGACATGCGTCCAACATATTTAGGGACAGTCTGGTGCAGGAAGGGGAGTGAAAGCATATTTTTTTCTAACAAAGTTGCTTTCACCTTACTCTCCCATCATCCCCTCCAACAAGGAACAAGGTCATTGGCAGGGACTGATTAAAGATTTATTCAATCATAATTACTTTTGATTGGTTGATTTATTCAATCTAGATAGCTGGAATTTCTCTGTTTGCATTGATTGGGATAGTAGTTCCTACCCCTACCCATACATGTGTATAGATTATTCTCATAAAGATTATATAACGATGGATTTGATAGTAGGCACATCAAAAGGTAGTTTTTCACATGACTAGTTTTTTATAGTTTTTAGAAGAAGAGAAAATTCATATAACAAACAATTCTTTCTCTCAATGACAGTAAAAACCTGCCATTTGGATTCTAACGTGATAGTCCCCTTTGTGTTTTATGAGTAAGTAGAAATAACACTAAAGAGAATGAAGATAGGAAAAACAGCTAGATCAGTTAAAATACACACAAAATAGTTCTATTACAGAGTTAACAACATTTTGAGAAGTTCAAGGGATTTTCTCAAAGAAAAAAACTGAAAGAGGGGAACATAGCCAAAAATTTGGTAAAGAAAACAAAAACCCACAGATAGTATTCTTACTCCCAAAAGGTGACCAGGGAGATATAAAAAACCTTACATTTTGATATGTCTACTATCCCATCCATTGTTATAAAATCTTTATGAGAATTATCTATCCACTTGTAAGGGTGGAGGTAGAAACTACCATTCTAATTAATATAAACACAGAAGGTACCGCTATCTGGATTGAACAAATCAATCAATCAAAAATAATTATGAGTGACTAAATCCTTAATTGTGAGTTGGGTGGTGACTCAATCCAGCTTCAAAGGACTCCTGAGAGGAAACTGTCCTGGGCTACTGGGAAGGAGCACCCATCCCACTCCCCCCCTTACTGATCAGGTGATCTCGTGAAAATGGGAAAGCTTAGAGTTTCCATCAGCACACATAGCTTTGGCTCCAGAGGTGGGAGCTGTGTCCTTTGAGTACATGTGGATGGGGATAGTATTTGCATCAAGAGCTGAAAGGTGCACCAAGGATAGACAGATACACCAAAGAAAGGCAGCTTCAGGACTCTACAAGGACATCAGGGCCTAGAAGTGAACTACATTGAAGAAGAAATTTACGATGACTGTAAGAAGGGAAAAAATAGGTTCCAATAACCAGGAGCTTTTAGTTCACTCTTTGGCCACATGTGCTACCCTTCCATGTATATCTTCTATTTGAAAAAGAAGGGTACATCTTTGGTTTGTAGGGGTGGGGTATTTAACAACAACAACAATCATTTGTATAGTAGGTTAAGATTTTCAAAGCACTTCACATGTATTATGCCATTGTAAACTCACAACAACCTTGGGAAGCAGGTGATATAAGTATCCCCATTTTTCAGACACTATGTAAGCACTTTATAATTATTATGTTATTTGATCCTCACAATAACCCTATAAGGTAAGTGCTATTATTACTCTCATTTTGGGGGGGGGGGGAACCGAAGCAAACAAAGTTAAATGACTTGTCCAGGGTCACACAAAAGTGGCTGAGGTCAAATGAACTTGAATTCTCCTGACTCCAGGCCTGGAGCTCTCTACACCATGCCATCTAGTTGTCTGTCTATCTGTCTAATATATAAAATATATGCACACATACATATGCACACATATATGTATGTATGTGCCCAAATGTTCATATACATATATGCACATATATATGAGACATACATAATATATAAAGTATAGTATTCAAAATTAATAAAAACAGGGTAGCGATTTCTGTCAAAGGCACAAACTTCCCTCTAGTCTTTCAGGTTCACAACTGCATAATTAAGCTTGATTCATCAATGTCTCCCCTTCCGCCATTTCTACTTCTACAGCATCTTTCACATCTGACCACCTCCCTCCACTCACAAAACTACCACCATAGTTCAGTCCCTTGCCTACATTACTGTAATGGCTTCTTGATTGGTTGCTCCCTCAAGACCCTCCCCCTTCAGTCCAACCTCCATGCTGCTACCAAAATCTGACCACATCACCCTTGCATTCAATCAGTTAACCCTAGTGGCTTCTTTTCACTTCTAGGATAAAATAAAAACTCTGTTTACCTTTTAAAGTTTTACAAATATGGCCCAGCCTATCTTCAGCCTCATTGGATATTATTTCCAGCTCTGAAAACTTGAATCCAGACAAACTGGCCTTCTTTCTATTTTAACACATATGATAATCTCATGTGTCTATGCCAATACGCTGATCACCCCACAACCCGGGAATTCACCTCCTCCTTACCTTTGCTTCCTACAGTCTCTCTCTTCCTTTAAAGTACAGGTCAAACACCATCTTCTATAAGTAGTTTTTCCTGATCCTCTCAATTTCTAGTATCATCCCTGTTAAATTACTTTTCATTTAACTTTTTTATATATGTTTACTCTACATTTATTTGCTCTACATTTATGCTGTATATATAAATTGTCCCTAAAGACCTAGTAAAGTTTTAAGCTTTGATACCTTAAAACTGCACTAGGACTTTTGGGACACCCTGTATTTATAAATGTACTTGATATGTCTTTCATTAGAATGAAGCTTCTTGTAAGTAGTTATTGTTTGATTCTTCATGTTTTACCTCAGCACCTAGCAAAGGGTCTAGTCTATAATAGGATTCTAGCCAAGTGCCTAGAGTATATGGTAGGGTTAAATTCTTATTGGTTGACTGATCGATGATCCCAAGACCATTTCTATCTGAATTCTATCTAAAAAGATGAGCATAATGAGAAATGAGATGGATAATGATATCATAATAATGTCAATTAAGAATACAGATGAAAATTTCACTCTAGACCCTCATAGGCATCAAGTTGCTATATTTTAAAACTTCATTTGGGGCAGAAACCAGGACACAGCTGGATCTCAGACATGTCATCAAGTCTGGTTAGCCCTCAAAAGAAAGGACTAGAAAATGTCCAAGGATTGTAGGTACTATAATCAGAGGACATGCGGTCAAATTCCATGTCTAACGCTTACTAATTGTGTGATGTTGGGGAAATCTTTTTCTGGGCTTCAGTTCTCTCCTGTTGAAATTATTAGGATTAGACTAGGAGACCTCCAAAGTCCCTTCTAGCTTTAAAGGTGCCTAACTTACTAAGAAAATTCTGTTAACAACTTAGAAAAACACGGACCTCATAGATTGATCCCTAACCTCAGAGAGCTTTCTTCTCTTAAGCCTGAGAAATAAGCAATTCTGACTTGACAAACTTTCATTGAGTCTAAGGCACTGTACTAGGCACCACAGATACCTAAGTGAGAAACAATGGTCCCTGCCCTCAAGCAATGTATGTTCTAAAAGAGTAAAGTGGAAGGGATGAGATAATACAAATTGGAAGTATGAAACAAGGTGGAATCTTGACCTTGGGCATTAGAAATAGATACAGTGCCAGAATACTTAGCAAGACACAGCTGATAGCTATTAACTAATGATGAATTTTGCCAGTCATTGAATAATTCTCAGTCAAAACTCATACTACAAGTGAGGTGATAGTTATGTTACACTGGTCAGGTCATATCTAGAGCACTGGTCTCTATGGCAGGTGCCTCATTTTAGGAAGAATATTGACAAGCTTGAGTATGTTCAGAGGAATGAGACCAGGATGGTGAGGGGAGAAAAAAAAAACCCAACAATGCCATAGGAAAGACTGTTGAAGAAATTGGGGGTTTTTAATCAATGTGAGTCAGTACGGTATAGTGACTAGCTTGCTGGTCTTAAGAGGCAAGGCCCAAGGCCACTCCACTGATTTAAATTCAGCTTTGGCTTCCTTATTTATAAAATGGGCATAATAATATATAACAAAATCAAATATCAATAAAGAGATTTTCACATTTTAAAGGACTGTGCAAATCTTCATTGGCCTTAATAATCATGAAAGAGAAAATGGAGGGCAGACATAACAATTAACAAGCATTGATTAAGTGCTTAATGGTCTTCAAATATTTTAAGAGCCATTATGAGCAAGAAAGAAAAACTATGACATTGGGTAGAAGTAAAAGGAATACACATTTTGATAGTATTTGAAGTGAGTGTGAGCCATCTGCCTCACGGAGTAGTGAGTTTCCCATCATTGGAAAGGTTTAAGCACAGGTTGGATAACATAATATTATTGTTTGTTATCATATATTACACAAGTGCAAATATAAAGATGCCAGTCAAAGCTCAATATGAACTTATAGAGAGAAGTTTGTATTGATAAAGGGGTCCAGAGAACTAAAGTCAAACTTAAAAGGATGTGCAGGAATTCAATAAGCAAAGAGTTGAAGGGAGGACATTTCAGACATATAGAATACGCATTCAGTAGGGGGTTAGACTAGATAATGTTCAAATTACCATATAGAACTAGCCATCACTAGGATTTCTGACATATAGGGCAACACGATGAAATGAAACCATCCTTAAATCAGCTTTTGAAGACAAATTCAGTTAAACAAAATTGGAAAGAGGAACTCACCTAGATGTCAACATCTGGGGTTAGGATGCCATGCTTCTTATTTTAACAAATTATTCTTAAGTGACCTATAGAAGGAATATAGGTGCTATCAGCACTTTCTAACATACAGTGCAAAGTTCCAGTCACCACATCCTAATTATAGTTTGATTCCCTGCCATCTATAAGGTATTATGAATGACTATTACATGGTCTGGTTTGGGGACCACTAGACATGGCTTTCTTTAGCCAAATATTGACACTACCATCTGTCACTCCATCATTTTAGTTTCATACATTTAGGACCTGACAATTTTCTCATCTTCAAGAGCTCTTAATATTAAAAGCAAATGCCCCTGGCCAGTGAAAAGATTGCCAGCTAACACCTTGGCTGAACCGGCACCAAGTACAATGTGGAGGTATGATGGGAGAAGGGTATAAACTAGTTGGCAGGAAATTCCTAAGACAAATTTTTCTAATATCACAGTTTTGTCCAGGGCTTGCCCTAGCTGTCATCTGAATTCTAGTCATGTTACAAAACCAAATTATATATTGGAAGTGGGGAGGAGATGAAGAAAGGAGAAGTAGGAGGGGTGGACAGGATTCCCATAGGGAGATTGCTGGAAAGCTTTCTTCTTACCTCACAAATCTGACCTGAAATCAGGAGATGTCGAATGCATGTTCAGAACAATTCTTGTTGAGGCTATAGTCTTTGTTATTGCCATTGTCCATAACCAGTTCTCAGAGTTCCCCCCAGGAGGTAGGCCAATTGCCTAATTTTCCAGAAAGGAAAAGTAAGAGAGTGAGAGATTTCTGTTATTTACCCAAAGCCATATTTCTGTCAGGCTCCTTTTCCCCTTCCCCACTCCTGTGCCATGTGTGTTTCTGTCTCTGGTTTCAGCTGATGGGCCTAAGTGTTGAAAGGGTATTTCATGCTCCACTGAGCCAGGCACTTACCATGCTAAGGCACCACCAGCCAACAGCTGTGTAAATGAACTTATTTCTAGCAGGTTCTCATATCTCAGTAAAACAAGGCAAATGTATTCAAAGCTTGAAATGTGTTTTTTTAATGCAGCCTCTTCAATGACAATGTGGCAAGATCCTTAAAAAAGATTTGTAGAAGCCAGAAAGAATATTACATTAGGTTGGTAATCTTCACTGGAGACTGCTGTTCCAAACAGTATTGGAAAATAAGGATTCATAAATATTTTAGAATTCAGTCTTTCCCTGTGCTCTGTAAACCTATGAGATCAGAAACCTATGCTATGTAATTTCTAATCCTTTTTATTTTTCATTATGCTGAAAAGTATATATTCTACAGATGTTTCCACATAGAAGGATATATATACATATACATACATATGTATAGATAATATATGCACACACATATAAGTATATATACACACACACATACACAATTTTGGGGTTTAGTCTCTCTATTTCATTCACATTATAAGTATAGGAGTATGTATATTGTGGGACTGTTCTCGCTACTGCTAAGCATGGGAGCTTTAACCTGCTACATTTCTAACCTGGACTAGTTGGCCCCTTGCTACCTGGAAGTCTCCAGATTGATGCCAGACTTGGAGATACACAATTGGCTTAGTCTACTATAGCTCAGAATTCCCAAGCTCAATAAATCAATCAACCTTAGCCACCTCAGTAGCAAGGATTATAGATAGGCCTGGGGCATTATACCCTGTAATCATATCATCATATCTTTTAAAAATCTCTTCATTCTCCATCTCTTCTCTACCCTCTTCAAAAAAAAAAAAAAAAGCCAAGCCCTGGAGTCAGGAGGACTCAAGTTCAAATCCTGCCCCAGAAATGTAATACTCACTAGCTGTGTGACTCTGGGCAAGTCACTTAACCCCAATTGCCTCATCCAAAAAAAAAAAAGGCAAGAGGTGGTTTTTTTTTTTTAGTTTCTTAACATAGAGAAAAATATTCCTACTGTAGTCTGTGGGAAATCATGGGATCATGAATATAGAATTGGATGTGATCCCAGAAGGAATTTAGTTCAATCCCTCATTTTATAGGTGGGAAGGAGGTAAAGTAATGTGTCCAAGGTTACACAGGTAATCAGCACAGCAGTGGAATTTGAAACCAGGTCATCTGACTTTGGAGCACCATCCCCTCATTCTGGAGTGCGTGTGCTTTCCACTGTACCCCAACGCCTCTCACTAATTTCTTAAGCTTTCTCTTATATAGAGAATTTGATTCAATAAGAATTCAAGAATCTACTACGTGTCAGGCACTGGGATCAGTGATAGAAAGATTAATGAAGCAGTCCCTTCTTTTAAGACATTATAATCTATTGGAGAACATTATATCATAATATAGTCATCATGGCTTAATGGACAGAGTGCTGGGCTTAGAGAGAGAAAGACCTATGTTCAAATCCCTACTCTGATTCTTACTAGCTGTGTTATCCTGGGCAAATCATTCATGTGCCACAGATAACTCCCTAGTAATTATTGGCTTAGTCATGAGCAGTTTTTGAGCTGCGATGATGGAGCTCTCATACTGATACACTCATATAGTCATTCTATTTTACTTCCCCAGGCCTCAGTTTCCTCATCTGTAAAATAAGATGGTTGGATTAGATGGCTTTTAAAATCCTTCCAGCTTCAGATCAGTGATCCTGTGACATTCTGTGGCATTTTGATGGCTAAAATTACAATTTTACATAACAAAATTTAAAGAAATAAATTACTTTAAATATATTTTATATAGATTTGAGGTATAAATTTATCTTAAATTTAAGGATAATTTAAGAAAATTTAAGGGTAAATTTAAGAAGTTCTATTTTTTTCACTCAGCCATAACTTTTAAAGATGGAAGGGACTTTGGGAATCATGTAGGACAAAGATATTATTCTATAAACTAGGACAAGGGAGCTCAGAGGAGTTAAGTACTTGAGGTCACATAGCTATTTAATGGCAGAGCTGAGGATAAAACCTGTCTCTTGGCTCTCAGATTAATTTGTTGGTTTCACTATACTGTATAACTTATTTCTTTCTAACCAAAGCTCTTCAATCCTCATACTTGGGCTGGAAGCCCAAGGCTTGGGGGGCCAGGGAGGAGAGAGAAGTCATTTAGACACACTTCCCCAGATCATACTCTATAGATGAGCTTGACTAGGCTGTCACCCTACATGTGATTTCAGCCATATTCCCACCTCCCCTAGAAATTACCTGCTTCTTCTCTCCTTTGTTAATTTCTCTGGACTAAAACTCTAACTAATCTGATGTGTGATATCTAACCCCACTTTTCTGCCTATCAAAGGCTTGAGATCAAACACCTCATGATCTGGTCCATTGCTATCCAGATACTGAAGTCACTGATACCTGACAGGGTTCACTACTTTCATTCTGTCCCATACCAACAAATAGCACTCAGTTTCAAGTATGCTTTATTTAAAAGTAAATATTCTTCAGTTAGATTGGGCAAGAAAGTGTGAATTAAAATAAATGAATAAAGCAACTGGGCAAACAACTTCCAAGAGCAGTGGTGGTCAGTGGAATCACCTTTGTTTATGAATTAAAGAAATTGAGTTAGAATGTTTGTTTCTGTCCCTGTACCACCCCACCGGCTCCAGAACCAAATTACATTATGAGGACAAACAAACATAAACACAAATATACATAATCATGTGTGGTTTTGTGATTAAGGATTGTTTAGTCAGAAGAAATTCTGACCTAGGATCACAACAATATACCATTGATTTTCTTTTGGTTTTAGCCTTAACCCCTGGAAGTTTGAGTAATGCTTATTTCACAATAATTAATGACATGTTTCCTCTCTGAAAATACTTATTCCTCTTTTCTTCTCTGTCTCACTGTCCTGTCCCACTGTGCCCAACTAAAGCTTGGCTTTTTTTTTTTAAGTCCAAACAAGTATGACAACTAGGAAGATAAGAAAAAAAAAAAGCAAAGGTAAGGGGAGAAAAAAAAAATGTCCCAAAAGTCTGCCTAGAGAGTCAAAGAGAGACAGTTGTGTTCAATATATGGTAGGTGGACAAGTAAATAAAAATGTGCAACCCAAGATAAGCTTTTCCTTGTCTTTTATTAGCTGGCAATTCTCCCTTTTCCTACTTTTATTTATATATCACATATATTTTATAACATATGAATTTTCACTATCTCAGATCAAATTGTGGTAAAATAGGAAAAGGAAATATATTCATAGTATACCATTAGCATCCCACTCATGTGCACATAATGATGCATTGATCTGCCATGATCAGAAAATGAGGGAGGTGTTCCATTCACACATATATTTCAAATTACTGAAATTTTTTAAATTAAATTTTATTTTTTGTCACTTAATAAAAATCTATTTTCTCTCTCTTCTACTTTCATGCTGTAATCCCCACTGGAAAAAAAAAAGAAAAAGAAAACCTTTGTATCAAGGAGCATAATTAAAACAAATTCCTACTTTGTCCATGTTCAAAAATTATGTTGCAATATGTACTTTGAATATATCACTTCACATATGCATGCAAGCATGTGTACTTTTGTGACAAGGGATTATTTAATTAGAAGGAATTCTGATCTAGGATTACAAAATATATCAATAATTCTTTTCATTTAAGCCTCAGCACTAGGACGTATTGGAAAGTGGGTAGCATGTTTCATCAAGTCCCCTGGAATTGTGTTTGACCATTGCATTGATCAGACTTCTTAAGTCTTTTAAAATTGTTTGTATTTACAACGTCATTATTGTATAAAGCATTGTCATTACTGTATAAATTGTTCTTCTGGTTCTTTTCATCTCACTTTGGATAAGTTCATTTACGTTTTCCTAGGTTTCTTTGAATCCATCCAGTTCATTCATTTCTCACATCACAATATTATTCCATCACATTCTTATATCATATTTTCTCTCAGCCATTCCCCAGTGAATGGGTACCATATTAGTTTCCAGTCCAATTCCATCAGAAAAAGAGTAGTTATATTTCTGGATACAGGAATCATTTTCTTCTTACTTTGATCTAGCAAATGTCTGCCTCAAGAAGGGACTTTTAAAAATGCTTGTTAAATTGAAGTAAGCCTCCGGTACAGACATTGTTGCTTCTCACTAGTATCTGCCATCCATTCTCCCTTTCTCCATTTTTGTAAAGTTCTAAGCTTGCTTGGTCTCTGACAATGCTCAGCATCTGAATTGTGATCACATGATGCTGCCTTAGACCCTCTCTCTTCATGGTATGGCAGCAGTTGCCATCTTCACCTGGTTACTATCTCCTACAGATGCAGTCACCCTGCTTTATAGGTAAACTATCTCCCAAGAAATGGAATCCTAAGAACTTCTCCCAATGGATGCTCATGTTCTAGGTCCTGGCATTCTGGGAAATGTAGTCCTTGATCTGCTATGTCTGTTACACTAAGAAGAATTGCATCTAGGATCATTCTGGATCAGAAAGTCCTGTCTCTCCTATAAGCGCCTATCAGAGCAGAAAGTTATATGGGAATTACGTGCTATGTCACACCCTGAACCTATATTCTTCCTCATCTGCCATTTTGATCTTGACTTCTGCTTGTCCATCAAGCTTCAATTTGTTTTTTCCGATGGATTCTGATTCCTCTTTGTGACCACTCATTAGTCTATCTTTCTGACCAATTCTATCACAAACTACTGAAGTTACCAAACCTTTAGCTATTCTCTTCCCTAGTCTGTATTCTTACCTGACTAAACATACTGTCCTTTGATCCCTGTTCCCACCACCTCAGCCAACCCACTGGACTATACCTTCTACTCAGCTCCCTGCTGACCTAGTCCACAGCTGCTAAGATTGGGCATTAGGACAGTTTGTCCCAGGCTGCCATGCTTTTCTAGTTGGTAATCATTATTCTCTCGTTCACTGTCAAATGTCATATTTCACTTCTCAGTGTGTATGTTTTTGGAAGTGCTGCAACTCCACTCTGATGTGGCCAAATTAGCGTGCTTCCCATCATAACCTAGTTGTATTATAACTTGAAATCCATGTGTGTATGAGAAAGAAATTCATAGTTGACTAAGAATTGTTTTAAAAAAATGAAAACATTATCCTTCCTCTTCCCCAATGCCTTTTCCCAGGGAAAAAGTCCATGACATTATGTTAACAATTTTACAAGAAAGCAGATGTACATTCCCAGTTCTCCTGGGAGTGGCAAATGGACCAAATTAATACACTACACCAAGCAAGTTCAGATGTGTGTTTCAGAAAGTTATTCAATGACTAGAAGTGTTTACTTAAACCAAACCATATTCTTGCATTAGAAAACCAAGAAAGACAAACTTGAAAGCTAAACTTAACTGAATGTGGGGATAAAGCTGATGATTCTCAGAGTTTTACCCCTGCCTCATTAGATTGCCTGGGGCCAGTTATTTGATTGCTGTTTTCAATTTTGTAAATTGTGGATAATATTTCTTGGTGCCTCCCCCTTTCACTCAGCCCTTCTGAGGGATAATGAAGTAAGTATTTGTTACAAAGCACTTAGTGTTCCTTGGAGAGGATGAAAGTACTATGTTAAATTAATTTTACCTTTATTATTTCGAAGATGCTGACATTATTATTGAAAAATATCCAGACATCCCTTAACATGCTCAGATGAAGCTAGAGTAAAAAAGATAAGCTAAGGTTTCAGAAAAGATGATTATTAACAAGTCAAAGGTCATCAGTGCTATTATAGATGGACAGGATCCTTCCAGTGAAACTCTGGGCCCCAAATCCAGTTCCATCTTTCATCCCTTCATCCATTTAGCCTTCACATGCACTCATATTTCAAGAATTAGGAATTCCTCACTTGATTTAATGGAAAGAGTATAGTATGAGACTTGGAGTCAAAAGAAACCTGGTTCTGAGTCATGGCTAAGATTCTACTTTGGGCAAAGCTTTTGAGCAAGTCACTCAAAATATTTGAGCCACAGTTTCCTTATCTGCAAATGGGGATAATAATACTCATAATTCCTTTCAAGTTTATTGCAAGGCTTATATGGGAGAATGAACATTAAGTGCTTTGCAAACTTGAAAGCATTATAAATGCCAGGTGACAGGAACAGCAACAGCAATAATGACAGTCACAGTAGTCACAGAGATGCAGTAACTGCGTGTTTTGTTCAAACATTTTCAGTCATATTTAATACTTTGTGACCCCATTTGGGGTTTTCTTGGCAGAGATACTGGAGAGGTTTGCCATTTCCTTCTCCAGCTCATTTTACAGATGAGGAAACTGAGGCAAACAGGCTTAAGTGATTTGCCCAGGATCACAGAGCTAGTAAGTATCTGAGGCCAGATTTGAACTCAGAAAGATGAGTCTTCCTGACTCCAGGCTTGGCCCTCTAACTGTGCCACCTAGCTGCCCTAGC
Organism: Phascolarctos cinereus; assembly: GCF_003287225.1. Lineage (NCBI taxonomy): Eukaryota > Metazoa > Chordata > Mammalia > Diprotodontia > Phascolarctidae > Phascolarctos > Phascolarctos cinereus. The sequence continues at coordinate 153,952,467 of NW_027555625.1, read as the reverse complement.
AGTAGCAGCAGCAGTCTTAGCAGGAGTAGCAGAAATGACATTAGAAATAATAGTAACAGTAACAGCAAAAAATAGTGAATTACTGAGTCTGATGATGTCTCTCTGAATTCTGGTAAATTGTCCTTTGGTGACAGACATGAAATTTATCACTATCCTATACTTGAAATCTGTTCTTCACATGTTCACAGCTTAAGGGAGATACCATAGTATGGTAGAAAGAACACTGAATTTAAACCGCAATACATGAGTCTGATAGACCAGGTGGCTTCCAAGGAAATGTCAAGCTGTCAATCTGTGATCCTATATTTCTATTTCAGAGCCAAACATTCTATGTGTTGGAGGAGAGGGGCAGTGTGATAGGGTGGAGTAGTGTTGGTAAAAAGAAGGAGGAAGTAATGGTGTGTTGACCTAGCATCAGTGGTTAATACTCACTTTACAAGGAACCCACCCAGGAAAAAGTGACTGTTGGGAATCAGGCCAGCAGGGCTGGTTCCTTTGGTGTACAAAGGCACCAGGTTATTTTTAAAAAAGAAAGAAAAGAGGCCTATAACTTCCAAACAAATTCCAGATGGATTGAGACCCCTTTCTGTAACATAAACATGCCCAGAACTGAGGAAGTACAAAAGGAAATGTTTACTGGGAACAGGCAGAGTTGTGCAGCAGAGCTTGGGGTGACAATACCAGAGAACCAGAGACCAATTATACCTGTAAGAACAGAAATACTGCCAGGAGTTTTTTTTTTTTCCCTATTCCACCTGGAAATGTTAATCCTATTTTAACTGTGAAGGAATACAATATGTAAAACATGAGGGTCCATTGTTTAATACATAATTTTTAACCTGCCAAATTTAACACTATTATTACTAAAAAAAAACTTATGACAATGTATTGTAATAGCATGACTAGACCTGAAATCAGAACTAAGTGACTAGGCCTTTTTAAATTTGAGCATTGAAATTTACAATAGTTCCAACATCATTTTTAGTCTTTTAGCAGCCAGAAACAACCGAGTTTTGCAAGAGGCTAGTAAAAATAATCAGGGAGCCTCCTCTCAATGCTAGGCACATCCTGGAGAAGCTTTTCTCCATCACTCAATCTCAGCAGTGTTTGAGGGTATGGCTAATGATGCTAGATTCTTGTGTAAAAATTGCTAGCTATGGTACTAAACATGACATCATTCAGCAACCATGCCTCAAGGTTCTCTGGTGTACATAGCACTATATGTCATACATCTGTCTAAGAGAAGTGCTTTTGGTCCCCATAACAAGCTGTGTAATCTTGGATAAGTCCCTTCCTATCTCTGAGCCTTAGATTCCTCATCTATAACATAACCAAGTTAGATTAGCTATCCTGAGATTCCCTCCAGCCATGACATTCTGTAAGTCTATGATTTTAGGATTTATTAGACTCAAATATGCCATGCATAGAACATAGAGGCAGAGTTATAAGGAGCTTCTTATGCTAAATTTTACCTGACTCAGGCCAGTTCCCTGATAGTTTAGTTCAGATATGGGAATGAAATGAGATGCCCAAACATCATTTAACAGTTAATGACAAGAGATTTATTTGGTGATAGCAGGGGAAGAATATTCAACATGGGTATTCAGTGAGTACTCCATGTTGATTCAGTTAAGCAACTTCCTGGAGTTGACCATCAGTCAGTCTATAGTCAGAAGCCTCAGAAAGAGAGCTGAAACTCCAAATGGCCTCTTGTAATCAGGCAACTAGGTAATCACATCAACAATATGAGCTAATCAAGTGTCAAAGGGAGTTTCAATACCTTTTAAGAAAAAAACAAAAACAAAAACAAACCCTGATCTAGGATAGGGTCTTCAGGAGAAACTATCCAAGCCTAAATGGCAGAGGCTTAGGAAATACTGCTCCTTTCACACAAAGGAATGTGTCAATTCATGACTATAGTCAAAATATCTAGCAATAATGCTTTGGCCGTAGCAGGTCAATGTTTGTTGAACTGAATTTTATACACAACGCAAATAATATATATTTCATGAATGAATAAAGTAATAAATTAATGGAGAGATGTAAATAAAGGAATCTATGCCCGTACTACTCTGAAGACAACTAATCAGACCTCATTCATCATTTTTTCCCATTTGTCCTAAAAAGCCCAAGAGCCTTGATCTATCAGTTTGAATGATTTCCAAAAAAAATCTATTGGCAGGTAGGTAGCGCAATGGATAGAATGCCAGGCCTGGTATCAGGAAGGTCTGAATTCAAATCTGGCCTCAGACACTTCCTGCTGTGTGACTCTAGGTAAGTTACTTAACTGATGTTTGCTCCACTTTTCTTATTTGTAAAAAAAAAAAAAAAGATAACAATAGCACCTACTTATCAGGTTAGTTGTGAGGATCAAATGAATTAATAATTGTAAAGCCCTTAGCACAGTGTCTGGCACACAGTAAGCACTATATAAATATTAGGTAGTAGTGCTGATCATGGACCTTGCAGACCAGTGACCATCTCCCTGCCCTTGGTGGGGATGGGGCATGGGAAAGGTCATTCTTGCCATGCTTCATAGAATCATAGAATTTCAGCCTTAGGAGGGATCTTAGGAATCATGTAGTCTGACACATATCTTCCATAAGGAGGACTCCTGCTACCTTGCAAAGTAATTCATTTTATTTTTCGATATCTCTGGTAGGAATTTATTTCATGAAGTCTAAATTTTCTTCTTAGTGAGGATAATAGTCCTTGAGGGGATGTTAGAGGTCACCAAAAGGGTCCAACCCCTTCATTTTACAGATGAAGAATCTGTGACTGAGTATAAATGAGTTTTTAAACATCCCACAGATAGGATATTTCAGGGATAGGATTAACTAAGATCCTATAATGCCAGATTTAATGTCCTCTCTTTCGTTACCATGGTGCCTTCTGTTAGTTCTGCCTTTTGGGTCCAAGCAAATATCTAACACTTCTTTCACATGACAGCCCTTCAAAAACTTAAAGACAGTTGTTGTTGTTGTTGTTGCTGTTTCCTTCCCTTTGTTCTCAAAGATGACCAATGACATCACAAGGGTCATGTCTTCACTTGCAGGTGAATTGGATTTAAGTGAGGTAGAGCTGTGCAAAGTCTCTCTCCTCCAGAGTCATTGAAGTCTATTGGTAAGACAAATGGGGGTGGCCCAGGATGCAGTGGGTGATCTTGGCCTTAATTCTTATGAAAAGTGCTGACTTTTTTTGAACAGTTTGTTTTCTGGAAAGAGAAGAAAAAGAATAATGGTTTAAGGATAATCCGCTTGTAGGAAAAAAAAAAAGAATCTCTCAAATAAGAGACTGAGTTGAGAGAGGAATGTTTTGAGGACCAGATAAAGTACTGCTCCTCAGATGAATGTACTGAAAGGAGCTGATAATGTATGGTAACATAAATTACCATTACAGAGGTAATGATGGCTTCAGGGTATTATGAGCCATTCGCTCATTTACATGTGACAGTTTTTAGAGCTTTAAAGGTTATTACCGACAAAATTATAAATGAAATAAATCTTGGGGGGCTTTGAAAAGGTTATGGAAGAAATGTTGAGTTCATACCCAACTTAGGGCTCATCACCTGATTTTTACTTCATGAATTAAAAATGGTTATTGACCACCAGGATACTCTAATTTCAGGCACTGGCACATCTAAGAAGCCAGCAAGATCAGAACTTTTAACATGAAATTTGAGGAAGAGGTAGAAAGAGAAAGAGACAGGTAAGCTGAGCTCAGGTGAAATCATAAGGCAGTAATCAAAAGCAGAGATGGCTTCTAGATAAGAAAACTATGACTTTAGCTGTTTTGCTGGGAACATACTGATTGGAATAGAAGCATAGGTTCCCAAAGTGGGCAATACCGCACCTTGTGGGGGGGGGCATTGAAACACTAGGGGGTGCAGTAGTAGCAGTAGTAGCCTCAGGTGCAATTGAGGGGCATTGAAAAAATAAGGGGGCAGTGGAAGCATAAGGAAAGAAGAGAAGAAAAGAAAATTTTGAAAAACTGTTCATATCAGCTGCATGGGGAAGTCCAGTATGTATTGGCAGGAATACATACATGTAATGATTTGTTTACAATATGATACTATATGGTTACATGACTCAATATGGAGTGATCAAAATTTCAATGCAGGAAAAAACCCACAAATTTATAATAAATTATTAAATTTAAGATGTGTCATTTAAAAAAATATTTTTATCAAATTATGCAAATTAAAAAACATTAAAGGGCTAAAGAAAGTAGATTTCCAGGAGGGTGCTGAGCAATATTCTTTTTAAAAAAGGGCAGTCGGCCAAATAAGTTTGGACACCTCTGTAATAAAGGCAATTTTTGTGCATTTGTTGATTGTTGTTGTTTTCGTTGTTGTTCCTTCATTCTGGAAGATGACCACGATATCAGGGAGGTGATTAGCTGGAGCAACTGCTGGAAACTCATTGGAAGGTATCTGAATTCTGCTGCTCTATGAAGATCTATCAAAGCTTATTGATCTCTAATAATATTTACAGACTGAGAAGTGAAACCTCTCTGTGATACCTATGTTGTCTTTTATAGCCCAGTCTCACTGGAGAGCAAAAACCTGAGAAAAAAAAGTCAGACTTTACATCAATTTTTTTTTTCTGTGAACTGTGCTTTGCTGTGAGAAAAGACTTAGAGATGTTTGGACAAAGCAGAATCCCTTGGTATTTGTATCTCAGAGGAGCTTGGCAGTTCTCCAGCTTAAAATGCTTGTCACTGGAAGAGGCTAAGACTTTTTTTTTTTCAAGATTCTGTTAAGGGTGGCTGTGAGAAAAAAAGATCATGTTACTGTTTCATCAGTTCGAGAGTAGAAGAGCAGCTTCTACATTTAATAGAAATAAAACGTATTACTTGCCTCTGAATTAAATTCTGTTACCAAAGAATCCAGTTCTCCAAAAGCAGTACTTCCTCCTAAGCCAAAGTGAAAACTCCTGAAAGTTGTGGTAGAGTTAGGGGTCAGAGAGGTATCATGCACCTTCAATATTTACAGATTGGTTTCGGCTATCTTGTAGTTCTTTTCATTAATATTGCCTGGTTACAAGATTGAAGTGATTCGTGTGCCTGAGAAGAGAATTTTAAAATACTGAGCTTTAAATCTAGATCTGAGTTCCTCTTACGTATTGCTTCTTGGCGTTAGATTCTATTGACTTAGACCTGAGCGCATGAAGAAGAAAGCACTAGGGCTGGAGTAAGTGGACCAGAGTTCAGATTCTCTCTGGGATACTTCCTAGCTTTATGATCATAGAAAAGGCATTTCTCACAGTCTCAATGTCATCATCTAGAAAACGGCCCTAGCAACAGCCATTTGTTGTTGTTCGGTCTTTTCAGTCATGTCCTACTCTTCATGACCCCATTTAGGGCTTTCTTGGCAAACATGCTAGAGCAATTTGCCATTTCCTTCTCCAACTCATTTTACAGATGAGGAAACTGAGGCAAATAGGCTTAAGTGACTTGTCCAGGGTCACACAGCTAGTAAGAGTTATGTGTCTGAGGCCAGATTTGAAATCAGGTCTTCCTGACTCCAAGCCTGATGCTCCATCCACACCTAGCTATCCTAATACTGTCCATACTAACTGTCTCACAGGGTTGTTCTGAATAAAGCACTTTGCAAACTTTAAGATATTGTGTAAATATGAGTTATTATATCATAGTATCTATAGATATCACAGATTTTTAGGCAGTTATGACAGGGGAAGCAATCCCTAGGGTACACAACTATATTTGACTCTTCAGGAACTATATGTGACCTTCAAAGGAAAGGCCAAAAGACTTTATTTTTTGGTGAGGCAATTGTGGTTAAGTGACTTGCCCAGGATCACACAACTAGTGAGGGTTATGTGTCTGAGGCCAGATCTGAACTCAAGTTCTCCTGACTCCAGGGCTGGTGCTCTCTATCCACTGTGACACTTAGCTGTGCCAAGACCAAGATTTTTGAAAGACCTAAAATAAATCCTATGATGATATTATGCACAAAAGGGTCTCTAACTAACTGGCAATGGGAAAATTTTTGTTTTAAAGCAGTAACAGTGTTTAAGTAGGAAAAAAATATGATCCTTTGCAAATGATAAAAGGAAATTTTAGCTCCCACTCCAGCAAGCAGTGGAAGTTACAAAGAGGCAAATTTGAGTCTAATGGGAGTAAAAACTTTCTAACAAAAGTCATCAGAAAGTGAAATGGCTTGCTTAGTGTAGTTGGTAGATTTTGTCACATTAGACATCTTCCATCCAAAGCTAAGCGATCCAAAGCTTGGAATGCCATTTAAGGGACTTTTGGTTAGCCTGAATTAGATGGCTAATGAGGTCCTTACCAATTCTGAGATTCCAGAACTGTGATTTTAGGGGCAAATTGACCATTTGATTTTCGGATATGAGACTAAAATCAGAACTAAAATTTCACATGTGCCTAGTGACCAAGGCCAGGAATGAATCAGGCCCCGGTAATAAAACTATTCAGTAAATATTATCATTGATAAGATTAATGGTGATGATAATAATTAATACTCATATATTGCTTTTTTGAAGTTACCAAAGTATTTTTATGGACAGTTTTTCAGTTGATCCTCAAAATAATCCTATCACATAAAGTATACACACACACACACACACTATATATATATATATATGTACACACACACATATACACCATATATATATATATATATATATATATGTACACACACATATATACACCATATATATATATATATATATATATATATATATACACACATGTATGGTATATATAGTATAGAATAGTAAAGTATAAATAGTATAATATAAAGTATATATATAGTATAGTATATGCATAAATAGTATAGACACACACATATACATATATATATACACACACATATATATGTGTGTTTTTATAGATGGAAAAACAAGTACAAAGAGATTTAAGTATTAAGGCCTTGAATTTAGGTCCTCCAATTCCTAACCCTTACTCATGCCATTATGCCACATTGAAATGAGCCATCTCTCCCTTAACCACTTACTAGATGGTCCCATTCTTTTATTTTCATCTTTTCCTTTCATATTTTATTCTTGTCACTATAACACTTTTTTGCTCTTTTCTAATCACCTTATTTCAACAAACATCAATTGATCTACTACAATATCAGAAGAAATTATGTTAGGTGTTAGAAATACATGGAAAAAATGAAACATTTACTATGCTCATGAAGCTTATGTTCTACTAGAGTCTTAGAAGGATTATGACATTCACACAGATAAATAAGTAGAATATATATATATATATATATATATATATATATATATATATATATGAAGTAATGCAAAGAGATTTTAAATAGAAAACATTAACAATTTTGGCAGCTAAGTGGTGCAATGGATAGAATGCTGGGCCTGAAGTCAGGAAGACTCATCTTCTTGAGTTCAAATCTGGTCTCAGATACTTACTAGCTCTGTGACTCTGGGCAAGTCACTTAACCCTGTTTTTCTCAGTTTCCCTATCTGTAAAATGAGCTGGAGAAGGAAATGGCAAACCACTCCAGCATCTTTGCCCAGAAAACCCCAAATAGTGTCACAAAGAGTAGGACACAACTGAAAAAAGTGACTCAGCAACAACACTGACAACTTTGGGTACCAGTTACTTTTTATTGCAATTAGGCTAAATCATCATGGAAACTTTTGTTTATGAGTAAAATCTAGTATGTTTGCTGTAAGCAAAACCTTAAATTTTCATTATTTGACAACAGATACTGAATTAATAAAGACATGTAACATCAGTGTGGGTGGTATCAGTCATCATTTTTGAAGGTCTATAAATGTCTTTTGGCCTCTCCATATAAACAGTTTCAAAGAAGAACAGAGGTAGAATCTTGCTATATGATATGGCTTGTTCATACCCATGTTGGATTATGCCACAGGGCAAGATCATATCCTCTCAAACATGATAGTTAAATGTAGTAAGGGTCAAAAAACACGCCTGAGGCAGTATGTGAAAGGATTTGAAGCAACAGCATAAGCGTTAGGTTGAGTTATGAATTGAAATGCAAGTCATAGTTCATACTTACATAACACTTCGTAATTAAAAAACTATATACATATGTGGACATATGTATGTATCATTTCTAGAAAGATATGTTTTAAGCTGCATCTTGTGCACATCAACACTTATGCTCATCATGTTTCTTTCCAGTGCCCTTTGGGGTCACCTGTAATTTTAGATTGACAGAGATAGAGGTATACATGTTTTCACAGCCAAGTCACACCACCAAAAGTATATTAGTATTAAAAATGCACCTATTATCTGGGGAAGCAATGCCTGTGGAGAAAAGGCTTGTCATCCCCTCCAACTGCCAACCAGTGGCCCCACACAGGGCAAGCAGGCTAACCTACCTGAAGCAACAAGGCACCCTGAGGGAAAGACAAAAGGTTGCTACAAGTTAAACCACCAACACTACCTTGACTATCATGCCCCCTGAGATCCGGATGGGGAGAGCCCAGTACCCTGAACCCAGGAGTTCTGGGAATAGTAATGTTAAACGATATTGAAGAAGTTGTAACAACTGCTTTGCCGCGCTGAAGGACTATTGTACTTTTCTGACTTGCAGCTTCTCAAGAGAGAAATAAAAATAACAAAAGAAGAATTTATGGCCTGCACTGCATAAATAATCAACAGAACATAAACATTTGAAACCATAGTGGCAAATATAATCAAAGAAAGAAAACAAATTTAGAAATTAAAATACAGTGAAGTAATGGAAAATTTGGAAGAAGAAAAGCTAAAAGCAATAAAGTTAAAGGAAAGCATGATTTCTATAAAGCAAAATATATTGATCTCTAAGACAGTATGCATAGAGACAAATGAAATTTGTAGGTCTCTCAGAACATAGGTCAAAAAATCTAGACACCGTAATGCAAGAAATAATACAAGAACACTTCTGAACCCAGAAAACAAAGTGCCAATTGAAAGTATAGAGATCACTTTGGTTTTTGGTGAAAAAACAATTAAGTAAGCTTCAAGACAAATAGTGAGTAAATTAAAAATTACAACGACAAACAACAAATTCTCTAAATAACTAAGAGAAACTTTTACAAATGTAAAGGAAAATAAATTTGAATAACATAAAACTGTTCTGTACCCACCAGAAACCACAAAAGGGAATAGAACAAAGTACCTTAAAGAGGAAAGGAGCTCAAGATGCAATTCAAGGTGCCATATTCTGTAAAACTGAGCCTATTTATCAATTTAAAGAGAAAGATTGATGTTTGATGCTTTTGAAGCTTTCCTACAAAACAAATTAGCAGATTATTTACTTTATAAGTACCTCTAACAGCAGAAATGGAAGATAAACAAATACATAAATCGAGGAATACACAGGTAATGAAATAAATTACTCTAGAAAAAAAATAAAGAACCTAAAAAGAGAAAGAAGCTTATAAAATTAATGACAATAACAACAAAATAAAAACAGAGGGATCATTGAGAGACTTCTTTGTAAAAGTTCACAAGGAGACAAGGTTAAAATCAGAAAGTAAAAGAAAGAACTGGTAGAAAAACAGTACTGAAACATCATGGACTAAACACCTTCCTAACACATCACCCACTAAAAAATTATAATGTTTTTGTGAGACTGAATTGAATAATTGGAGGGCATATAAAAGGGGAGAGGGAGGAAAATGATGGAAAGTAATATGCAATGTAACAAATCAAGCCAATGATTAAAAATTAAGAGAACATAACTTCTATAATCTTTCAGGAAGAAGAGGGCCTGCAAGAGAAGGGTTGAGGTGGTAAAGGGAGGAATTGAAATAGGGAGAAATAAAGAGGAAAATCTTGATTCAGTTGTGTAATAGGAGCCCATTGAAAAGCAATTTCATGGGGGAGGGAGATATTTGATGGGGACCTTATGATGGAATCTTCAGGGATTTGGTACAGTGAAAGGCAGCTACCTCCAAAAGAGTACTATCCCTCCATGGACAGCATCCTTTCTGAGAATGGGACTCAGAACTCCTTGCGGATGAGGAGAGGATGAGTACTCCCATCCAAAAAGGTGGGAGGACAAGAACTGAAAGAAGAGATCTCATGGCAAATAGGGGTGATAAGGAGAACCATAGGAAGAACAGGGTAGTAATGGACTGAACAATCAGAGATATAGGATTCTAACCTGGGACAATAATTCTATCCTTTCTATCTTCTCTAGCAATCGATACATCTGAGAGTGAAGCACAACAGGGAATAAAAGTAGGGATGGTGCATGGACTGCAAAGCAATAACACAGAAATTGTTTAGAAGAGAGATCTTAAAATAGTTGTGTTAGAAGATTTCATTCCATGAGATATGCAGAAAGTAAAAAATTAGTAAACAAGTATAAGAGCCAAAATCAAAGAATAAAGGCATAGAAAAGAAAGGGAAAGGAATTAAGGAGAGGTGAGAAAGAAAATAAATCCTTCTTGGAAAAAAAACAGTACAGAAAATGAAAAAGAAAAGCCACCTCTAACAAATAAGTTGCAGAAGTGTAGAGGAAAAGATATTTTACTTGACTAATTAACTGAGAGAGAAAAAGGGAGCAAGAAAAAGAGGAATAACTACATAAAAGAAAGAAATTAAAAAAGGAATTAAGAGGATAAGATTAAACCAGGGGAGAGGGTGAACAAATGAAAAGGGGGTATGCCCTGAGGATAAAGGGAAGAGGACTTTCTTTGTATAGAAATGGAGTTGCCTTAAAGTAGATTAATAATACCTGAAGAAACAGAATACTTTCTTTACAGAAGTGGAAGAAAAAGAATCCTAATTCAGGAAAACAATACAACACAACACAACAATATTGGTGACAAATAGAGGAAAACAAAAACTTAACTCTCATAGCTTTAAATGTGAAGAGATTAAGCAATACAATAGAATGAGTGACAGATAGAAGAAGAAAGCAACCCCACCCCCCAATCTATTGTTTACAAGAAACACAACTAACAAAGTCAGATATACAGGATGAAGATGAAAGGCTGCAACAAAATTCAGTATACATATGGTGAATTTTAAAAAGCAAGGGCTGAAATCATGCTATTAGAAAGAGCAAAAACAAAACTTCATGACACAAAAAAAGATAAACAAAGAAACAACATTATGCTGAAAGGAACCACAGACCAAAAAAATACAAAACAAAACTCCCAAAAAACACTCCCAATATTAAATTTGCATGCTCCAAATGCCTTAGCATCTCAATTTACAGAGGCAAAATTGACCAAATTACCCAAAAAAAAGACATACAAAGAAATAAGCTAATAGTGGGGGACTTTAATTTCTCTCTCTTTATTTTGGACAAATCTAACAGATTAATAAAAGAGAAGTATAGAATTGGAAAAATTACTGGAGAAACCAGATCTAAAAGATATGGTATATTCTAAATGGGACTGCTAAAGAATACGTGTATCTCTATTCAAACTATTAAAGAGATACTTTATAAAACTAGATAAAAAATAGTTAAATTCATTTGGAGAAACAAAAGATCTAGAATATCAAGGGAAATAGTTTTTAATGTAATGATTAACAGGGAATTGTTGTTCCACACTACATTGCAAAGTAGCAATCTAATACCAAAACCATTTTTATTGGTTTAAAAATTAAGTAGATCAGTGGAACCAACTAGAGAACAGAAAATTAGAAACAATAGAACTTAATATTCCAGTATTAAATAAACCCAGAAAACATAAATTATATAAGAAAGGACTACCTATCTGACAAAAATTGGTGAGAAAACAAACTGCAGTATAAAAATAGAATATAATATTACCATGCTGTAATGACTATTATGAGAAATACAGAGAAACATGAAAATATTTATATGATTCTACGCAGAGAGTGAAGTAAGAATCAAGAAAACAATATGCGAAGTGACTAAAACAATGTAAATGGAAAGAATGTCCATAAAATAATCAAAAGTGAATGCTGCAATATTACAAAGGACAAACATGACTCCAAAGAAGAGATATGAGACAACTACCCCTTTGTCCCTGCCCTCCACCTCGCTGGAGGTTCTCAATTATTGTACATTCCACATGCTTTCAGAGTTTTTAAATATACATTGACCAACTGGAGTATCCCCTTCTTTTTTCTTTGAAAATAGTATTTATTACATAAGAGGGGAAGAGTAGTAGGAGAAATTTTGGTGATAACCAAAATGTTTATGTGTTGAGGTAAATTATTTTTAAATTAAAAATTATTTAAAAAATAAAAAAGGAAAGCATCTAACAAGATCTTACATATTTTTCCTCTAGATGATTGATAGGACAAGAGGCAGACCAACACAGGTCCCACACATCTACTCCATCAAAATCCTAACTCATACCAGAACAAAATGATCATGAAACAGAATAAGAAACTGTAGTAAAGTACTTCTCTTATCCCAGAATAACACACAATGTCAGCCATAGACAATAGGAGAGGAGGCCTCAACCAACAAAACAGTGCCAGCTTGATCACAGATAGGACACAGATAGCCTGTGAGGCCCTGTGACCAGAGCCATTAAGAGGAGAGGGCTATCCCTAGAAAGGCCCAGGGTAGTGGGAGAGCCCCAGAGCAGAGACCTTGGAAGCCACAGGGAGTAGTGGTGTGCAGCAACCAGTGATTGCTGTGATGCTGCCGCATTCAAACTGTACCTCAGGGTTTCCATTCCCTAGGACTCCCCTGAGATGCTGGAGAGAACCCTGAAGAGCTGGCACTCCGAACTTCAAAGGTCTAGAGGGGTCCAACACTGGGAGGTAAAGGTAAGTTCAAAAACAAAGGGAAGCCAAGGTGAGATTGAGCAGTGCCAACCACCTCATTCAAAAGTGAAGGGGAGATGGGGAGAGAGCCTGGCCCTGGCAGAAAGCCCAGTTCAATAACTAAAACTAGAGAGATGTGTAAATCGAAGAGAATACCAAGCAATATCAACACCTGCAAGCAGAGATACAAAGCTAAAAAGAGATTTCCTATGAGAACTATGTGAATACGTAGAAGAAATGAAGGAAGAGCTAAAAAAGAATGAAATAAAAGATCTGAAAGAACTGGAAGAAGGATTAATACCTTAGCATTAAAAGTCATAAAACCTTACCCAAGAAATGTATTCCCTGAAAACTAAAATAGACCAAATAAAAATAATTTATTTCATGAGATAGAAAAATATGTATATGAACATTTTTTTAATTAAAAAAATAGAATAGATTTAACATATATAAAAAAAAACAATTGACCTGAAAAGCAGGTCAAGGAAACATCATTTTAGAATCCATGAAAACCATAATTTAAAAAAAGTCTGGATATTAGATTTAAGAAAGCATAAATGAAAATTATCCGGATCTACTAGAACTAGAGGACAAAATAAGGGTAAAAAGAATCTACTAATTATTATCTGAAAGATACCCCAAAGGGAAAAACATCCAAGGAATGACATAGTAAAAATCTCAAACCCCCACATCAAGAAAAAAATACTGCAAGTATTCAGAAAAAAAATTTAAGTGCTAATGAACTAGTTAGAGTTATGCAAGATCTGACAGCTTCTAACACAAATGAGAGGAGATCCTGGAGGAGAGCATGCAAACATGGAGGGAAAGTTTTCTCACTTTAGCAAAAGCAAATTTCCTGGAAATCCTTTGAGCAAACAGTTCCGAGTAATGAATACTTTAGGATTTGAGAGCTGGAAGAGGCCTTGATGATCATGTAATTTAGCCCCCTTATTTAATATCAGAAGGAGCTTAGGTCCAGAAATGAGGTGGCTTACTCACACTCATGGAGGCTCATCAGTGGCCAAGCAGGAAGGAAAACTTCTCAACAACAATCTCTGGTGGATGTTTATTACCTCTAGCACCAAATATAAAATCCTATGTTTACTTTTCAAAGGCCTTCAGAACTAAGGAGCCTCCTACCTTCCCAGGCTTCTTCCGCTTTCCTCTTTTTCTCTTACTGTATGATATACAGTGGCCCTGGACTCATTATTGTTCTTCAGCAAATCATTCAATCTCCAAATTTAGTGATTTTCACTGGCTTTTCTCCATGAATCTCTTTCCTCCTCAACTCTGTCTCCAGCTTCCCCTTGCTTCCTTCAAATTTCAGCTAAAATCCCACCTTCTAAAAGAAGCCTTTCTTGGCCCCCTTTAATAATATTACCTTTATCTGGTACATAGCTTTCATACACTATTGTTCACAAGTTGTCTCCACTATTAGATTGTGTGGTCCTTGAAAGAGGGGACTATCTTTTGCCATTATCAGTATATCAAGCACCTACCACAGTACCTGGCACATTGTAGACATTTAATAAGTGCTTGTTGATTGACTTGATATGACTTCAGTCTACAGCTCTTCCATAAGCTAATATTCTTTGACCCACTGGAAAGTGGGGGTGGAAATATTCATCATTCTCACCTCATAGAATTTTTAGGAAGGTCTATAGAGATTTTACATATATATATATATATATATATATATATATATATATATATATGTATGTATGTATATATATATATATATGTATGTATGTATATACATGTGTGTATGTGTGTGTTTTGTTGTCCATAATATACTATGCAAATGTACATATTTATTATGTACTTTGTATATAGTAAGTGCTTAATAAATGAATTTTTACTGTTCATGATTAACAGATACACAGAGAAAGAATATAGTACTTGACTGGGATTCTTTTGAGAAAACTACATTTTCTTACTCCTTTCTCTGAAAACAGGCATGGACTCTTCATTTCCCAGCTCTAAAGTCAATGAGTTTTTTATTCAAAGAAATGAAATGGTTCCATAATCATGTCATAGACTTAAAAGAAAAAACCTACTTGTCATGTCTGACTTCAATTACCTTAAATAATTTTGGCATATTTGGAAATAGAAACTCTTTGTTTGTTTGTTTGTTTTGGTTAGGCAATGGGGTTAAGTGACTTGCCCAGGGTCACACAACAAGTAAGAAGTGTCTGAGGCCAGATTGGAATCAGGTCCTCCTGACTCCTGGCCAGTTCTCTATCTACTGCTCCACCTAGCTGCCCTAATATAGTCATTTTTAAAAATTTTGCCAAGAAGGATGTGTTTGATTCTACACTACCAATGATGATTCCCTACGTGGGGAATGACCACACTAACTATTCATTAGTATAGGAATGAGTCAATAAATACTAAGAAGTTGTCTGAGGCACATGGAAGTTGTGACTAGCAAGGATCAGAGGTAGAATTTGAACTTGGGTCTTCCTGACTCCAAACCAGTCACTTTAGTACATATACAGCACTGCTTCTTTCACTCGTGTATCGCCAATGACACAATAAAAAACAAAATGGAGACTGAAACATATTTTTTTTAATCTCTATAATAGCATGGGCCTGAATCTGTCAAATAGATCCTGTATTCAAAAATCTAAACTTAAAAAATCAGAATAAGATACACATTTTGGGGGCATGAGCAGTGTGTGGATTCATTTTGTTTCACTATATATATTCATTTCAAAGGTTTTATTTTCTCCTTTTTATGTGGAGGTGGGGTGGGGATGGAAGAAGAAGGCCCTCCTTTAAAAAAAAAGTGTCATTGAAGCATTTTTTTAATAAGAAAAGCAAGCCAAAGGAGGATCACAAGGAAACACACATGAGCAAGAGAGCTTTGAAAGAAACATATTGAATTTATTACATACTAAAAAAGAAAAGCAATCTGTACACATAAAAAAAAAGATTCATGGTTTCATGTGTAATCTACATTATCTACTTTACTTTGTATATAGAACTGCTCATTTTATTTGGTGATTGTTGAGTTCAGAATAACAAATTTAAAAAAAAACAGTGCATGGTGATCTCATTTTACAAGGAATTTGCTACTTAAAAAGAGCAATGTTCTTTGAAATAATTGCCTCCCATTCTTTGATTTAAAGTAGAAATTGTGATTTTAAAATTGTTAGTTCATGTGTTTTCTTTTGGTTCATTGAGGAAGAAAATGTTTTAAGTTTCATTCTTTTTGAATAAATTTATCAGCAATTTTTTAAAGAAACTGGGATTCATTAATAAAACCTATGATGAATATTAACTTTTGGGTCTGATGTAGAGTTTAGGAAGTGAATATGTTTTTCTCCAGTTTTTGCTTTGCATTTCATTTTTGATTTAAAATGAAATTTGTTTTATAGAACCCTTTAAGATCTCTTCTTTTTAATAGCAATCTGTGAGCCTATTATTTCTGTTTAAACACAGCTTCTTAGGAACATACCTCTAGGCCCAGTGTAAGACTCATTCCTATTTACATTGTGGCCCTAGGTTTTCTTGAAGAAGAAAACATTATTAAAAAGTTTGCTTGAGCTGATATGTCAAGCTGCATTCCAAGCAGCTAACTTTCTGTGGCTTGTTACACACAGGCCAAATTTTCCTTTGATTCCTGCCTTTAAGCCTTATGTGATATGCAAACTCTTTGTATCTGGGAAAACATAAGAAACTGCTAATGGAGTACTTGATGTAATAAAACATGCCTTTCAAGTTATTGTGGTCAGCTGGGGAAGTGGGGAGGAAAGTTTTTTAATTCAGTTTATTTGATATTTATGTTTGAAAAATAAAAGGCTGGCCTGTTCATTTCTGAGCAGATTTGGGGAGTGACAAGTCCAAAGTTATTTTAGGCAGGTGGTTCTTGACTATCCCAACCTGATTTAGGGTTTGGGTTCACATGACACTTCATTGAAGTTTACCATGGGTTATGAGAGAATGTGGTTTAGGTTTTTTTTGCTAAATTTCCAAACACAAATTCATCTAAAAAGCATTTCTGGCAACTTTAAAAAATGGAAAGCTAGAATTCTTATTTGTAATTTGGCAAAATAAACTCAGAGAGTAAGCTGGGTTAGACAGGATTTCCTTATAGGCAAGCA
Source organism: Phascolarctos cinereus (assembly GCF_003287225.1). Classification (NCBI taxonomy): domain Eukaryota; kingdom Metazoa; phylum Chordata; class Mammalia; order Diprotodontia; family Phascolarctidae; genus Phascolarctos; species Phascolarctos cinereus. The sequence continues at coordinate 153,935,632 of NW_027555625.1, read as the reverse complement.
AATTCACTTCAGTCTGAGAGAGGTAATTTAGTTAGAAAAATTCCTGGAAATACACATCAACAAAAGACATTGGTTTAGGTGAAAAAAATCCAAGATGCACCTCTATGTATTTCCTGTATCCATCTACTCTTTCCCCTTCTTTGTCCTTAAGAATTAGGAGGTGGGTGAAGAGAAACCCTGGTAGATTTGGTTGAGCTCCTGTACAATGTTATATTTTGAAAAGGTTTTCTTTTTTTAAAAATTTCTTATAGGTGCATCAATATTTTATTTTCATCCCTCTCTCTAACCCAAATACAATATTGATATGTAGAAAAACATAAGGAAGTGATTAAGTTTTAAGAATATGTATTCATTGGCGTATATGCCTTTTAATTGTAATTGCATTGCTAATGACGATAATGGCAATTATAGCCATTAGTCCAATTAGCCAGTAGTCCTGACTTTTGCCTTACCACCGGACTTTGATGACTCAGGAGAGAGGTGGATGACTTTGCAACTCTGCCTCATTTAAATCCAATTCACTCGAGTCAAGATATCACCCCATGATGTCATTGGTCCTCTTTGAAAATGAAGGACAAACAACAGCAACAATAGAAATAATAAATAATGATAGAATACAAATTTCTTTGACATTAAAAACCCTTTATAATCTGGTTCCAGTCTACTTCTCCAGGGTTATAACATACAGCTTTGCCTCATACACTTCATGTTTCATATAAATTGACTCATTTGTTGTGGACAATATTCCATCTCTTGTCTCTGAATCTCTGCCCAAATTATTCCCCATTCCCTGGAATGTTCTCCCTCTTCCTCTTAGCCTTGTGTCAAGGCTCAGCTGAGGTGTCAGAGGCATTGACTGAAGCCAATAATTTCTAATGCTCTCTCCCTTCCACTAATGATTTTGTATTTACTTATTTGGGTACATGTTGTATCAGCTGAAGAAAATACAAGCTCCTTGAGGTCAGTGACTATTTCATTTTTATCTACGCCAAACTTTTCACAGAGTACCTGGTACAAAGCAGACAATAAATTCTTATGGAATTGAATAGGGGAAGGAAAGCCATTTATATACTGTCTACTGCATGCCAGGCATTGTGCTAATCATTTTACAAATATTATCTCGTTTTATTTTCACAACAACCCTGGGAGATAAGTGTTTTATTATCCTCATTTTACAGTTAAGGAACCTGAGGGAAACAGAGGGTAAGTGATGTACCTAAAATCCCATAGCTAGTAAGTATTTCAGGGTGGATTTGAACTCAGGTCTTCCTGATTCCAAACTTAGCACCCTATCCCCTGGGTCAACTAGCTGCCTCAATAATGAATAAAAGAATTCTGTTCAGGGCCTGGAATCATGTATTTGGCCAGAATGTCTTTAATCCATATTTCTACCCTAAACAGAGCCATTACTTTTAAGTCATCATAATCAACCAGAGATTTTATTCCTATAGTGCTTTAAGGTTTACATAGGGCTCCTGTGACAACTCTTCTGAGGGAACATTAGATGTTGTTGTTGTATTGTCCAGACTTAAGATTTTATCTGTGTGGGGAGCTGCCTGGTGAGGAAACTCCTTCTGCCAATGCAGATCAACCAACTCTTCTCCCACTTACTCTCTTATCATTGCCCAGAGCACTGAGAATTTAAATGACTTGTTCAGTCCTATAGTCAGTATATGTCAGAATCAGAATTGGAATCTGGTTCTTTCTGACTTGGAGAACAATTCTCTATTTAATATGCTGTACTGCCCCTCAAGGTGTGGATCAAAGATTTCTTTTATTAGTTTTAGGGAACTCTAGGTATGGAAACTGTCCATCAATGTGGACAAGCAACTTGGAGAAACAGATGACTTGGTCACCATGATTACATAGCTAGTATTTCTGTCTGTCTTTCCTTCTTTCCTTCCTTCTTCCCTCCCCCTCTTCCTTCCTTCCTTCCTTCCTTCCTTCCTTCCTTCCTTCCTTCCTTCTTCCTTCCTTCCTTCCTTCCATTCTTCCTTCCTTCCATCCTTCCTTCCTTCCTTCCTTCCTTCCTTCCTTCCTTCCTTCCTTCCTTCCATTCTTCATTCCTTCCTTCCTTCCTTCCATTCTTCTTTCCTTCCTTCCATTCTTCTTTCCTTCCATTCTTCCTTCCATTCTTCCTTCTTTCCTTCCTTCCTCCCTCCCTTCCTTCCTTCCTTCCTTCCTTCCTTCCTTCCTTCCTTCCTTCCTTCCTTCCTTCCTTCCTTCCTTCCTTCCTTCCTTCCTTCCTTTCTCGATCAAGGTTTAGTGACTTGCTCTGGTTCACACAGCTAGTAAGTGTCTGAGGTCGAATTGGAACTCAGGTCCTTCTGACTCCAGGGTGGATGCTCTATCCACTGCACCACCTAGCATCCCTGTCCCACAACACCATAACTAATATTTCCAAGGCAGGACTTGAACTCAGGTGTTCATGACTCTAAGACTGGCTTTCTCTCCATTACACAAATATAATTACCGTCACATTTTAAATGAGAAAATCAAGGGATAAAAATGTTTTCAGAACAATGTTTTATTTAAAAATAAACATGAGGGTGGTGATGATTGCAATTCCCTCGGCTGTGCCAGCAATAAATTTAGGTGTCTGTTTTCTGTTTTCAGCCTAGCCACCCTTGCAGCCCCACGAGCACCATCATTTGTTGACATCTCTCCTGTTTCCACATGCAAAGAGTAAAATGACCCTAATGTCACTGCCTTAGTTACTTTATAATATATATGTATATATATATATATATATAAAATATAGTTAAATATTTCCCAAATACATGTAAAATTTTTAAAATTTTTTTTAAAATTTGAGTTCCAAATTTTCTCCCTCCTTCCTGCCCTTTCCCCTCCCCAAAGGTAAGCAATTTGATTTCAATTTTACATACGAGGTTATGCAAAATGTATTTCCATATTAGCCATATAGCAAAAGAAAACACAAATAAAATAAAATTATAAAAATAAAGGAGATAAAAAAAGCTTTAATCTACATCCAGAGTTTATCTGTTCTCTCTCTAGAGGTGGATAGCATTTTTTAAAATGGTCCTTCAGAATTATATTGGATGATTGTCTTGATCAGAGTAGGTAAGTCTTTCACATTTGATAATTCATTACAAAATTGCTGTTACTGTGTACAATGTTCTCGTGGTTCTGCACATTTCACTCTTCATTATTTCATGCTAGTCTTTCCATGCTTTTTTTCTAAAATCAACCTGCTTATCATTTCTTACAGCACAGTAGTATTCCATCATAATCACATAGCACAACTTATTCAGCCATTCCATAATTGATGAGCATCCTCTCACTTTCCGATTCTTCGTGACCACAAAAAGAGTTGCTATACATATTTTTGTACAAATAGCTCCTTTTCCATTTTCTTTGATCTCTTTTGGACACAGTTCTAGTAGTCTATTGCTGGTTCAAAGGGTATACACAGTTTTATACACCTTTGGGTGTAGTTCCAAATTGTTCTCCACAATGTCTGGACTAGTTCACAACTCTACCAACAGTATATTAGCATTTCAATTTTTCCACATCTCCTCCAGCATTTGTCATTTTCCTTTTCTGTCATGTTAGCCAATCTGAAAGGCATGACATGATACATCAGAGTTATTTAAATTTGCATTTTTTTCTAATTAGTGATTTAGAGAATTTTCTTTTCATGTGACTATTGATAGCTTCAATTTGCCTCAGTAATTTTCTAACGGAACCTTAGGAAAGTAAGTAATTAGTAAGGTAATATTTTTGAAAACCAACACACGCCACATATGTAAACTAAAGATATCTATTCTTTTTTTTTCTTTTTGTATTTTTCCAATTACAAATAAAGGCAGTTTTCAACATTCATTTGTTATAAGATTTTGAGTTCCAATTTTTTCTCCCTCTCTCTCTCCCTCCCCTCCCTGAGACAGCAAGCAGTCTGATATGTTATACATGTGCAATCATGTTAAACATATTTTCATGTTAGTCATGTTGTGACAGAAGAAACAGAACAAAAGAGAAAAATCATGAAAAACAAAAAAAGTGAAAATAATATGCTTCAATCTGCATTCAGACTCCATAGTTCTTTCTCTGGAGGTATATAGAATTTTCCATCATTAGTCTTCTGGAATCAGATCATTGTTTTGCTGAGAAGAACTAAGTCTATCATAGTCGATCATTATACAATATTGCTGTTATTGTATATAACGTTCTCCCACTTCTACTCATTTCACTCAGCATCATATCTTTCCAGATTTGTTTGAAATCTACTGTTTGTCATTTCATATAGCAAAATAGTAACCCACTATAGTCATATACCATAGTTTATTTTGACATTCATGAATTGATAGGCATCCCCTCAATTTCCAATTCTTTGCCACCACAAAAAGAGCCGCCATAAATATTTTTGTACATGTAAGTCCTTTTCCCTGTTTTTTAATGATCTCTTTGGGATGCCGATCTACTAGTGTTATTGCTAGATTAAGGGATATGCACAGTTTGATTGCCCTTTGGGCATAGTTCAAATTGCTCAAGGCCGTCTATTCTTAGAATCCTTGTTTAATATGGCTTGCTCTGTCCCACCATGATTGCAGTCAGAAGACCTGGGTTCAAATTTTAAGTCTGTTACTGGTCTGTGCTGTTAGCTAGTCAACTATGGCCAAGTCCTATCATTCCTCTAGATTTCTGTATCCTTATCTATGAAGTTAAGCAGGGTGTGGGTATAATATGTGTTGCGGGTCAGGGTAGTGGGTCAGGGTTAGATTTAGTGATTTCTAAGGACCTGGTCAATTCCAAGATTCTAGGATTTTTTTTTTTAACAATCTGGGGATTTATTCGATTAGAGAATGTCCAAGTTACGGTTTATTTGCCCTTTTGGGCTTTGATCTTTCTTAGGTAGATTTGCCTTCAAGCACGTAGCAGTTTGCTCGGCCACACTGGCCTGGCCTCAATGAGATGCAGGCAAGTAAGTAGCTCGCCCTTCTGGAACTGTTCCAGAAGTGAGCTGATCTTGGCAGTCTTCTTCCGTTCCTCATATTTCTTCTGGATCTTCTTCTACCGCTTTTTGTGTAAAATTTCTTCTTTCTCAGGAATCAGCTTGGCTCCCTTCTTCCGGCCCAAGGGCAGGGCATAGTGGGGCTCATGCCACTGGAGGTACGGGGTGCTATCGATGCGCACGATGCAATTCTTCACCAGCGTTTTGGTCCGGACCAGCTCATTGTTGGATGCACTATAGATCACATCAATAATCCTTGTTTTTCGAGTACAGCTCGGGGCCCCAGGAGAAGTTGCCCACGTCCAGCCTCAGCGCCCGGTACTTTTTGATGCCACCTCGGACTCGCACAGTGTGTATACGGCGGCGCCCGATCTTGATGTTGGCAGGCGGGTGGCCCAGCTCATACTTGCGCTTCTTGTGGTAGGGCTGACGCTTGTCCCTCGTCTTGCGGCGCTCGTGCCAATTGTCCCGGGAGATCCCCATGGTCGGCGCGAGCTGGAAAGAGCAATATTCTAGTATTTTTATACCTCAGTTTGGGTCCGGACCTGTGATTTCTGCTGGTATCGAATCTTTCCCCACTCATGCATACCAACAACTCATCTGTAGCAGCAGTGTGCAGCAGCCTGCTTGTAACAGTTGTTAAATTTTCAGTGTGAGCATTTATACCTCAGAAATCAGCACGCTACAAGTCAGGGCTTGATTTCTTGTTTTGTTTTCTAGACTTAAGAAAGTGATAGAGAAGATATTGATAAGGCAGATTAAACTAAATAAGTGTGTGATGTCTATTTTTTTTCCAGAATGTCAATTAAACATTACCAACATGCCACTGTTTGTACTTTATAGCCTTCAAACACTTCCTAAGACATTGTAATTTGCTTATCCTCATGAATAATTATGTCGGTAGCAGTGCTAGAACCCAAGTCTTCTAGATTCTAAGACCATGATGCCAAGCTGCCTACCACAGACTTTAGGTTAACTCTATGATACCACTATCAGAAAGGAGTATCATTTCTCACTTCAGATTTTTCCTCTTGAAAAAAAAAAAGAAACTAGGTTTAACATTGAGGAAAAGTATATCTCATTTTACTGGTAACCAGCCCTTTGATTTTTGTATCAAAATGAAAATGAAAGAATCAAAAGGAATCTCAGAGATCATCTGGTCCAACTCACCTGTTTTAGAGATGAAAAAAACTGAGGCTCTTTTTCCATTAGTTCTATCTTCACAAAAACCAGGTTATAAAGTGACTCCAGGATAAAATTAGATGGATTTTCTAGAGACAAAAGGTGACATTTTAGATGAGCTATGGGAAGCAATATCTACTGTTTGAGAGTTTCCTCTTGCTTTTAAAATATCTGCGTGCTGAGAAAATGGAGCCTGCCAACCAGACCCTATCATAATCTTCTGGTCCATCAGGCGCTGAGTAAATGCCTAGTGGTGGGGGTGGGGGAAAGGGACCTGTGAACTAGGGGGTTTATATCCTCTCAGCTCCATAAATCACAGAATCAAACTGTGCCTAATTATCCCTGTTATTTTCTCCAGCTCTATGGACTATATAGCAAGAAGCTGTCTGGGAGTCTATTCTAATGAGATGAGTGGAAGAGGAGAGGAGAGGCAGTCTTGGGGACCACTCAACACACAAGAAAACCAATGTGTAATTTAATTAAGAAGCAACTAGCTGATGTTTAAGAAAGATTCTTATCCTAGGAGCCAAGAGATCTAGTTTTTAGTCTGGCTTCAACACCAGTTTGCTTGTAGTCCTCAGCCAGTTTTATTATCTCTCAGTGCCTCAGTTTCCTCATCTGTAAGATAGGAGGGTAAAATCTGTTCTACCTACTTGACACAGTTGTTGAGAGAATCATAGGAAGTAATAGTTGTGAAAAGGCTTCAAAAAAGCATAAAGTACAATAGAAAACACTTTTAGTTGATACCCTATTGCCTTTAGGAAAAAATTTAAAGTCTGCAGTCTGACTGTAGATTAATATCCTCCAGTCCTATTACCACATACATTTCCAGTTATTTCATATTACTTCATTTTGTGCACTCTCAGTTCCAGTCAAATTGACCTGCAAAACATTCCCTATCCTTAATAATCTATCTCCTACCTTCATGCCTTTGTACAGCTGGTTCCCTATGTCTAGAATGTGTTCCTTCATCACACCTCTTGGTACGTCTACTTTCCTTCCAGGCACATCTCATGCAAAATCTTCTCTGAATCCATCAAGTATTAACACTCATTCTGTTCTAGAAATGATTTTGTCTTATTTTGTAAATTCTGTTTTTGCTTAACTGTATGACTGTCCAAAGGAATATAAGCACTTTGGGGGCAGGGGATGCTTTGATTTTGGTTTTGGATCTCCAGTGCCTCGTCACAGGGCAGATAGCAAATTACTGTCAGCTGAATTGAATTGATTACAAGTTAAAAAGTGATTAAGGATCATTGGTTCTAATTTTGGCTCCATCTTAACTATGTTCCCAGCATCCTCCATGCTTAGGAAACTTCCTATAAAAGGACTGTGTACCTGGAGAAATACAGTCAGGTTTACGAAGAAACTGTATACTGCATCCCAGGTTTGACTTTATCTTAAACAAATGCATTTTGAGTGCCAAGTTGCTGCACAGAGCTGAGGTTGACACTGTTAGCTTTTTTTTTCTTCTTTGTGTGTTTTTGTAGCATTTAAACACTGATATCTCAGATCCAAGGTAACCACATTCTTTCAAAAGGTATGCAAAGATATAGCTGAAAACTTGTCAACCAACCTGGCACCTCACTCAGTCTTTTTTCACAAATCTAATTCAGGCAGTTTTCTTTTAGGAGATGCCTAGGAATACTTCACAATTAATGACAGATTTATAAACACACTAAAGATAACTAGCTGAACACCCTTTAAAAACAGCTTTCTGAAATGAAGAAAATGTCTTTGTGCTGGAATATTTACAGTCATGAGGTTGCTCTCAAAGGTGTCTCTTTTCCTAACCTCCTCCATTTTCCCCAACATATGTTTTCATTAGTGTTATAATGAAATGAATGCTTTCTGGGGGAAAATAAAGAAAAGGAAAATAACTGTATCTGAGGCTTCTTTTGATTGGTAATAATAACTCTAGGAAACCAAGAAAGATTTTATAGCCAGATTCTTTCCCCTACTCTACTCCCAACCCTGCCACAGATTTCCTAATGGTCAGAAGCTAAGAGAGATACATTAATTTTTGGGCATCAACCTGATGATCAGGGAGGAGCTTGGGCTGCATCACAGGTGTCAAGGAAGAAGAAACCATACTGTATTAGTTGCTTTTATTGCCAGTTTTCCCCATCTTCCGTACTGTTTGTTGACATGGAGTGAGGGAGGTAAGAAATTAAGACGTGGGACTTGATATTGGTCCATCCATCAATAACTGAGCAGGTCCTAAGTCCCAAGCATTATGTTAGGTACTTACTGGGGATACAAAGATGAAAATGAAACAGATCTTACCCTCAAGGAGATTACATTCTACTGGAGAAATATTTGTATTAACCTTTTGGAATATTTCATGTATTTTTCTACATTCTAATTCTGAGTATTATTGGAAGATTTACAAAAAACTTACTGTTGTAAAATATTACTGGATGAATACAAACATATTCTGAATAAAACATTTATCAAAATAAATGAATGTTCAAAAAAATAAGCCATAAGAAATATTTCCTGGATAAGTACCATTGATACAACAGAATATAGCAGGAATAAAAGAATGGGAGCAGTCACCAAGAAAAGAGAATTCATCACCCAGTGACCAACCTACTGGGTGATAGTCTTGAGAATGCAAGCATAACCTGGTGTCAGAAACATTCTAGCTTAGAAGAACTTTCCAGAGCTTACATTACATTGGAACAGCCTTCAAGAACTCTGAATCAGTTCCATACCACAATGAGCAATTAGACCAAGAGAACTGTAAAAAGTGAAAATGGCAATGAAAGCAGAATAATTTTTCTATTAAAATTCTCTGTTCATAGCTATATGTACTAGCTTATCTCCTGCTAAAACATTTATTTATGAAACTGATTTATTTGATGTTGGCAGAAAAGACTGAACCAGGTCCACTGTGTACTGCTGCCAATGACCTGCCACAGAATTGGTTGGCTCAGTTTGTTAGAGCATGGAGATGAAGAGACTTTAATCATGGGGTCAGTCTCTACATAGGCCAGTTAGTTTTTCTTGCTTTACTGCTGTAGACTGCATGACTAATCTTAGCTAGTCATGTCAAAAGTGGGCACTATAGGAAAGAATATGTATAGTTTCAAGGAAATACATCTCAACTAGGAGAAAAATAATTCAAGGTACATATAATTCTTACTGACGGTGAATGGATACATACATAGATAGATTATTTAATGAGTATTATGTGCCAGTCATTGTGCTGCATACTAAGGATACAAACATCAATAAAATTTCTCCTCTCAAGGAGCTTACATTCTTCTGGTGGAAGAAAACATGTAAAGGGGTGCTGCAGGAAAGAAGGAGGATGGTGAGGACTGATTCCCAACAAGCTAAGTAAAAGGGTCATCTACTTATTTTTAGGGGGGAAGCCAGGGGTGAGGGGTCTAAGTTTCCAGTGGGGTATAAATAAATGATCAGAGAGTGAAGTCATGGAAATGGCAGTGGTGTAGAGGCCTACTTCCTAGTAAGATAAAGTAAAATGCTCAAATATTAGAGCCAGGCACCAAGTAGTGGATTCTAAATTTCTCATTGGGTGGAAAAAGTTGGAGCATGGGGTCATGGTAAAGACATTGGATCAAAAACATCATCTTTTGTATGTGGAGGACACTTTATTGCACAATATTTCTAAAGGAATCACTTCTTCTCCTCTTCCTCCTCCTCATCATTATGTCTTCTGAAAGAATACAGTCTATGGTGAGAAACAATCAAACCATGCAAGGTTAACCAATAGTTCTATCAAAATTTGTACTCAAGTATAATACAGAAAGTGAAACAGAGTAGACAAAAAACCTTGGATATGTAATCAGAAGACCTGGATTTGAGGCTTACCTCTTTCATACTTTGGTTGTGTGGACTTAGGGTAGCCAACAGGCCTCAAACTCATTGGAGAAGTAGGGGGATGTCTACCCAAGCAGATGAGGACTTCCCCAGGTGGCATGGGTAGATGAGAACAATTTGGTCCTGTGGCCATGAAGGTGGTGAAGCAGGTACTACAGAGCACTGATAGTTTGGTCAGACATCAAAGACTCCAAGGTCATCCACTGCATCCTGGGCCATCACCAGTTGTCCTGACTTCTGTCCTGCCACTGGACTTCAATGACTCTGGAGGAGAAAGTGAGGCTGATGACTTTGTGCAGCTCTGCCTCACTTAAATCCAATTCACGCACAAGTCAAGATATCACCCCATCATGTCATTGGTCCTCTTCAAAATGAATAACAAATGGGCATCTAGGTGGTGCAGTGGATAGAGCACTGGCCCTAAAGTCAGGAGGGCTTGAGTTCAAATCTGGCCTTAGACCAAACACTTGACACTTACTGGCTATGTGACCCTGGGCAAGTCACTTAACCCCAATTGCCTAAAAAAAAAAAAATGAAGAACAAACAACATGTGGATTTGAGCAAACCTTGAATCTTCATCTCCCAGGGCCTGTTTCCTCATCTATTACATATTTGCTCTACTTACCACAAATGTTTAATGTGAAGCTAAAATAAGAATGTATGTAGAATTCTTTATGTCATAGTTATAAAGCACCATATAAAAGTAAGCTATTATTATTCAGCTACTGTTATTAAATACTTTTATATCATGTAGCAATCATGAGGGAGTGCTTGCCAGTGCACTCTGGAATTCTAAGAAACAGGAAAACATCAATATGAAATGCAGTTTATGTCTTGCCTCAAATTACCTTTCTAAAGTAAGACTGCTCAGTGTTTTGGAAGAAAAAAAGGAGAAAACAACTGCCGATTTTAGCATATTTATGGCTCTCTATAGAGGCAGATGACAGTTTTGAGATATAGCACTTTCTAGTTGTACATTATCAAAATGTCAGGCTGCCTTTGGTATGTATTCTAGCATTTAAAGGAAACAAAAAGCACAACAATGGCCGTCTCCACCCTTTGTCAGCAGTCAGGTCTGAGAGCTTTGTTTACTCTGTACATCTTCCCTGAGAGGATGATTTAAGTGGCTTGAAGAAAAAAAATTCCACCAAGTGAAAAAAAAAGTTCCTTTTCCTCCCTGGAAAAGCAAGTGTGCTTCCTGTCTCTTTGCACCCTGCCATTCACTAAATAATCATTAGGTTAGAACAAAGAAGTAAACAAACAAAAAAATCCCATTCTGTTCTGCTTCCTCAGAATTAATTATAAGATTTAGAATTCGAAAGAGGGGAAGAGGGGAGAAGGAAAGGAGGAGGCCAACCCATTCATTTTACACATGAGGAAACTAAGGCCCAGAAAAGAAAAATGACTTTTCCAAGATCATACAGTAGTAAGTGGGAAAACTTAGATGTGAACCTTTGTGATCAAGAAATGGTTGGAAAATAGTATTAAAAATTATTTAAGTGTTTTGGTGGATAACAAGCTAAATATGACTCAACAGTTCAATATGACAGTCAAAAAGGTGAATGGGACTGTGTGATACATTAAAGAGAGGCACAGTTTCCAGAAAGAGGGAGGTGATGATCCCTTTGTGTTTTGCTTTAGTAAGACCATATTTAAGGTATTTTTGGGGAAGTCTATTTTAGGAGGGACTTTGATAATCTAGAGGCTTTATACAGAAGAGTGGATGAAGAATGGAAGAATGAGACCAACAAAGATGGTAGAGCAAGAGGAAGCAGAATAGCCTAGCTCTCTCCCACAACTATTCCGACAAAGACACAGAAACAGCACAAAAACAAATCCTTACCAAAAATTCCAAGGGAAAATCATGCTAAGTCATTTTTCTAGTCCAGGTTAAGAATAAGGAGACAGACATTAAGGATAGAGTCTGTCTAGGAGGGTTCCATGTAGAACCTTCCAGTGTAGACTTAACTGGGACCTTCAGATTTGTACTAGGGTAGAAGAGCTCCCATATCCAGCAGGAATGGGCCTGACATTATACAAGGAGCAGGAACAGGTGCTAACTTACATCTTCATTGCTCATACCCACAACGGGTCTCTTACACAATGCAGACTAAGGGGAGCAGTGGACCAGGACAAACAATCACAGACCTAAGGCTACACAGTAGGCAAGCAAGACTAGAGGCTAGCAATAGCTGTATGATTCTGACCATGGAGCAAGATTCTGGATTTAGTCTCCAGCGCAGTCTGAGACTTCAGCTGAGTAAAAAGGGCTGAGGCATCAGACCAATGAGGAACTTACAGTTTCATTGCTCTTAAACTGACTGGGCCTGGGGCCAGCAGCAGTTTACTGGAGCTCCAACCAAGGTTATGTCTTATAGTTATGTCACTAAACCAAAATTGGAGTCAGGAGTGTGTGAAGCTCATACCAAAATGACACCAATCAGATTTCTGCTTGGACTAAACTACTTTAAAAGAACTGAAAGTGTTTCAAGTACCAAGTCTTGGCTTCCCTACCATACAACACCCAATATTCAGAGAAAGTAGCAGCAAAACCAGAGAAAATACAAAACAAGTCCAAGCAAGACTCAGACATTCCTTGCAGAAGTGTGTAGAGCCTCATTTTTATACAAAAATAAGGCTAGAAGAAACAAACAAAAAAAGATCCTCACTCTAAAGGGTGAATGTGATAACAGAGATATCCAAGACATAGATATTCCAAAACATCTACAAGTAAGGCCTCAAATAAAAAAACAGCTTGGACATGAATTCTACTAGAAATACTAAAAGTAATGAAGTAAGAATAAAAGGTTTTTAAATGATTTTATGTATGATGTGAGAGTGCTATAGGAAAGAATTTTTAAAAATGAGAATAATGGAGGAAAGGCTTGGAAGATCATCAAATTAGTAAAAGAAACATAAAACCTTACATTAGAATTAGCTGTTTTGAAAATTAAAAGGTACCAAGCAACCAATAAGAAGTTAATTATTTCATCAGGTAATAAGAAATGCTAAAAAAAAAATCAAAAGACTGAAAAAAGAAGAAAATATAAATTATTGCATATTGAAAACAACTGACCTGGAAAACAGATCAAGGAGAAAAAAAAATAAATCCCTGGACTATCTAAAAGACATGGTATGATTTCTGCCCCTTCTCCCACCAAAAAAAAAAAAAGAGGGAGGGGGAAGAGCCAATATGGTCGAGTAAAAGCAGCGATTTGCTTGATCTCTCCCCCAAACCCTCCAAATGCCTATAAAAAATGATTCTAAACAAATTCTAGAGCAGCAGAACCCACAAAAAGAAAAAGTGAAATAAATTTCCAGCCCAAGACAACTTGGAAGGTCAACAGGAAAGGGCTGTGGCACTGGGCTGGGAGAGGAGAGCAGTTCAGCATGGGCCATTCAGGCAAAGGTGGGCCCCCAGCAAATCCCAGGCCTTAGGAGACTGAGTCATGGATAGCTGTGGCAGTTTCTAGACTTCTCAACCCACGAACACCAAAGAAAACTTAGAAGATTAGTGAGAAAGGTCTGTTAGACCTGGGTGAGAGAGGAATGTGGTCCAGTTCTGGCCCTAATCAGCCCCAGGGTGGTAGCCACAGTGGCAGCAGCTGCCTCTGGAGCTCTTGGCCTACAGACTGAGGGGGCATTGAGCAGCTGATTAGAGGGGGATTGCAGGGATCTCTCTATTAGTGATAAGGCAGGATTCTCTTGCTTTGCCCATGCTTAGATCTGAGTCACAGTCCTGGGTGGTGGTCCTGGGATAAGGAGGAGCACTGCCGAGGCAGAGCTTGACACGTGGTGGAAAAGAAATCTTTTTCACAGTTCCAAGGCAGAAAAGAGTGCTTGTGGTTACCCATAGACCAGAGCACAGGTCAGGAAAGGAGTAAACACCTCTTTTTTGATCATACTACTTTGGAAGAACTGGAAATTTACAGGTCCCTAGAAGTATCTCTGAAAACAACTACACAAAATGCCTGAAGCTCAGGACAGTACACCCTCCACATGGGAAGCAGAGCTCTACCTTAAAAAAGAGTTAACAAGTCAAGTAACTGGCTGGGAGCATGAGCAAACAGAGGAAAAAACTCAGACTATAGAATCTTACTTTGGTGACAAGGAAGATCAAAATATACAACCAGAAGACAACAAAGCTCTCAAGAAAAATATGAATTGGTCTCAGGCCATGGAAGAGCTCAAAAAGGATTTTGAAAATCTAGTAAGAGAAGTAGAAAAAAATTTGGTAAGAGAAATTAGGAGACTCAAAAAAAAATACTGAAGAAAATAACACCTTAAAAAATAGACTAACCCAAATGGCAAAAGAAGTCTAAAAAGCCAATGAGGTGAATGCTTTAAAAAACAGAATTGTCCAAATGAAAAAGAAGGTCCAAAAGCTCACTAAAGGAAACAGTTCCTTAAAAATTACAATGGAGCAAATGGAAGCTAATGACTCTAGGAGAAATCAAGAAATTACAAAACAAAACCAAAAGGATGAAAGAAAAAGAAGACAATGTGAAATGTCTCTTTGGAAAAACAACTGACCTGGAAAATAGATCCAGGGGAGATAATTTAAAAATTATCTTTTATAATTTTTATATATTTATATATTATGGGACTACCTGAAAACCATGATAAAAAAAAAAAAGAGAGATAGCACAGACATCATCTTTCAAGAAATTATCAAGGAAAACTGTCCTGATATTCTAGAACCAGAGGGTAAAATAGAAATTGAAAGAATCAACAGATCACCTCCTGAAAAAGATCCCAAAAGGAAAACTCCTAGGAATATTATAGCAAAATTCTAGAGTTCCTGGGTCAAGGAGAAAATATTGGAAGCAACCACAAAGAAATAATTCAAGTATTGTGGAAACAATCAGGATAACATAAGATTTAGCAGCTTCTATGTTAAGGGATCGGAGGGTTTGGAATATGATTTTCCTGAAGTCAAAGGTGCTAGGATTAATACCAAGAATCACCTACCCAGCAAAACTGTATAATCCTTCAGGGCAAAAAAATAGATACCCAATTAAATAAAGGACTTTCAAGCATTCTTGATGAAAAGACCAAAGCTGAATAGGACATTTGACTTTCAAATACAAGACTCAAGAGAAGCATGAAAAGGTAAACAGGAAAGAGAAATTGTAAGGGACTTATTAAAGTTGAACTATTTACATTCCTACATGGAAAGATGATATTTGTAACTCATGAGACCTTTCTTGGTATTAGGGTAGTTGGAGGGAATAGATAGATAGATAGATAGATAGATAGATATAGATATAGATAGGTACAGATATACATACAGACATATAGATATAGATATAGAGACCTTTCTTGGTATTAGGGTAGTTGGAGGGAATAGATAGATAGATAGATAGATAGATAGATAGATAGATATAGATATAGATAGGTACAGATATACATATAGATATAGATATATAGATATATAAACAGATGGCACAGGGTGAGTTGACTATTAAGGGATGATACCTAAAAAATAAAATTAAGGGGTGAGAGAGGATTATACTGGGAGAAGGAGAAAGGAGAGGTAGAATGGGGTACATTATCTCATATCAAAGAGGCAAGACAAAGTTTTTATAGTATAGGGGAGAAGGTGGAGGTGAGAGGAAATGAGTGACTCTTAATGTCATTGGATTTGGCTTAAGGAGGGAATAAAATACACTCTCAGTTGGGTAAGGAAATCTATCTTACCATACAGGAAGATAGGGGGGAAGGGGATAAGAGACTAGGGAATGATAGAAAGGAGGGTAGGTTTGGGGAGGGAGTAATCAGAAGCAAACACTTTTGAGGAGGGACAGGGTCAAAGCATTGAATACAATAAACAGGAGGGCTGGATAAGATGGAGGAAAATATACTTAGTATTCCATAACATGACTATTATGGAAGTGATTTGCATGACTACACATGTATAACATATCAAATTGCTTGCCTTCTCAATGAGGGTAGTTGGGGAGGGAGGAAGGGAGACAGTCTGGAACCCAAAGTTTTAAAAATGAATGTTAAAAATTGTTTTCATGTGCAACTGGGACATAAGATATACAGGCAATGAGGCATAGAAATCTATCCTGCCCTACAGGAAATTAGAAGGGGAAGGGGATAAGGGGAGGGAGTGGTAGTAGAAGGGAGGTCAGATTGGGGGAAGGCATATTCAGAATGTATGCCATCTTGAGGTGGGGGTAGGGGTGAGATTGGTAGAAAATTTCAGAATTGAAAATGAATGTTGAAAACTAAAAATAAATTAATTCATTAATAAAATTTTTTTTTAAAAGAGCATGGACATCATATTTCAAGAAATCACAAAAAGACACTGTCTAGATCTCTTAGAAACAGAGGACAAAATGATAAAAGAATCCATCAGTCACCTCTTGGAAGAAAAACTTAAAAGCAAAATTTCCAGGAAAATCTGAGCAAAATTCATAGTTTATAGGTCAAGGAAAAAAAATACTGCAAATAGCCAGAAAGAAAGAATTCAAGTAGCAAGGATAAGTACAGAGCCTGGAGCCAGGATGAGTCTTCTCTGTGAGTTAAAATCAGACACTTACTACCTGTGTGACCCTGGGCAAGTTGCAGTACCCTGTTTGCCTTGGTTTCCTCATCTATAAAATGGGCTGAGGAAGGAACTGGCAAAGCATTCCAGTATCTTTGACAAGAAAGCCCCAAATGGGGTCATGAAAACTCAGACATGAGTGAAAAATGGCACAACAAACATGATAGAAATGGAGAGCTTATAATACAATATACCTAAAGGGAAAAGCTATAAGCTTACAACCAAAAATAACTTGGTTGTAAAAGCAAATATGGGAATAATCCAAAAGTAAAAAATAATGGGTCTTTAATAAAATAAAGCTCTTTCAATATTCCTGATGAAAAGACTAGAGCTAAGTTGAAATTCAGAAATAAAAACATAGCAGTTAATAGAAACATAAAAAGGAAAATATGAGCAGACAATCAGAAGAGACAAAACCAGGAGGGGTGTGTTTACATTCTACTACTAGGGAAAAATCCTATCAGAAATCTAATGTCACCAGGGGTCATGAAGGAATTAAATAAAATAAAGCACTTGGGAATAGCTTCAATAAGTTTTGACAAAAGGAAAGGGAGAGGGAAAATAATAGGGGGAAAGTAAAGGACAATTTGTTGTCCATTTCAATCATTAGGTCATGTCCATATCTTCATGACTCCATGGACAATAGCATGCCAGGCCCTTCTATCTTTTACCTCTCAAAGTTTGTCCAAGTTCACTTTCATTCCTGCCATGACAATATCTATCCATCTCATCTCCTGCTGTTCCCTTTTCTTTTTGCCTTCTATCTTTCCCAACATCAGGGTTTATTCCAGTAAGTTGAATTTTCTCATTATGTAGTCAAAGTATTTAACCTTCACCCATTGACCTTCCAGTGAATAGCCTGATTTAATTTCTTTAAGTATTGACAGATTTGATCTCCTTGCTATCCAAGGAACTTTCAAAAGTCTTCTCCAGCACCACAATTCAAAAACATCGATTCTGTGGTACTCAGCTCTCCTTATAGTCACAGCCATACATTGCTACTGGGGAAAACAAAACAAAACAAGAGAAAAGATAGCTTTGACTTTTGTCAGCAAGGTGATGTTTCTGCTTTTTAGTATGCTGTCCAGATTTGCCATAGCTTTCCTTCAAAGGAGGATTGATTTTGATTTCATGGCTGCTGTCACCATCTGCTTTGACCTTTGAGTTCAAGACACTGCTAGCAATTCTTATCCCCCTATTTGTCAAGATGTGATGGAACTGGTACCAACATCTTATTTTTTTAAGTTAAGCTTCAAACCAGTTTTTACCCCCTCCTTGGCTCACATATGGGTTCCTCAGGAGGTAAGTGAGATGATCTGATACTCCCATCTCTTTAAGGACTTGCCACATGTTGTTGCGATCCACACAGTCAAAGGCAGAAGTAGATGAAACAGAAGCAGATGTTTTCCTGGAACATTATGGAGATGTTTTCTCCATAATCCAATGAATGTTGGCAATTTGGTCTCTGGTTCCTCTGTCTCTTTGAAAATCAGCCTGCTCTTCTGCTAAGTCTTGGTTCACATATTGCTGAATCTTAAGCATAACTTCACTGGTGTGTGAAATGAATGTAATTGTTTGGTAATTTGAACATTCCTTGGTATTGCCCTTCTTTAGCATTGGGAAGTAAACTGATTTTTTCCAATCCAGTGACAATTGTTCTGTTTTCCAAATTTGCTGTTATATTGAGTGCAGCACTTTAACAGCATCATCTTTTGGGATCTTAAATAGCTTGGCTGTAATTTCATCACCTCCACTATCCTTATTGTTAGTAATGTTTCCTAATGTTCACTTGACTTCATTCTCTAGATTGTCTGGCTCTATATCAGTAACCACACCATTGTGGTCATCATTGATGTTAAGATGTCTCTTTTGTATAGTCTTACCACCTCTTCTTATCCCTTTTGCTTCTGTTAAATCCCTAACACTTTTGTCTTTTATCATGCCCATTTTTTGCATGAAACTTTCCTTTGATATCTCTAATTTTCTTGAAGAGCTCTCTTTCCCATTATGTTATCTTCCTCTATTTTTTTTGCATTGCTTACTTAAGAAAACCTTCTTATCTCTCCTTGCTATTCTCTGGAATTCTGCAGTTAGGTATATCTTTCCCTTTTTCCTTTCCCTTTCCCTTTCCCTTTCCATTTCCCTTTCCCTTTCCCTTTCCTTCTTTCTTCAGCTATGTGTAAAGCCTCATCAGGCAGCCATTTTGCTTTCTTGCTCTTCTTTTTCTTTGAAATATTTTTTTTTGTTGTTGCTGTCTCCTACAATATTGTAAATCTCCATCCATAGTTTTTCAAGCACTTGATCTATCAGATCGAGTCCCTTAGATCTATTCATCACTTCCTCTTCATATTCATAAGGGTTGCTATTTAAGTCATACCTATATTGTCTGATGGTTTACTTTCTTCAATTTAAGTCTGAATTTTCCAAAGAGAAGCTCATGATTTTATTCACAGTCAACTCCAGGTCTTCTTTTAATTGACTGTATAGAGCTTCTTCACCTTTGGTTGCAAAGTATATAATCAATCTGATTTCAATATTGACCATCTGGTGATGGTCATGCGTAGAGTCACCTTTTGGGGTGTTGGAAAAGACTGTTTGTTATGACCAGTGATTATCTTCACAAAACTCTATTAGTCTCTGTCTGGCTTCATTTTCTACTCCAAGGCCACATTTGCTTGTTATTCCAATTATCTTTTGATTTCCTACTTTGACATTCCAATTCCCTATGATGAATGTGACATCTTTTTTTTTTGGTATAATTTCTAGAAGATATAGGTCTTTGTAGAATTGGTTGATTTTGGCCTCTTCATCATCAGTGGTTGGAGCATAAACTCATATTACTGTGATGTTGAACGGTTTGCTTTCAAATAGATATGGTCAGTTTTGAGATTATACCCCAGTACTGCTTTTCTTATCCTTTTATTGACTATGACAGCTCCTCCATTTCTTCTAAGGCTTGC
The DNA here is from genome assembly GCF_003287225.1 of Phascolarctos cinereus. Classification (NCBI taxonomy): domain Eukaryota; kingdom Metazoa; phylum Chordata; class Mammalia; order Diprotodontia; family Phascolarctidae; genus Phascolarctos; species Phascolarctos cinereus. The sequence continues at coordinate 153,916,110 of NW_027555625.1, read as the reverse complement.
TCACAGTAGTATATGTACTGATAATCTGAATTAAATTTGCCCATTCTCATCCACTGAAGTTCATTGACATGTAAGATGTCAATGTTTATTTTTTCCATCTCTTTTTTTGACCGTATCCAGCTTATCTTGGTCCATATATCTTACATTCCACATTTCTATACAATTGATCTATATAGCATTAGTCTTTTTTTTTTGTCACCATACACACTGCCAGCTGAGCTTTCTTTTGGTTTTTGTCTACCCACTTCATTAGTACTGGAGCTACCTGTAACTGTCCTCTTCTCTTCCCCAGGAGCATATTGGACACGTTCTTACCTGAGGGCCTCATCTTCTGATGTAATCTCTCATTATTATCATTTTAGTACAATCCATGGAGTTTTCTTGGCAAAGATACTGGAATGGTTTTCCATTTCTTTCTCCATTGGATCACATTTTGTCAGAACTCTCCACTATGACATGTCTGTCTTGAGTAATCCTGCACCACACATCTCATAGTTTCATTGATCTACACAAGTTCTATGCCATAACAAGGCAGAGATGAAGGTGGGGGAAGGCCAAAATCAGAGGGAAACTATGACACATAATTGGAGTGTTCAAGTGGAAAACTGTACAAAAAAAAGGAGAAAAAGATGAAGGAAGAGGGTAACATTTGGACCTAACTTTCTTATGTAATAGATTGAAGAGGGCTACAATACACTACCTAGAGTGAGGTGAAGAAATACATTTCGCTCAATAGGGAAATAGAAGAAAATGGGAAAAGAGAGAATTATTAACAAACTAAACAAACGTTAACCTCTGAAAGTTCAATTACAAAGAGGAATTTAAAAAGAAAGAAAGAAAGGTTAAGAACATGAGATCAAGGTCTGGGTGAGAGAAAGGGAAGAAAAGCAGGGGAATAGAAACAGACTGAATTAAGCAGAGGGCAGTGGCATTGAGTAGACTCCTTTCCAACTGTCTTCTTTGTTCTTTGTTCAATCTTGTTCTTCCTCTTGCAGCCAATATAGCTAAAGGAATCTTTCTATATGTATTTGTGGCTGACCTTAGTATTCATTGAAAGCTACAATTAATTTGTGGTTTTAGCTTTTCTGACATATTTATAGGACCATGATAATTGTTTGAATAGTTATATAATAACCCGAGTGCCCCCAAAAGGGTTACAAATAGTCAGACACAACTGAAAATGACTAAACAACCTAAATTAGTCAAAGTAACATATTGAGATAAATGAAAATAAAAAATCCTTTAAGAAAAAAGTCTCAACTAAATATATTCCATCAGAGGAGGACGACCTTGGATTCAAATGAGGATCAAAGAAAAAAAATCTCTTCCTCCTTCCACACTCAAAGGAAAGGGCTTCAAATAAAGTTGATCACAGGAAAGAAACCATAAATGAACTTAAAAAAAAATTTTAAGATCAAATGTCTTCACAAGTGAATTCAATCCATCATTCAAAGAAATTTGAATTCCAATATTATATAAATTGCTTGCAAAGTTAGAAAAAAAACACGGGATGATGGAAGATTCTACCAAATTCTTTCGATGATGTAGATACGGTCTTGTATATAAACCAGGAAAAGAAAATATTAAATCAGAAAAAGAACACTATAGACAAATATCCCCAATAAACACCGGTACAAAAAAAATAGAAAAGAAGATTAAAACAATGAATTACAAATAACTCAAATAAATCATTTCAACAAACACTTTTTTTTAACTTTTGAAGATGGCATGAAGCCATGTTCTGTTCCTTTGTATTTTATCCTCATTGCCTGTAAGATAAGATACAAAATACCTATTCCAACCTATATTTTCAGTTTTATTTCATATTATTTTCCTGCATATTCTCTCTGTTTCATTCAGACTGGCCTACTCACCATTCCCTGTACTTGATATCCCATGTTTTTCTTCCATGACTTTGCACATGATTTTCTTCCATGACTGGGTAGAATATGCTTATATGCTTCCTCTTCACCTTTAACTCTTAGAATCCCTAGTTTCTTTCAAATTGCAGGTCCAGGAATCTTTTTCTGATCTCAGAGTTAGTATTGTCTTTCTCCTTAAAATTATTTTATTTACTTTGTATAGTTTTGTATTTATCTATGCACACAAATGAAATACCATCTAAATAGTTAAAGGAAGAGCTAACTGACTTATAGAAAGAAATGTACAGTAAAATTACAATAATAAAGCACTGCAATATTTCCCTTTGAGGCCTAGAAAAATCTAACCAAAAATTAAAAGAAGTTAAGTTCTTGAATGGAATTTTAGAAAAGTTAGATATGATGGATTTCTATCAATTACTAAAGGAGAATAGAAATAAGTATACATATTTGTCAGCTGTGTACAGCATCTTTACAAAAACTGAACATGTGCTAGGACACAAAACCTTATAAATAAATGCAGAAAAGTAGAACTATTATGTGCATATTTTGTAGGCTATACTGCAATAAAAATCATATTCAATAAAGAACATTGAAGAAATGAGTAAATTAGAGACTAAATAACATAATCCTAAAGAATTGGCAAGTCAAAGAACAAATCATAAAAAATAGATAATTCCCTTAAAGAGAATGATAATAAGGAGGTAACATACCTAAATCTGTGGAATTCAGCCAAGGCAACCTTTAGGGGAAAATTTGTATTTCTAAACATGTCTCAGCAAAAGAGAGAAAGAATAAGTCAATGAATCGAGCTTACAACTAAACAAACAGACAAAAATTTTCTTAGCAAATATTAAATTTCAAATCCTTATTAAACACCAAAAGAGAAATTCTGAAAAATCAAACAAGAGATTCACAAAATTGAAAGCAAACAAATCACCATCAAATTAATTAATAAAAGTAGTAACTGGTTAAAACAATTAGGTTAACCATCAGCTGATCTGATTTTTTAAAGAAAACAGAAAACAAGTTGCTAGCTTCAAAAATAAAAAGGAGAATTGAAAGTGAAAAAAAATTATTAGAAACTATTTTGCTCAGTTACATACCAATAAAACTGACTAGTTAAATAAAATAGATGATTATTGAAACATACATATATATATATAATTTCTAGATTAGTAGAACAAGAAATAGAGAATTGAAATAGTCTAATTTCACAAATAAGAAATTGAAAAGGCAAAAAAAGCCAAGACCACACAAATAAGAAAGAAAATTATCTCAGACATTCAAAAAGCAGTTAATTTTAGTATTACACCAATTGTTAGAAAAGATGGGAATAGAACAGATCTTAGTAATTTTTTTTCCTGTGATTCAAATATTATCTAGCTCTTTAGCCATGAAGAATCAAAGTGGAGAAAGAACACTATAAACCCAAATACCTAATGACCATTCATTAAAAAGAAAGTTAAAATAATATATTAGCATCAGGCATGGTGGTATAAACCTGTAGTCTCTGCTACTAGAGAGAGTGAGGCTGGTGAATTGCTTGAAATTAGGAATTCTGAGATACAGTGTGCTAAACTGATCAGATATCTATGCTAAATCCAACACAAATATGGTGCAATCACTTGAGGTGGGGGCTATGACACTGATTAAGGTTGATCAGCCCAGGACAGAAACAGAGAAGGTCAAAGCTCTCATGTTGTTCAACAGTGGGATCAGATCCATGAGTAAACAGTAACAGTAATTACTATCCAGGGTTGTTGTGAGGATCAAATGAGAAAATAATTGTAAAGCACTTAGCATACTGTCTGGCACATTAAGTGCTATGTAAATGTTAGCTTTTTTTTTTTAGCATATGAAAGGCAGCATGACCTTTGTTTATTTGAGACATCTTTGATTTTAATACAAAGCCATTGAAAAGTCTTGGTGAGATAGGGACACTGAGTCACAATAGATGGATATATCTACATATCTACATGTTATATATATATATGTGTGTGTGTGTGTGTGTGTGTGTGTGTGTGTGTGTGTGTGTGTATTGTGTTTATATATACATTCGTGTGGGTTTGTGTTTATATATACATATGTAAATATATTTATGTGCATATGTGCATATATAAGTATATATTTATATACAGATATATGCATATGTACATATATACATACATACATAAACATATGCATATGGATATGTTTATATATATACATATAAATATATACACACAGAGAGACTGCAGCAACTTATTAGAAGGATTATATGCTATGACCAAATTTGATTCATTTGGGGAATATAGAGTTGGTGAAATATTAGGGAAACAATCAACATAATAGATCATGTTAGTAGTGAGAAAGCCATAAGTAATGTGATTATAACAATAGACCCAGAAAAAGCCTTTGACGAAACACAAATCCCATTCCTATTAAAACAACAACTAGAAAACATTGGAATAACCAGACCTTTTCTTAATATAATAAGTAATATCTAAATGTAAGAGCCAGCCTTACATGTAATGGAGAGAATCCCTTTCAACATGATCAAGTATAAAGCAAGACTGTCCAATGGCACCACTACTATTTGCTATAATGCTAGAAATACTAACTAAAACAATCAGACAATACAAGAAATTGAGATAATGAGAATAGGTAAAGAGGAAACAAAATTTCTTCTTTTATAGATGATATAATGGTTTACTAGAGAGCAGACTGAAAATTAATTGAAACAATAACTTGAACAAACTTGCAGAATACAAAATAAAACCATGTAAATCATCAGTATTTCTGTATATTTCCAATAAAACCTAACAGGAAGAGATTAAAAAAAGAAATTCTATTCAAAATTACTAAAGAATGTATGAACTACTTGGAAATCTACCTGCCAAAACAAACTCAGGAACTATATGAATACAATTATAAATCATTCAGTGTAGAAACAAAAACAGACTTAAATAATTAGAAAAATATTAATTGCTCATGGGTGGGCTGAGCCAATATGCTAAAAAATGCCAATACTTCCTAAATAAATTTATTCATTCAGTGCATAACAATCAAATTAACCAAAGAATTATTTTAGAGAGCTATAAAAATAATAATGAAATTCTTCTGAAAGAAAAAATTATCAAGAAGCTCAAGGAAAATAATGAAAAAACAGTGAGGCAGAAAGGGGACTTAGAAGTATCAGTTCTCAAACTACACTAAAAGGCATATTCATCACAATGATTTGCTACTGGTTAAGAAACAGGGTGGAGCTGATTAACTGTATAACACATGGAACAAATTAACACAGCAGCCTGGTGTTTAATGTATCCAAATATCTCAGCTATGTGTTCCAGTGGAGAAAGTACTAGATCTGGTGTCAGGAAGATCTGAGGTCAAATTTAGCCTCAAATGCTTACTAGTTATGTGAATCCGAGCAAGTTACTTAACATCTCTCATTGTCAGTTCCCTCAACTGTAAAATGAAGATGATAATATCAATTAATTCCCAGGGTTGTTGTGAATATTCAAATGAGATAACATTCAGAAAGCATTTTTCAAACCTTTGAGGAAGACAGATTAGGTGATATGCCCAGGGACACATAGCTAGTATGAATATAAGTTTAGATTTGATTTCAGGTCTTCCTGATTCAAGTCCTGTGCTCTATTCACTGTGTCACCTAATTGCATAAAAAAGACACTCATAAGTACAAAAAGTCTTCTAAAAGGATCCATATGCACCAAAAAATACAGCTGTTCTTTTCATTGTGGCAAAGACCTGAAAATTAGCAGGGTCCCCATCAGTTGAGGGATGATTGAAGGAATTATAGCACATGAAGGTGATGGAATACTATTGTGATATAAGAAATGATAAAGAGAATGGTTTCAGAGGAACCTGGGAAGATTTGTATGAAATGAAGCAGAATGAAGTAAGCAGAACCAGGAGACAATAAGGATCATAACAGTCACTCCATACAAACTACTAGCTTGGGTACAGAAGCTGATGTCAATTAGTGATAAGGAAACTAGACTCATTAGGCCAGTCACTAAGTTAAGTTATGATGTTACAAGTAAATCTGAAGATGTGGTTACTCACATATCTAGGCAATAATAATAGAGACTGCCCATGTGAAACACGCCTTGAAATAACTGCATGAGTTCATTGCTGCACTGCATATTTGAGTATGTTGATTGCTTATTTTTGCTTTTAAGTTTATTTGACTATGCTTTCTTATTTTTATGATTAGCAATATCTGTTCATTGGCTTTCAGATATGCTAATGTGTATAGTTAGGCTATATTTTTATATAGACCTATTGACAGCATTATTTTTGTACCTAGCTAGCTTTGCCTTGTAATTACCCATGCTTTGTTGTTTATGATTGATTGCTGTGGCATGTTTTTGCAAGTAATTTGGAAACATACATGAATTATTTCCCTCACGTAGTTAGCCATGTTGTTAATATCAGTACTCTACCAGGAGATGCTTTATGTAGTACCATATAAAATGCATGAACTGTTAATACACATTTATTTTAGTTTCGTTTCAAAAAAAACATAGCATCTCAGATGACCAACCTATGTTTGTTTTGAAATGAAACTAAAATAAATGTGTATTAACAGTTCATGAATTTTGAATACCCCTTCCCCTAGTCTACCCTCCCTTCTATCTCTCCCCCCCCTTCTCTTATCCCCTTCCCCTTCTATTTTCCTGTAGGGCAGGATAGATTTCTGTATTTCATTTCCTGTATTTCTTATTTCCCAGTTGCATATGGAAACATTTTTTTAAAACATGTGTTTTTAAAACCTTAGGTTCCAAATTTTCTCCCTTCCTCCCCCACCCACCCTTATTGAAAAGGCGAGAAATTCAATATAGGCTATACATGTGCAGTTATGCAAAACATTTCCATAGTAGACATGTTGTGAAAAACTAACTTTATTTCCCTTAATCCTATCCTGCCCCCCCATTTATTCTATTCTTTCTTTTGACCCTGTCCCTCCTCAGAAGTACTTCCTTCTGATTACCTTTCCCAATCTGCCCTTCTCTCTATCATCCCCTGCTCTCTTGTCCCCTTCTCCCCTATTTTCCTGTAGGGTAAGACAGATTTCCATACCCATTGATGTGTATGTTATTCCCTCCTTAAGCCAAATCCTATGAGAATAAGATTCCCTCATTCCTCTCACCTTCCCCTGTTTCCCCTCCACTGTAAGAACCTTTTCTTGTCTGTTTTGTGTGAGATAATTACCCCATTCTACCTCTCCCTTTTTCTTCTCTAGTATAATCCTCTCTCACCCTTAATTTTATTCTCCATATCACCCCTTCATCTTCAACTCACCCTGTGCCCTCTATCTATCTATCTATCTATCTATCTATCTATCTATCTATATATCTACACATACATATAATTTTCCCTCCACTACCCTAATACTGACAAAGGTCTCATGAGTTATAAATATCATCTTTCCATGCAGGAATGTAAACAGTTCATCTTAATAAGTCTCTTATGATTTCTCTTTCCTGTTTACCTCTTCATGTTCCACTTGAGTCTTGTATTTGAAAGCCAAATTTTCTATTTAGCTCTGGTCTTTTCATCAAGAATGCTTTAAAATCCTCTATTTCACTGAATGTCCATTTTTTCCCCTGAAGGATTATACTCAGTTTTGCTGGGTGAGGTTGTAATCCTATCTCCTTTGCCCTCCGGAATATTATATTCCATGCCCTGGTCCTTAATGTAGAAGCTGCTAAATCTGTGTTATCCTGATTGTGTTTCCACAATACTTGAATTGTTTCTTTCTGGCTGCTTGCAATATTTTCTTCTTGACCTGGGAACTCTGGAATTTGGCTACAATATTCCTAGGAGTTTTTCTTTGGGGATCTCTTGCAGGGGGAGATCAGTGGATTCAAAAAGGTATATTTTAAAGAAAACATAATGCAAAAGCAAGTTACCATGTGATTTGATTATCTCTACAATTCCTGTGTCACTTTATCAAATACATACTCACTGTTTAGAACACATGTTGGCTACATGACATTCTAGGATAATTACCTAGTGGATGCAGGTAGGGAAATACATTATGCATATCACTATTGAAAAAACAAAAACATGACAGCAAATATCATTTAGGTTGTCACCAGGTTAGAACCACAGAGGTTGGAGGAAGTAGTCATTTTTTTTTAAGACTTTACGGATGGGTTGGATTCTGAGGAACAGACAGAAATCCCAGCGATTTAAAACACCCCAAAAGATAAAACCAATAGAGATCAAAGACCATCTGCTTCAAGGGAGAAAGCAGGCATCCCTTCTTTAATTCTGAGAAGAATCTGTTTATTTCTGACTTTTGAGGCCTTATAATAGCCCCAGCTTGAATTGCTTGAATTCTTCATTTATGGAAAAGAAGGTAGAATTCACTAATGGGTATTTTCTAGCCATTTAGAAATTGTCTTCATTTTAAAGTCCCTCTTGAATAAAAAAAATCCAGTTATCAGTCATTTCTTGCCTCTCAGCTATAGGACTTTCTTGCCATTTGGTCTTTCTCCTAAGGCTCAGACAGAGTAGGCAAAGGCTTGAAAAGACTATGGCCTGATTATCTGCTCTCAGACTATGCCTCTACCCTATACATTTGAATTGATAACCACATTTGCATTTTGTATTCATGGTGGAACAATTCTAGTTATTGTGGGGAGAATGGATATAATAGGATTATTGACTGGATGATAGCTACCCACTGAGCCATAGCATAGAACCACAAACTATCAGATTTGGAAATAGCTTTCAAGATCAGCCAGTCCTATCTCTTCAGTTTGCAGATGAAGAAACTTGGGTTTTGAAGGGTGAAATAACTTGTCCAAGGTCACAGAGACAGTAACTGGCAGAATCGTGGCTTAGCCACAGACTTCCTGCCCCCCCAAACCAATTTCCTTTCTGTTATGCCAACTGATTCCCAGAAACTGCATTTTAATTAAAGCCAAACACTTTGACACTGACTTAAATTAGGATGTGCCATACACACCTCATTAAAACTTCATTTGTGTCCAAGATAGGGACAGTTTGTTTTGAAAACTTAAAAAGAATAATAAAGCAATCTATTTGTCTCCAAAAAGACCATATTTTTCTGGGTCACAAAATCTAGTTCTGAAATGTTGCCTGATTTAAGTTCTAATTGGATCATATAAACTCAAGTCTCTTAATCGATGCAAAATTTTCCATTACCCTTCTTATTAAAATGTCATATCACAGCAACAGGCACATTTAAATTTAAAACTTGGATTTTTTTTTCAGAACCAGCTTCAATATCCCAGTATGATGTTCAGATTAATCCAGTTAACTGACAACATAACATGAAAACTAGTCCTAATTCTTCCTTTTCTGTCTATGCTTATGTTATTAATACAACTCTTGCCTTCTTTGTTCAATGGATTTACCAAGAGAAGTGCTAAATATCCTTTATATCCATCACAATATGTTTTTGTTTGGGGGGGGGAGGGCAAGCAGATTCTTGAAGGATGTCCTGAAAGAAGACAAATTCTGTTAGGTCATAAAAATTAGGGCTCTAGCTGGACACTCTGGACCTAGTAACAAATAGTGAACTGAAGACCAACATCCTTCATTGTAAAAAGGTTCATCAACAGAAAAAATAATTAAGCTTTTGGCCATAGTAACTTATGAACTTGAGCTATGGGGATCATGATAAGCATTGGTGGAAGAGAGGACACACACCCCCAACAAGGATGCAAACAAGTAAGTCATGACACTTAAGATGGTTTTAATTCAATTAATAGAATAATGTCATTAAAGTTGAAAGAGACTTCAATTGTACATCTAGCGCAACTCAGACTAAAGAAGAATCCTCACTCTCAGGTATCTGACAAGTGGTCTTTCAGAAGGAAACCTACATTAATTACTTCATGTTAATTGATTAATAGTTGAATTGAGTGAACTTGTTCTGATCTCTCTCCTGATCTCCAATATCATATCACCATCTACACAACTGATAGCTCCACTTGGATGTCCTTGGGGCATCTCAAATTCAATGTTAAAAACAGAGTTGATTGTCTTTCCTCCTAAATCTGTCCCTTCTCCCCCAGAAAAAGATTCTTTCTTTTTTTTTTTTAAGGCACCAGCACCCTTTCCAGGCAACTGTGGTTGCAACCTAAGAGACATCTTTGACTTTTTCCCCTCTCCTTCCCCTCACTCATACCCAATCTGCTTCCAAATCTATTATTTCTACCTCTGTGACATCTCTTAAATCTCAGCAACATGGTCACCATCTTAGTTCAAGTTCTCAATACCTCTTATCTGGATTATTGTAAAAGCCTGCTCATTAGTCTTCCCACTTTTAGCTTCTCCCTTCTCAAATCCATCTTCTATCCACCCACCAAAATAATCCTCTTAAAGAACGACTTTGAACATTTAATTCTCCTACAAAATAGGAACACTTAAGACTCTGTGTTGTTTGAAGGCAAAAATTCAAATTCTCTATCTTGGTATTTAAATCTTTACACAGTCTGGTTTGAAACCACCTTTCCAGATATTTCACATTAGCCAGTTTGTCAGTCAACTAACATTTATTAAGGGCCTAGCATGAGCCAGACACTTTGGTAAGCATTGGGGATACAAAAAGAGGCAAAAGACAGTCCCTGTCCTCAAGGAGCTCTGAATCTAATGGGTGATACAGGAACAGAAATATATACAAAACAAGCTAGATGAAGGATAAGGAGAAAATAATTAAAAGAAAAAAAGCACTAGAATTAAGAGGGGTTGAGAAAGGCTTTCTGTAGAATATGAGATTTTAGATGAGACTTACCAGGGAAGTCAGTAGGCTGAGATAAGGAGGGAAAGTAATCTAGGCACAGGAGACAGCCAGAGAAAATGTCCAGAGCTGACACCCCAGTAGCAAGGAGGCCATCACTGGATTTCTACATAGCAGAAAGCAAGATTTAAGAAGACTTTAAAGATAGAAAGGGGCTTTGAACACTAAACAGAGAATTTTGTATTTGATCCTGGAGGCAATAGAGACCCACTAGAATTTATTGAGGAGTGTGACATGTTTGGACCTACACTTTAGGAAAAATCACTTTGGTGGCTGAATGGAGAATGGGAAGTGGGAAGAAATTTGAGGCAAGTAGACATACTACAAGGCTATGACTTCTTTTCCAACTAAAACTACCTTTTTACTCTTCCCTGAACTCAGCATTCCATTTCCTATCACTCTACCAACCTCTAACTCTTAGAATTCTTTCTTTTAAGCCTGAATCTGTGTGCCACCTGCTAGGAGAAGCCTTTCCTAATCCCTCAGTGTATCTTGTATTTATATTTGCAAATGTAATTTCTGGTAGAATGCATTGTGAGCTCCTTGAAAGAAGGGACTAGTTTTTGTTTTGTCTTTGTATTCCCAGTCCCTTGTACCTTGCAGTAGTAGAGGCTTAATAAATTCTTGCTTAATGGACAAATAAATGAAGAATCTCCTGTGTGCAGATCACTGCTAGAGGTCCTGGGAGAGAAACAAAGTTTAGATAAGACAAAGCTTTACTCATGGAACATATGTGTGTGTGTGTGTGTGTGTATGTATATGTATATTATATATATAGTTATGGAAATAGTTGTTGCTGTTTAGTCATTTCTTATTCCTCATGACCCTATTTGGGGTTTTCTTGGCAAAGATACTGGAGTGGTTTGCCATTTCCTTCTCCAGCTCATTTTACAGATAAGGGAACTGAGGCAAACAGGGTTAAGTGACTTGCCCAAGGTCACACCTAGAGTTAGTGTCTGAGGCCAGATTTGAACTCTCAAAGATGAGTCTTCCTCACTCCAAGGTCGGTACTCTATCCAATGTCCTACCTAGCTGCCCTTGATGGGAATAAGCCAGTGATTATTAACAGAATATCTACATTTTGCAAGTACTGTCTTTGAAGCACCATAAATTTAAGTTAACATGAAAGTTGTACTTTTAATGATTATTTCTAAAACATCAATATAGGAATTCATAGATGTTTGCTCTCTTCCCTCACCTCTGGCCCTTGGAATCCAGGAATCTATTAAGACTCAGCTCTACAGAACCAGGAGAACATTGTACACAGTAGCAGTAACATTGTGCGATGACCAACTTTGATAGACTTAGCTCTTCTCAGCAATGCAATGATCTAAGACCACTCCAAAAGACCCATGATAGAAAAGAGAAAGAACTATTGAGTCTGAATACAGATCAAAGCATACTATTTATACTCTCTTTTTCTGTTACTTCTTTCTTGCAGTTTTTCTTTTTGATTCTAATTCTTCTTTACAACATGACTAATATGGAAATATGTTTAATATGATTGTACATGTATAACCTATATCAGATTGCATGCTCTATTGGGATTGGGGAGGGGAAAAAGATTTAGAACTCAAAATCTTATAGAAGTGAATGCTGAAAACAAAACAAAAATAACAATAATAATAATAATAATAAAAAAGACTGAGCTCAATCTCCTCTTTTTTTGTATAAAGATTTCTTCCTCTCTATGGTTGCTAGTAATTTCTTCTCTAAAGTAAATTTGCTTGTGCTTTATATTTGTTCTGTATTTATCTATAAATCTACATGTTGTCTTCCTCATTCTAATGTAAGCTCCTGACGGGTAGAAATTGATTCACTTTTGTATTTATATCCCTAGCACCTAGTACCTTGAACATACTAGATAACAGATGCTTGCTTCATTGATTCTGAGATTGTTAACTACTTTCTCAGTTTCTATTTTCAAGTGGAGTCTCATATCATTTTATGATTATATGTGCATCATAGAGATAATGGAAGGAGTCCTGATCTTAGATCCAGGAGACCTGAACTTGAATCCTGCTCACTAACACTATGCAAGCCACACACTCTCTGATCCTCAGCTCCTCATTTGAAAAATGGGGATAATAATATTTATATTTTCTACCTCATAGAATGGTAATGATATAAAGGGATTTGTAACCATTAAGCATTATGTAAATGCCAACTGTTATCTTAGAATCCCTCAGCACTATCACACTGCCCTCAAAGTTGATTTCCCATTTATAACTGAGAACTAGTCACAGGATAGAGAATGGAAAATGATGACAAATGGGGCTCCCCAGCAGGATATTTTAAGTGCAATGAAACAGAATCCTTCCAAAATGAGAGGATCAACAGATTACATCAATGACTTTCAGAGAGTTCTGCTGGATTCCAGAGAGATTTTAGGAGCCATTTGCACCCAACAACTCCCTTTCTCCCTTTAGTGCCTAAACAGATTTTAAAAGTCAAAGCATGGACAAGGTGGACTATTTCCAATGTGAAAAATAAGCCAGGTCAGTTGTCTGTTGACTTATGAGCTTCTTAGGTTACCTTTGTTCCAGCCAGTATTTATGACAATACCATTGTGATTAATCTCCCCAACTTGCCAAAAAAAAAAAAAAAACCCAAAAACAAAAACAAAAAACCTCTCAGACTTGCTAACTCTTCATTAGAAAATTGAGCTATGAAAGTCATTAAAGTAGGGGACTCCTGGTAGTAGTGGGAATTCCTTCCACTGACTAATGCAGATTGTACTGTCTATAATTCTACTAGGTAAGTCCGAGGGAATTGTTTTAGGCATATAGATGTTAAATGACTTAGGGGAAAAAAGAGTATGTTACAGGGGAAAGAACACAGGCCCTAAAGTAAGAAGCCTTGGGTTCAGTTCTCATCCCAAATGCTTACTACCTGCATGACCTTGGGAAAGTTACTTTATAACAATTACTTACATTTATGTAGCACTTAATGGTCTGTAAAGAACTTTACAAGTACTATGTTGGGTGATCCTCACAACCCTGCCAGGTAGGTACTATTATTATCCCCATTTTACAAATAAGGAAACTGAGGCAGGCTTAGGTTAGTTTTGCCCTGTGTCACATAGCTGGAGTGTCATTGGCCAGATTTTAACTCTATTCTTCCTGACTTCTTGACTTCCACTGAGACATCTAGATTCAATTTCCACATCTGTAAAATGAGGAGGTTAGGGTTGAACTAGATAGGTAATGAGGTCCTTTCCAATTCTAGATCTATAATATATACTCCTACAGTTTGCCCAATTTCACCTACAAAGCGATTGTCAGATGTAAGATTCGAACCACTGTCCATCACTAAAGTGTTCTGATACTACACCTATGTGGCAGAGAGGTGACTTTGGGTTCTCTAAGACTACGTTTGTGGAGCAACAAACTCTGGCAGCTTCTACTAAGGTGACAGGGATTTGGGAATGGGTCCAGCAATAGACTCTGTGGTCTGCTGTTGGAGGATCATCTTTGTTCATCATCCTATTGGCCACAGGTGAAGATTTAATTAATTAACTAATTTTTAGAATCCATTCACTTATTTATTTCCATAGCTGACTCAGGAAGGTGGTTAATCAAAGCAATTCAGAAGGTTTTGCTTCTATGATCTTTGTCAGTGGAAGGACACACACCAGCCGATCAAAGGATCCTTGAAGACAGTGTTGCACAGTGGAAAGAACACTGTCTATGGAGTCAGAGCAGTTGGGTTTGAAGTCCACCCCAGAGGCTAAGGGATATGTTCAAATTTGGTAATGGTCCTGGCCCTTAACCTCCCTGGGCCTGTTTCCTCATCTGTAAAATGAAGTGTGTGTTGGATTTGATGATGGCCAAGGTTCCTTACAGTTCTATATCTATGAACCTAGAAGCATTGAAATGTCATAGAATCAAAGGGTACAGAAGGTTTTTGGGGATGACCTAGTCTAGTCAAAATCCTTCATTTTACATATGAGTAAACTAAAGCAAGAGAGATGAAGGAATTTGCTGAAAGCTTATGAGACAAGCATAGAACATAGACTTTATTTCTGATAGTGAATTCCAGACTGTAGTGATATTATATCAAAGGAAAGAAAGTTCCCCCTTTTGTGCATTAAGAATAACATCTTCTGTCACAGTAAACAGTTCTGTGCTCCCCCAAAATGTTTTCATTTGGGAGAAACTTAGCAATTGTTCTGTATTACAACATGTTTTTCAAATTACTTTCATTATTTTCTCTTCTGTGGCAAAGGAAACAATTTTAAAGATACATATCATCAATCAGTGTAATGGATGTTTATAGTAGTACTAATAGCTTTGGCAAAAATTATTCCAGAAGAGATCTGACAAAGTAGTGTGTGCATGGGGGTATGGGGTATGAAATCATCACCAAGCTATTCATTGGAGACTGTAAAACTTGGATCAAATCATAGTATACAGGGTTAAAAGGGTATCCCCCTTTCTCTTTTCATGAACCCTGGCCCTTTTGTGTAGGTTTAAATAGGCTACAATGGATATTCAAGATAGTAGTGGGGGAGACAGTAGAGGTTTAGCTAAGAGACTGTAGATGCTAGTGAAAAAAAGGGAAAATGCCTCAGAAGAATACATAGATCCCTCAAAATAAATGAGAGTATTCAGCCTGGTCACAAGAAGGCTCAGAAGGATAGCACAACTCTTTCCACATATTTGAAGAGCTATCATATAGGGAAGAACTAGACATTCTGCTTGACACTAAAGGGTTTGCATCAATAGATGGAAAGAGAGGGAAAAATATTTGGGTCTCAATTTCCTAGCAATAAGTATTTTCCAAAAATAGAATGAATTGACTTCATAGCTAGCGAGCATCATATCAGTAGACGTCTTCAAAATGAAAGCTGGATTATTACTAATTTAAGAAATTGTAGGTGACAGTCAAGCTTCAATTAGATATCATTGAAAATCCATTTGTTCTACAGTATTCTATAAAGATAAATCTATGACAGGAAAAAGGAGGGAGGTGCTGAGGCCAATTGTAATTTGTTTGCATTTTTGAATTGTTATTATATATAATTTGGATTTACTTGCTTCACTAAAGTCCTGCTCTCATGCTTCACTGTGGCATAGAAGTGTCCCAGGATTCTGGGGTTAGCAGAGCCCAAAGTCTGACTGGTGCTACTGAGCTAGAAAAGCTTCAGGTATTTGGCTTGTGATAGATTGTGTGGACATTGTCAGAGGACCAACCTAGCTAAGTTCATTGACCTTAATCATCACATTAGTCATAGGATGATATATATATATATATACACACGCATATATATACATATATATACGCATATATATACACATATATACACACATATATACATATACATATATACACACACATATATATACATATATATACGCATATATATACATATATACACACATATATACATATACATATATACACACATATATTATATATACATATATGTACATATGCATATATACATATACACACATATATTATATATACATATATGTATATGTGTATACATATATACATATACACACACATATATGTACATATATGTATATGTGTATACATATATACATATATGTATATGTGTATACATATATACATATATACATATATGTGTATGTGTATACATATATGTATATGTGTATACATATATACATATATGTATATATAATATATGTGTGTATATGTATATATGCATATGTACATATATGTATATATGCATATATACATATACACACACATATATGTACATATATGTATATGTGTATACATATATACATATATGTATATATGTATACATATATACATATATACATATATGTATATGTGTATACATATATGTATATGTGTATACATATATACATATACACACACACACACACATATATACATATATTTAGCCACAGAAAATCTCAAAGACATGCTAAGTCTGAAATATTCACCAGTAAGATGAGTAAGTCACATGGATGAAACCACAGGTCACTGAATTATTGAAATGAATGCACAAAAATCATTAAGTGCTTATTATGTGCCAAGGATTATAGTACTGGGATGCAAATAGACAACAATGAGATAGGTCCTACTCTCAAGGAACTCACACTATAATTGAGGGAAAGAGCCATAGAAAAAAAGTTTAGCTAAAAGGTGTCTAGAAAGGGCAAGGAATCCTAAAAGTACAGTAATGACAAGGCCCAAGGGTCCTTAGTGTGCACCAGCGGTCAGATGATAGCCCTAGAGGATTTTAAGACAAAGTGGTAGGACAGATAGTAGTGTGGGAGTGGGAAGGAATCCTCTATCTCACTAGAATGGTAGCAAATGGAAAAGGAAGGAAGGAAGAAGGAAGAAAAGAAGGAAGGAAGGAGAGGTAGGGAAGGAGAGAAAGAAAGAAAGAAAGAAAGAAAGAAAGAAAGAAAGAAAGAAAGAAAGAAAGAAAGAAAGAAAGAAAAAGAAAGAAAGAAAGAAAGAAAGAAAAAGAAAGAAAAAAGAAAGAAAGAAAGAGAAAGAAAGAATTCCAAAGAGAAAAGAAAATGAGTTTCTAAATGATGAACAACTGTAAAGATGTTTATCTTAGAGTACAAGAAGACAAAGAATAGAGTATTAGGTGGTGGAGACAGAATTGAAGGAACAAAAAAGGTTCCACCCATTTTTTTAAAACTTTCTCAAGAGAAACCAGTGAGAATAATGAATCTAGCAAACATTGTAGATGACAACTGAAGATAGGCATGAAGAATGGGTTCTTTGTGGTACTCCCATTCTGGAGCAATAAAGTGACAGAAAGCAGGCTTTCTCCAAGAAGCAGAGATAACATATCAACAGTATAACTGACTAAAGAAAAAATAAACTTTGTAATAAACTCTTAAGACAGCTCACTTTGCAGCAGTAAGTGTGATTATCATTAATGCTCAGAGGCTCAACAAGAATAATTCAGTTTTTCTGTCAGCCATAGTAATGTGGTGAAATGTCTTCATTAGAAAAAAATCCCCCCAAAGGAGGTTTAAGCTAAGGGTGCTTTCCTCATGTTATTTAATATCACTCATGCAGGAGCATATTCCCTTTACAACCTGGCTCCAAATTATTTTTCCAACCTTATTATATATTACATTACTTCATGCATTCTTTTGTTTAGCTAAACTGGTTTTCTTGCTGTTCCTCACACAAAGCACCATCTCCCATTTCTGCGCCTTTATGCAGAATGCCCCCCTCACCCCACTTGTGTTTGGGATGCCTTTCCTCCTCACTTCTAAATTCTTAGGATTCCTGGTTTTCCTTAAAGCTCAGCTCAAGTGCCACCTCCTATGTGAAGACTTTCCCCATAGCCTGCCTGCTAATAATGCCTCCACATGGTCACCCTCAATTTTCTTATATTGATTTTGTTTCTGTATTGTACACACCTGTATGTTGTCTCTCCCTATAGAAGATATGTGTGTGTGTGTGTGTGTGTGTGTGTGTGTGTGTGTGTATTTGATATTAGGTTAGAGGCAACTAGATGGCAGAGTAGCTAGAGCAGTTAGGAAGACCGGAGTTCAAATTGAGCCTCAGACACTCACTAAGTGATCTTAGCAAAGTCACTTCTATCTGTTTGCCTCTGTTTTCTCAACAGTAAAATGGGGGTGATAATAGCACCTACCTTCCAGAGTAGTTGTGAGGACCAAATGAGAGATGTGTAAAGCACTCAGCACAGTGTCTGGCATATATTAGCTGCTATAAAAATGTTGTTGTTATTATTATTATTATTATTATTATTATTATTATTATTATTATTATTATTATTTTATTAGATTGGGAATCAACCTTGATTCAGCAAGTTCTTCTTCCAAGTGAAGATAATGTCCTTCATTAGGTGTTGACCTTTGAGAATAGAAATAGGGGAACCTCATACCCATACTCACAACAGAGCTGAGATAGTTTAGCCTGGGACTTATTTTCATCCACAGTCACTGTTCCTGGCAATTTGACCTCTTCAGGCAAGGTCCCTAGTTGCTTCCTGCTACCCACAGACACAGACCGGTAGGAAAGCTGCTCTCTTTCCTACAAACATGAAGTAAAATAGATTCTCCCTTGTATGAGTCCCTGATGGGACAACTCAGAGGAAAACACTCGAACAACAGATCAGTTAGTATAAAGATCAGAAAAAATTGAATGAGGGAAAGATCTTGTCTCATACAATTTTCTTCAGAATGGCCTGCTTTAACAGTTAGTCTCTGCTAGATTAAGAAAGGGGGTCAGAGAAGATCACAAGCCTGGGATACATTTCTAATGCTAGTTCTGGCAAGGTTTGGCTAACTGCCTCCTGCGAGGGTAGGTACTGAAAATAATATACTTCTATTACGGAGTGAATGAGTACTCTCCCTCTCCCATATGACTAACTCTGAACGGGTAGATGTGGTTGCTAAGCTATTACCAATGATCATTGAAAGACTGTTGAGAATGGAAAGAGTACTTAAAGACTGAACAGGGATGGGGGCATAGCCAAGATGGTGGAGTGAAAGCAGTGACTTGCTTGACCTCTCCCCCAAACCTCTCCAAATACCTATAAAAAAAATGGCTCTAAGCAAATTCTAAAGCAGCAGAACCCACAAAAAGACAGAGTGAAACAAATTTCCAGTCCAAGACAACCTGGATGATTGATCAGAAAGGTATATCGCGCATGGCTGTAAGAGGAGCGCAGTTCGGCATGGGCATGTAGGCCACAGCTAACCTAGAACAGGCCTCAGAGGACTGAATTGTAGGCAGCTGTGGCGGTTTCCAGACTTCTTAACCCACAAATGCCAAAGACAACTGAGAAGTTCAGTGGGAAAAATCTGTTTCTGTGGTAAGAGAGAAGCTAGGTCTCAGGCCCAGTTCCCAAGCGCAGCCCTGGGGTAGCAGCTGCCTCTTGAGCTTCCAGAACGTAGACTGAGGGGGAATTGGGTGGCTGATAACAGGGGGATTGTAGGGATCTCTTTGCCAGTGCTGAGGCAGGAATCTCTTGCTTTGCCAGTGCTTGGATCTGGGTCACATTTCTGAGGGGCGGTCCTGGGGCAAGAAGGAGCACTGGCATGTTGGAGCTTGTAGGGGCAGTGGAAAGGAAACACCTCGCCCCTTATCATACTACCTTGAATGAACTGAAAATTTACAGTTCTCTAGAAGTAGCTCTGAAAACAGCTGTACAAACCCCCAAAGCTTGGGACAGTATGTTCTCCACATTGAAAGCAGACCTCTACCTTAATAAAGAATTTGTAACTCAAGTAATTGACTGGGATCATGAGTAAACCTTGAAAGAAGTGTCATACCATAGAATCTTTTTTTGGTAACAAAGATCAAAGCATACAAGCAGAAGAAGACAACAAAGTCAAAGCTCCTACATCCAAAGCCTCCAAGAAAAATATGAATCAGTCCCAGGCCTTGGAAGAGTTCAAAAAGGACTTTGAGAAAGAAGTAAGAGAAGTAGAGGAAAAACTGGGAAGAGAAATGAGAGTGATGCAAGAAAATCATGAAAAACAAGTCAACAGCTTGCTAAAGGAGATCCAGAAAACATACTGAAGAAAATAACACCTTAAAAAATAGCCTAACCCCAAGGACAAAAGAGGTCCAAAAAGCCAATGAGGAGAAGAATGCCCTAAAAAGAAAAACTGCCTAAATGGAAAAGGAAGTCCAAAAGATTATTGAAGAAAATACTTCCTTAAAAATTAGAATAGAGTAATTGGAAGCTAGTGACTTTATGAGAAATCAAGACACTGTAAAACAAATCCAAAAGAATGAAAAATTAGAAAACAATGTGAAATATCTCATTGGAAAAACAACTGACCTGGAAAATAGATCCAGGAGAGAGAATTTAAAAATTATTGGACAATCTGAAAGCCATGATCAAAAAAAGAGCCTAGACATCATCCTTCAAGGAACTATCTGGGGCAACTAGGTGGCACAGTGGATAGAACACTGGCCCTGAAGTCAAGAGGACCTGAGTTCAAATCTGGCCTCAGACCAAACACTTGACACTTACTACCTATGTGACCCTGGGCAAGTCACTTAACCCCAATTGCCAAAAAAAAATTATCAAGAAAAACTGCCCTTATATTTTAGAACCAGAAGATAAAATAGAAATTCAAAGAATCCTCTGATCTCTTCCTGAAAGAGATCGTCAAAGGAAAACACCTAGGAATATTGTAGCCAAATTCCAGAGTTCACAGGTCAAGGAGAAAATATTGCAAGCAGCCAGAAAGAAACAATTCAAGCATTGTGGAAACACAATCAGGATAACATGAGATTTAGCGGCTTCTACATTAAGGGACCTCAGGGCATGAAATATAATATTCCGGAGGGCAAAGGAGATAGGATTACAACCAAGAATCACCTACCCAGCAAAACTGAGTATAATCCTTCAGGGGAAAAAATGGATATTCAGTGAAATAGAGGACTTTCAAGAACTCTTGATGAAAAGACCAGAGCTGAATAGAAAATTTGGCTTTCAAATACAAGACTCAAGTGGAAAATGAAGAGGTAAAAAAGAAAGAGGAATCATAAGAGACTTATTAAAGTTGAACTGTTTACATTCCTGCATGGAAAGATGATATTTATAACTCATGAGACCTTTGTCAGTATTAAGGTAGTTGGAGGGAAAAATTATATGTATGTATATAGATATAGATATATGGATAGATAGATACAGATATAGATAGATGGCACAGGGTGAGTTGAAGATGAATGGGTCATATCTGGAGAATAAAATTAAGGGGTGAGAGAGGATTATACTGGGAGAAGGAGAAAGGTAGAGGTAGAACAAGTTAAATTATCTCACAAAAAAAAACAGAAAAGAAAAGGCTCTTACAGTGGAGGGAAAACAGGGGAAGGTAAGAGGGAATGAATGAATCTTATTCTCATAGGATTTGGCTTAAGGAGGGAATAATATACACTCTCAATTCGGTATGGAAATCTGTCTTACCCTACAGGAAAATAGGGGAGGAAGGAGACAAGAGAGCAGGGGAATGACAGAGAGGAGAGCAGATTGGGAAAGGGGGTAATCAGAAGCAAACACTTCTGAGGAGGGACAGGGTAAAAAGAAAGAATAGAATAAATGGGGAGGGTGGGATAGGATTAAGGGAAATAGAGTTAGTTTTTCCCAACATGACTACTATGGAAGTGTTTTGCATAACTGCACACGTATAACCTATATTGAGTTGCTTGCCTTTTCAGTGAGGGTGAATGGGGAGGGAGAAAGGGAAAAAATTTGGAACCCAAAGTTTTAAAAACACATGTTTTAAAAAAAATGTTTTCACATGCAACTGGGAAATTAGAAATAAAGGAAATGGGGTACAGAAATCTATCCTGCCCTGCAGGAAAATAGAAGGGGAAGGGAATAAGAGAAAGGGGCAGGGAGAGATAGAAGGGAGGGCAGACTAGAGGAGGGAATATTCAGAATGCATGCCATCTTTGGGTGGGGGGAAGGGAGAGATGGGGTGAAAATTTGGAACTCAAAATCTTGTGGAAGTAAATGTTGAAAACTAAAAATAAATTAAAAAGAAAAAAAAGACTAAAAAGGGGCAAATGTTCCAATTTTCTATAAAAGGAAAAGGATATAAGCTAACCAGCTATAGCCTGGTAAGCTTAACTGAAATCTTGGCAAAATTCTAAAAGATATTTTAAAGGATTTGTGTATGAAAATTTAGAAAGGGAAATGGTTATCTCCATAAGCATTCATAGCTATGAGAATCAGATATGCCAGAGTAAATTCATTTCCTTTTTTTGACAGACTAAAAGTATAGATCAGGAAAGTGTCATATATATATATATATAGTATCCTTAGGTTTCAGCAAAATATGTGACAGCCTTTTATACTATTCTTGTGGGTAAAGAAAGAGATTGGGGCTAAGTAAAAGTACAATCATATGGATTCAAAACTAGTTGAATGATGGCCCAATTAAATTCGACAAATGCTTCTTAAGATGCTGTCCTGTGTAAGACCCAGTATTAGGTACTGGGGATACAGAGATAATTTTTTTTTAATGATCCTTCCACTCAAACTTCTTATAAGAATGTAAAGAAGATGTACCATATAAACAAGGTAACCCCAAACAAGGTAGTTTTAGAAGGGAGAAAGCACTATCACCTTGGAGGCTCATAATAGCATGATTACCAATAGAAGAAAGTAAGGAGGAACCATACTTTAGGGTCCGAGGACAACCTATTCATGGGCATGAAGGTAGGAAATGAAAAATTGAGATTAGAGAATTATATATTAGAGCTGTCCAGCTTTACTGCAGCTCAGAATAAGGGAAGGGGAGGAAAGCGGTATGTTTGATCCCTGGGAGCTAAATTGGGAGGGACTTAATTACCAAACTGAGAAGTTTATACTATATTTTAGAGGCAATATCAAGGTACTTAAGACTACTAAGGTGGGGATTGACATAATCAAAACTGTAGTTTAGGAAGATTATTATGAAGTCTTCATGGAGGACAGGGAAGAAACTAGAGTAGGGGTTCTAAATTGTGTTTGTGTGTGTCATGGACCCTTTTGCAATCTGGTGAAACCTATAGACCACTTCTCAGAAAAAATATTTTAAATACATAAAATACATAGCATTACAATGGAAACCAATTGGGTTGAAATGCAGATGTCAAAATATTTTAATAATAAATTTATAGTCCCCTTAAGAACTCTTGTACTGGAAGGGAAAAAAAATGGAGCCCGAGACCTATAAAGGTTGTTGAAATAGTCCAGGAGGGGGCGACAAGGACCTAAGTTAGAGTGGTGGCCATATTAGTGGAAAGAAGGACATAGAAATGTCAAGATAGAATCAATAAAAATAGGCAACTGATTGGGTGTAGGATGATGAAGGAAAGTAAATAATTTGCATTCACTGGGATAGAAAGATGAGATCAAAATTATATTTCATCGGTAGTATGAGATTGATTTGAGGCATGGCAAGAAATAAGGAAGTATTTTTCCACTAAACAGAATGAGCATAATAGAGTTTTATGTCAAAGATAAACATTTGTGGTTCATTTCTAGTCATAGTTTTGATGCTCATAGGTAGGAAATCTTAAGGAAGTGATGGCTCTCTGGCTGTCACTACCAACCTCTATAAGATGGATATAATAGCATCTCGCCATTCTCACCTCAAAAAACAAAAGCAAAAACTGTGTGGATCACACAAGTTAACATATTTGAAAGCACTTTAAATATAGTTTCAGTAATCATGTAAATCATAATTTGCAGAGTTTAAGGGTAGGCATGTGATAGAAGCTTGTTGTAGTCTGGTGAATAAAGTGTTAGTCTTGGGAATCTGGTGGTCCTGTGTTCAAATACTGACTCTCATGCTTGCTAATCTGCCTAACTGCATGGCACTTAACCTTTTTGTGTTTTAAGCACTTTTTAGGACCTGTCTACTAAATCACAGATACATTTATGCTGTTCTCCTTTAAAACAGCCATTTGATTTGGTGAGAAGAAGAACACTGTCTTTGGAGTCAGAGGATTCAAGTTCAAATACTGGCTCTGCCAGGTACATGCCAAACACCCCCACTCAATAAACTCCAGTGTGTCCCTGTTGCCTCCAAGAACAAATACAGATACAAAACACTCTGACATTCAAAGCTCTTCATAACCTCCCCTAGCCTTCTCCTACTTTTCCAGTCTTCTTACACCTCACTCTCCACCAAATTCTCTTTGATCCAATGACTCTGGCCTCCTGGTTGTGCCACAAACATGACATATTAAATATTAATACATATTAAAGTTATCCAGAACAGGAATGAGAAGCCTTAGGAAGCTATGGATTTAATTTCACTAGAGGATTTCATGACAACATATCAAGAATGTTAGAGAGGTGGGGGCATGGCACAGTGGCTAGAGCCCCAACCCTGGAGTCAGGAGGATCTGAGTTCAAATTCAGCCTCAGACACTTGACACTTACTAGCTGTGTGACCCTGGGCAAGTCACTTAACCCCAATTGCCTCCAAATAAATGTTAGAGAGGGGATTCATGACACTCTGTCTCCTGGACCCACATAGTCCTCCTGACTCTCCCCCATACCTGGAATGCTCTCCCTCCTCCACTCCATCTACTGACCTTCTTGGCTTACTTTAAGTTCCAACTAAAATCTCTTTTTCTCCTAAATCTTCCCCAACCCTTCTTAATTCCAGTGCCTTCCCTCAGTTAATTATCTCCTATATATCCTGTATATAGCTTGCTTTGTATATATGTTCATTTGCATGTTGTCTCTCCCAGTAGATTGTAAGTTTCTTGAGGGCAGGTACCGTCTTTTGCCTTTTTGTATGTCCAGTGCTTACTGGGAATACTCTTGGCACATACTAGGTGCTTAATCCATATTATTAATTGATTGATTATTACCTGAATGACCTTGGGCAAGTCACTTCATTTCTCAGGGCCTCAGGTTCCTCATCAGCAAAATGAGGGATGAGACTAGATGACATATGAGATCCTTCCAATTCTAAATCTGTTACTGATTCTGATTGTCTATTAATTGCCAACTCTGTGTCAGGTACTGTACTAAATGGTTGGGACATAATGCAGGGAAAAAAATTCAATAGTCTCTGCCCTCAAGGAGCTTATATTCTAGACAGAAGTGAAACACCTGAATTCCTAAAAGTCAATATAACATATATACAAAGTAATTTCAGAGCGAAAAAAGGCACTAGCAACTGAGAGGATCACACAAGGCCTCAGATATAACCTTGGCCCTTGAAAAAAGGAAGAGAGTATATGAGTCAGAAGGGAGGGAGCAGTGCATTCCAGGTAGAGAGACAGAAGATAGAATGTATCATATAATAATAGAGAATGTTAAAGAGGGAAAAGACTAGAAGCAGGGCAACTGATTAGGGAGATCTTGGGATAGCCTAAGAGAGAGGTGATAAAGTTCTAGATTAGGATAGGGGTGGTGGGTATGTGAGTGAAAAGTAGGGAATAGATGTAAGAGATTTTGTGGAAGTGAAATTGACAGTGATCGATTGGATATGGGGTCAGGGGAGAAATGAGGATAGAGAAGAGTTAGGGGTAATTTCAAGGTGGCAAATCCAAGTTGAAAGATTTCATGCCCTAGATAGAAAGAGGGAAGTCTGGAGGGAAAAGTAGGCTTTGTTTTGTTCATTTGTTTGTGAAGTGTTGGAGGAAGATAATGAATTCCACATTGGGCACATTGACCCTTGGGTAAAAAAAAAACAGTCATTAATGGATTGATGGTGAGCTTAGAATGAGGTATTTAGTGGAGTAGATTTATCCTTGCCCCTGGGTTGCCCTTTTTTTTTTTTATCAGTGACTCAGATGAAAGCATAGAAGGCATATTTCTCAAATTTGTAAATGACACAAAGCTTAAAAGGCAGTTAATATATCGGGCAACAAAGGTTGATCCCAAAAAAATCTAAACAGGAGAAAAATCGGGGCTGAATCAAATAAGACAAAAATTAGAGTTCTAAAAATACAAATTAGGAGCAATAGGTGAAAGTTGAAAAGAGCAGACTTGGGATACATATAAGGTTAACTATCCTAAAAATAAAATTATTTAAAAGTCTGCCTCAAGAAATCATCCTTCATTGGAGGTCTTCAGGAAAGTGCTGGATGGCCATTTTTCATGGATGTTATAGAAGACAATGTAGACATACCCAAGCATAGGGTGCTCTTGATATCTTCTGAGTTCCTTTCCAATTCTAAGATTCAATGATCCTGTGAAAATGCCTTAATCTCTACATACAGGGATAAGGACATGACCTTCAATTTCGCTGTGATTACCAGGTAAGGAAATTGCCTCTATCACTGCAAATTAATAATGGACAGCTAGATTAGGCAGTAGTTAGAGTGCTGGCCCTGGAGTCAAGAAGACTCATTTTTCTGAGTTTAAATCTAGCTTCAGACACTTACTAAATGTGTGACCCTGGGCAAGTCACTTACCCTTGTTTGCTTAAGTTGACTGGCCTGCAGAAACACAGCCATCATGTGTCAGAAGTGGGATTTCAATCCAGGTTTCCTTGTTCAAATACTACTTCTCTATCAGTTATGCTACACTACTCTGATCTCCAGATCTAAGGGAGATAGATTACATCATGATATAAACTACCTCATGACATAAACTATCTCTTTTATACTTTCTCCCTGCTTTAAGGCATTTGTTACACTGGAGTATAGCATAGGTCAATCAATTATTCAGTCATTTCAGTGTTTCTGATTCTTTGTGACCCCATTTGGGATTTTCTTGGCAAAGATACTGCAGTGGTTTGCGTTTCCCTCTCCAGCTCACTTTACAGATGAGGAAACTGAGGCAAACAGAGTCAATTGACTTGCCCAGGGTTACACAGCTAGTGTTTGAGGCCAGATTAATTCACAAAGATGAGTCTTTCTGACTTCAGGCCTGGTACTCTATCCACTTTGCCACCTAGCTGACCCAGGTCAAGAAATACTTACTGATTAATTGAAGAATATGTTTCATCTCACTGTGTCTTTAGCACTTTCTCACAATGTGTTTTTTGTATGAACCACCTTAAAGATTAGAATAGCCAATAGTGTAATCTTTTCAGAATTATTTTGATATTTCTGTCATTCTAAATTATCAAAAGGAAAACATAATTTTCATCAAAAGAATACTAACCTTCTCCAAAAGATGAAACAATGTTACAAATATTCACTATATTAGCTGATTGAGTAAAAACTAGGAAGACAGATGAATTCATTTTGTACTCCCTTATCACATCACAGCTTCCCATGTAACCTCAGCAATTAATAATTACAAAATAATATTGTGGTAAATGAATTTATTTCAATTCTCTCCTTAATTCAAGTCAAAGGTCAAAAGAAGCCTACAGTAGTGCATAGAGTTTAGTATGTTAGTAGAATGTGATATTTGCATTTACATTTCATTGTATATGAGAAAGTAGGCATGGGAGCAGCTGTTGGAGGGAGGGAGGTCATATGGCAGAGGGTATAGTTTTACTTCAGCTCTGCAAGACTGTCTTTAACCTTCACATTGTTCATGAACACACACACACACACACACACACACACACACACTCCTCACCCTTCTATTATGTTTTACTAATTCCATACTTTACATACTTGCCCACATATATGATGTTCTGTATGAAGTCAAGTCCCATAAAATTATACATAACATATCAGAGCTGGATGGAACCTTGGAGATCATCTAGCCCAATTTTTTTTTATTTTATAGAGGAAGAAACTGAAACTGTGGGCATTTGAAATAGTATAAAAAGGGTGGGAAGTCATTGGAGCTTGGTCCTGCCCCAATCCTGCCACTCTTGAGCTAAAGTAAATTTACAACAGAAATGATAACTTTTCATTAAATTGTTTTAAATTGATTGCTCCAATATGATTGGAAGAGAAGAACAAAGAATCTATCCATCAAATGGAAATGGAGAATAGACTGCATTTGTCTACTATATTTCTTTCCCAAATCTTAATAAATTAAAACATATTTTTCCTCAACCATTATGATATTTTCTTTTCCTACTGGCAATCTGGGATGAATAATGTACTAGAACAATTCGAGAAGCCATAAAGTATGTACAATTAAGTTTCAGATCAGGATAGATCTCTATATGCAAAATATTCTTCCATTTTCTTCAATTCCATGTCATCCTCTTTCCTTCCTTTCCACCCCAAATTGACAATATAATCAATGTATGTAAACATATGAATTTTATTTCCTTTAGCTCTTAGGGATACTTAATCAAAGTTGGTCAGAAACAACAGTTGAAACTCCCTGAAGGAGTTTTAATACTGATTAAGGAGGTGAAAGTTCATTTCTCTGGGGCACAGGTCTGCCTTAGAGATCTAAAAGAAGCAGTTACTGAGTTAAGTCTGACCCAGAGTTCTAGGACAGCAGTTGTTCAATTGCATGTGGCAAGTCACAGAATACTGGAATAAATACAGGACAGTCTACTTTAGTGATTTTCATATAAAAAATGAAGAATTAGAGAACTTTTAAATTAGTAACAGGGGAAATATAGACACAAGAACTGTTCTACAGTAGTGAGATGAGTGTAATTCACTTGATTATATACAGAAGATAAAAAAATTTAGTAACTAAGGCACTAGGCCGTCTCATTCATAGAGAAGATATAGATGTTGAACCAAGAAATAAGAGAGCAGAGAAAAGAGGTGTAAAAGAAGATGTTTTAGAGCAGAGTCAAAAAGAATTTCTTTGTCCTCTCAATTGTGGCCAGTTGCCAGGGGCAGCGAGATGCTCAGTGGTTAAAGTACTGGCCCTGGCATCAAGAAGACTCATCTTTCTGGGTTCAAATACAGCCTCAGGTACTTACTAGCTGTATGAGTGGGAGCAAATCACTTAACCCTATTTGCTTCAGTTCCCTCATCTGTAAAATGAGCTGGAGAAGGAAATGGCAAACCACTCCAGTATCTTTGCCAAAAAAATCACAAGAAACCCCAAATGGGGTCACAAAGAGTCAGGCACAATTGAAAAATGATTGAAAAACAAATATTGTTTAGCCAATGAGATTATCAAGTGTTCTATACTGTTACCCACAAGCAAAGAGAGCAAGAAGAAGGAATAAAGAGAACATACATTGCTCTTTTTTATGTAACTGGCTACCAAGAATAAAAAGACGGAGAAGAGAGAGTATACCACACTCTATACTATGATTTACTGCTAAGAAAAGGAGGAAAAAGACAGAAAATATTTTACCTGTTGTTGCTGAGAAATAGAGAAGGAAAGGAATCCTGCAAAGTAGAAGAATTAGAAAAGCTTTTGCCAACTTTAAGATAAAGGATATCGTCTTTTTTCTAAAAGATTTTAACACAACTTCAGCAAAAGACACCATCTAAGTCTAAAGCTGAAATTGATGAATACCACAGTTGCTGTCAAGTCTAGCTGGAAGTAGATGAAGAGAAAAGGAATGTCTTGGAAGCATAGAATTAGAGAAAGTACTCACCATGTCAACTAACTTGGCCAAGATGCTATTCCTAATGAGATGTTAGTCAAGCATAGCACAGATCAGTGCAGTTTACCAGTAGAAGCATTTGATTAACACAGAAACTTTGATCATAAAGGAACTTGTATAGATAATTCCTGAAAAAGACAATGGGGACACTGAAATGAACAGTTCCAGATTTGTGAATTGCCCTAGGGGATCAAGAGTCATACCATTGGTGGGAATAGTAACCTACCAGGGTTACCCCTAGGATCTTTAGTGAAAGACTAGTAGTTATGTGGCTGCCTCTTGGGGGTACTATCCCAACTTGTTCAAGTAGGTTCAGGTAACTGACAGAGCTTACCCAAGTTGAGAGAGAGAGAGCCTACGGAGGCTTTGGGATCAGTAACATACCCAAGCTATACTAATTCAGATATTATTTTGCTGCAAAATTCCTAAGGAAATAGTTGAAGTTGGCCACCAATATAGCTTTGTAGATACTCAAAACTAGCAATGTTCACCACATGAGCTTTTGAACCAAGATCTAAATTAACATCTTTACAATTATAATTGCATGTGTAGGGGCATCTAGGTGGCTCAGTGGATAGAGTACTGACCCTGGACTCAGGAGGACTTGAGTTCAAATCCAGCCTCAGACACCTATCAGCTGTGTAACTTTGGAAAATCACTTAACCCTGATTGCCTCAGTTTCCTCATCTGTAAAATGAGCTGGTGAAGGCAATAGCAAGTCACTGTAGTATCTTTGCCAAGAAACCTCCGAAAGGGGTCACAGAGTCAGATATGAGTCAACAACAACAAATGTAGGATTAGATTAATACACTTTGTGAAACTTTTTAAAACTTTTCAAACCTTTTTAACCTTTTTATGAGTGTTCTGGACATATTTTTTCCAGTGTTGTTCACAAGAACAAACCCCCAAATATGAAATAGTTTTAGAAAGAAATTTATTAGGTTATTTGGTAGAGAAGAGTGACCTGGAAATGAAGTGCGGCTCCTTCTCCTCCAGGCTCTGGATGTCTTGCAATACAGCATTTAGATGAGGGAACCCACACACAAACCTTACATATGTAGTTATGCAATTATGCTGAGAGGGTAACTTGAAAGCAGTGTAGATTGAGATGGATATGAATAAATGTAAATATTCCATAAAATGTGGGCAAAGCCACAACACAAGAGGAACCCAAAACAAGATATGGTGAGCAGACTTGGTGTAAAGACTGAAAACAAGAATGTTTTGAGTGGATCCAGGACCTGGGGACACTCAAATTCCTTGTAGCCATCTCTGGCATTCCTGGAGAATTACTGAGATCAGGTCAACATTCTGGATGCAAACAATCTCTAGTCACATAAAGTTAAGTGCAAACAATATTAACAAATGCTGAATAATAATCCATACCAGCCCTTAAAGAAACCAGAGCTGGCAAAGGGGAAAACACATAAGCATTAGATTTAAAAACATGATCAAATCCTAATTTTTCCTTTTACCCATTTTTAATAACAAAAAAACTAGAATTTATATAACATTTAAGGCTAAGTGCTTTGCAAATATAATCTCATGTGATCCTTATAACAACCCTGTAAGATAGGTGCTATTATTAACTACATTTTATAGATAAAGAAAATGAGGAAGAAAAGATTAAGTGACTTCCCCAGGATAACACATCTAATAATTATCTAAGGCTAGATTTGAATGGAAGTCTTCCTAACTCCAGGCCTTTCTACCTACTCCAGCATCGAGCTGCCTTTTAGCTTAGATTTCACAAGGATCTGAATTTATGGATCCATATCCTGAATGCTTGTTCCAAAAAGATGCCCATGTCCTCTATCGTAAAATGACAGACTAGTTGAATCTCATATTTTTCGGTTTTACTAATGCCTTTTGCTTGGTACACCATCATATGTCATTTGCATTATACATTTTTTTTCACTTCTTAATTGCCCAACTACTTGAATTTTCACATATGAGAAGGAAAAAGTCAAGCAACATAGACAAAGCATTCCAATGAGAAAGAAACATGGGATTTTTATGAGTGGGTTAACAAGTATATACAAGGACACTTACTGGCTGTGTGACCCTGGGTAAATCTCTTAACCCTGTTTGCCTCAGTTCTTCATCTGTAAAATGAACTAGTAAAGGAAATGCAAACCATTCCACTTTCTTGGGGATTGCAAAGAGTCAGACACAACTGAAATGTCTGACCAACAACAACACAAGTTAAGTTACAGGCCAATTTAGATCTTAAAGAGAAATGTACAAATAATGGAAGCAAAGCCAAGTAACAAAAGAGGAACATAAGAGCATGACAAGATCCTAGAAAATATCGTCAAGAAGACCAAAGCTGAAAAGGAGCTCAGGTTTTATTTTTATTTATTTGTTCTCTTTTTTTTTATTTATTGGTAGAAAATGAAAAATCAAAGTGCACTGGACTTTGCTTGGAGGTGGAACAAAGATAACTGACAGCAGAGAGGGAGCAAAGCTTTTCAATTCCTATTTGGCTTCTGTTTTCTCTGCTATGGAGAATGACCTTTTGCACCTTCAATGAGAGAATGAAAAACAGTAACTAGAGAGTTGAAACCCAAGATAAGTATGGAGAGAGTAAAAGAGCACCTTTCTATGAATGATTGAATCCTGATTACCTGGCTTAGATGAATGACTTCCTCAGCTGCTACAAGCACTGGCAGATGTGATTTTGAACTACTTGGAGAAGATACTTGAAAGACCACAGACAAACCTATATATACAGAACCTATATATACAAAAATATTTATAGCAGCTCTTTTCTTACGTCAATGAATTGGAAATTGATGGGATGCCTATCAATTAGGAAATGGCTGAACAAGTTTTGGTATGTGATTGTAATGAAATACTATTGTTCTATGGGAAACAATGATTTGAACGCTCTCAGAAAAGCCTGGAAAGACTTGCATGAGCTGATGCAAAGTGAAATGCATTGTGTACAAAACAATAACAATATTGTAAGATGATCAGCTGTGAATGACTTAGCTATTTTCAGCAATATAATGATCCAAGACAACTCTGATGGATTTATGATGAAAAATGCTATCCATCCCCAGAGAAAGAACTGATGGTGTCTGAATATAGATTGAAATGCACTTTTTTTAACTTTATTTTTCTTGAGGGTTTTTTTTGGGGGGGGCTATTTTTTTCTTTCAAGACATGACCATTATGGGAATGTTTTTCATGACTACACTTATATAACCTATATCAAATTTCTTGCCTTCTCAATGTTGAGGGGGAAGGAGGAAGAGAATTTGGAACTCAAAGTTTTAAAAATAAATGTTAAAATTGTTTTTACATGTAACTGGAGAAAAATAAAATACTAAACAAAAAATAAAATATTAATATTATCTGTATTTTATTGTAGGGCAGCTAGATGATGCAGTAGTTAGAGTTCTAGGCCTGGAGTCAGGAAGAATCATCTTTGTGAGTTCAAATCTGGCCTCAGACACTTACTAGCTGTGTGACCCTGGGCAAATCACTTAACTGTCTTGGTTTTCTCATCTATAAAATGAGCTAGAGAAGGAAATAACAACTCAAACCAGTATCTTTGCCAAGAAAACCTCAAATGAGGTCATGAAGAGTCAGACACAACTGAAACAAGTGAACAACAAAATGTTTTATTGGGTTTTATTTATTTTGTTAAATATTCCCCATTTATAGTTTAGTCTGGTTTGGTAGTTTGCTTGACATCTCTGATCTACAGCATCTTTGAAAAGAACTTTGGATCTTAACCTAAGAGTTTTTACTTCATCCTAGAATCAATGATAAGCGCTTGTTTTCTTCCTTCCCCCAATATGGAACCAGTGAAGATCCTTCAGGAGAAGAGGGACTTTGGCAGACCTGTCTGTAAGAAGATTATTTTGACAGCTGTGTGAAGAACGAATTAGAGAAGGGAAAGACTGGAGACAAGGAGACCAATTAGGAATCTATTGCAACAGCTGAAAGGAGCAATAATTAGGATTTAAACTAGGGTGGACTGAGTGAGTTAAAAGAAAGGGAATGGGGCTAGAGATGTCGTGGAGGTTGAGTTAACAGAGCTTGGCAACTGGTTTGAATGGGTGGTGGGAAAGACACAAGGATGTCTTAAGCTTTAGAGATCTGGACTTGGAGTTAGGAAAAAAGAGTCTCAGTACTGCTTCTGACATGTGACCATTTAAGTCTGAGCTGCAGTTTCTTCATCCGCAAAATGACAACAGTAACACCTTCACCACTCACAAGATTATTGTGAGGCTCAAATGAGTTAGTAGAAAATGTTTGATAAATTTCAAATGTTGTATAAAGTTAGCTTTAATTATCCTCCAGTTTCTTTGCAGACTACCTTGCCTAACTCTGCTACTACTCCTCACCATGGTAAAGAAGGAAGGAAGGAAGGAAGGAAGGAGATAACCAGCAATTATGAAGTGTCTACTATGTGCCTGGCACTTTAAAGTGCTTAAGTGCCAAGTGCTTGACATGTTATTTCGTTTGATCCATTATACCCATTTACTGTAAGACTCCCTACAATAATATATGACAAGTAGCTGCCCAGTCAATGCTTGAAGTTCTTCAGTGAAGGCATATCTGCCACCTCTTGATATAGCCCATTGCATTTTGGACAACCGGAAATATTGAGTTCTTTTCCCTCACTTAGAGAATAAACTTTCCTCCTCACAAATAGTTTCTGGTTCTGACCTCTGGGGCCAAACAGAAGTCCATCAAATGATAGTCCTTCAACTATAGGAAGACAATTGTTTTGTTCCTCCTGGGTCTTTTCTTTTATAGACTAAAGATCCTTAGTTCATTCAACTTATCCTCATATGATGAGGAAATAATAATGATAATAATAATGCCATTTATACATTACTTTAAGGTTTGGGGCAGCTAGGTGATGCAGTAAATGGAATCAAGCCTAGAGTCAGAAAGCCTCATCTTCATGAATTCAAATCTGCCCTCAGAAACTTACTACCTATGTGACCATAGGCAAGACACTTCACCTTATTTGCTTGGGTTTCCTCATCTGTAAAGTGAACTAGAGAAGAAAATGGCAAAACCACTCCAGTTTTGCTGCCAAAAAATACCCAAATAGTGTCATGAAAAGTTGGACACAACTGAAAAATGACTGAACTAACTTTAAGGCACTTTCCATTTATTATTTCATTTGATTATCAGGCTCTGCAATTGTGCTGGTTGCCCTCCTCTGTGTACTCCCTACCTCATCAATGTTGGTTTGTTTAATGGGGCATCCAGAGCTGTACACAGTACCCCAGATGTAAATAATTGGACCAGTCAGGGTGACTCTCAAGTCCTTATTCCTGGAAGCTATGCCTCTTTTACTTCAGCTCAAATTCACATGGACTTTTTGGTTGCCACATTACACAGTTTACTTATATTAAGCTTACAATCCACTAAAATCCCCAGATCTGTTTGTTTGTATTTTTTTTTGAGAAAAACTATTATCTAACTATGCTTTTCCCATTCTGTAATTGTGGAGTTTTTTTTTTAATGCCTATTGTATAGTGGGATTTTCTAGCCATGGATACTATGTTTCTCAATGTAACATATTTCCAGTGTTTTTGGCTGCCAAATCGTACTTCTGACATATTAAGCTTAAAGTCACCAAGAGATGTGGGATCTTTCTCAGACAAATTGTTAGTTAGCCATACTTTTCCCACTGTATATTTATAAATTTATTGTTTTTAACCAGAGTCTGAAGTTGAGTAAATATTCCTGTACTCATTTTAGATTTGAACCCAAATTCTAACCTGTCAAGATCCTTTTTGAGCATAGATTCCATCATCAAATATGTTACCTACTCCTCACATCTTCACATCATCAACAGTTTTGAGAATCATGCTGTTGAAAAAAAAATGTTAAAATATACAATGCTATGGACAGATTCTTGGATCACTCTACTAAAAAGTTCCTTCTAAGTTGACATTGTCCTATTAATGACTATTCTTTTAGCTCCAGCCATTCAACCAGTTCTGAATCTATCAGTCAAGCTTACCTATAACTTTCAAACTCCATTCTCTTACATTTTTTAATTAAAAAATAAAAACATTTGCCTCTCTCCAGACCTTTATGATGTCTTCCAGTCATGGAAGAACATGATCTTACAATAATAATTGATACTGGATAACACAATACTTTGCACATAATGAAGGCTAAATATATACTATGAAACTGATTTGAGTTGGAAAAAAAAACTCCCCATTCAGTGCTATAGCCATCCATCCCGTAAGACAAAAACAAAAACAACAACAACAACAAAAAAAAAACAGTTCAACAGAGTGTACTGCAATTGTAATACACATCAAGATGTGGCCAAATTGGGAAAAAAGATGTCATCTGAACATCAAATAATTGGCAATTTGAAATGAGTAATGAAGGGCATTAAGTTATAATTCTGGAGGATTATCTCAAAATGTCAGTGAAAACAGTTGTATATGATGAATGAATCATACAACAATAAAACATTTCACGGCTAGAAGATGAGACATGTGTCTTATTCATTGTGGCATGGCTTGGTTGTCAAAATTCTTCTAGTCTAGACCTAGAGCATTGCTTCTTTCTGCAGAGTCACTTTGCTATTCAGGGCAGATTGTTGCCCACAAAAATAGTATAATCTGTCTCATATTTGCTTGAAACTCTAGTTCTTGCTATAAAGCATAATTCCTTCTTGTTAATGTAAGCAGCTGCATTTCTCAGGGCTCAGTATGTCTGGACATGTCTTTTTGCACCATTAGGGAGGGCTACCTGTATTTTTCCTTCCTCTTACTGCGCATTAATGAGGCTCTTTATATAACAGGCTGTTTCATGGAATGAAATCAAGAATAGCAGCATTTCACTACCTTTCTGAATATTTTTGGAAAATATTTGTGTTTTGTTTCATTTCCCCTGGGAGAGAGAAATAGTTAAATGAGATAGAAAGATCACAGGCTCAGACAACGGAAGGATCAATAAATCTAATCATACAGTCAGCTATCCTTGTAGCCCAGCAAACCCTTTCCTGTTAAGTCTTACATCTGTCAGGCTCATTTAAACATCCTCCATTTTCTTGGGGGAGGAGAGGGGCAGGCATCAAACTAAACTTCCTGAGGATAACAAAATAGTGTGAGTTCATGCATTGCTGCATTATCTCTGTAGTCATTAAAATTTTGATTTTAGAAAGAACTGGAGGTCAAGGATGTTTTTTTCATGTGGGCATTGAAGGAATGGGTTGGAGCTACATACTCATTTGGTGATGGAAGTGGAGAGAAAGAGTATTGATAATCATAAGAACTCGGTTTTCTTTATTAGGAATTCTTTGGATTAATGGAAAATGGACTAGACTTCTTATCTGACCCAAGAGAACAGAGCTAGGAACAATGGATGAAATTTGAAAATTCAATTAGAATTCAGCAAACATTTATTAAGAGCCTACTAAGTGATAGGCACTGTGCTAAGCACCCTGATACAAATAAAAAGAACTGTCTTTCTTGGAGCTCACAATCTAATAGAGGATGATAAGATACAAAAGGAAGCTGAAAAGGGTCACCAGCAGGTTTGACTGTCTTACTTTTTTGTTTGTCTCAGGAGCTTAGCACAGTCCTTGGCACTTAAGTGTTTAATAAAGGCTTTTTCTTTCATTCATGTACATCTCTTCACCTAACACAGTGCCTGGCACATAGTAGGTAGGTACTTAATAAAATGGTTAACAAGTAATGGAAATAAGACAGTAATAAGATGAACAAGATAATAGGATAAAGTGCTTAATAAGATAATGACAATAAATTTATAAAGCACTTAAAAGTTTACAAAGTATTTCACATGTCTTATTTGGGCAACTATGTCGAACTAAGCTCATTGGATTTTGCTGAGCTAAACTGCATTGTGAGGGGTTTGTAGCTCAGTTATGAATTGGAGTAGATGACCTCTGAGGTCCCTTCCAATGCTGAGGTTTTTTTGCTTCTTCAGAACTGACAATGGAACACTTCTTTTCTGTTCAAGACGAGACAGAGGTAATGACTTCTAAATTTTTCACAGTGCATGGGTGTGTGTGTGTGTGTGTGTGTGTGTGTGTGTGTGTGTGTGTGCATGTATGTGTTCAGTAGGAAGAAATTCCTTTCGACACATATCATTTTGGACAAAGGGCAGCAGTTTACATTCACTCATCAGGGCACATAAGCAACAAGTTGAATTTGAGTCACACATACATTCTTTCTCTTCCTCTCTGTCTTTCCCTTTTTCCTTCCCTTCTCCCTCCCCCCTTCTCTCTCTCAAGTCATTTCCCCATAGAGAACAGATAGAAAAAGGAAGAACACAACACAAATCATTCTGTTTCTCCAAAGGTCAGTTTGGATCTGAAATTAGACAAAGATCAGAGCAGCTTACGAGCAAGGATATTTAAATTCCAGGCAAATGCCAAACACTCCTCCGTTGCAAAGCTCCCTGCTCATTTTCTGCTCCCTGCCTAACCTGCTTTATCCACTCTACCACCTTCTGTAGCAACCCAAAGATTGCAGGATCTACTCAGTCAATAGCTGCCTATTAGGGCCTAGACTAAACGGGCAACATTCTCTGACTTCTACCAAAGTCCCAGAATCATACGTGTTCTAACTGAACTACTTTCAAAAGTCAAATCCCAGATCTGCTCGGTGTGTGACCTTAGGGGAGTTCTGTGACTTTCTGAGCTTCAGGCTCCTAATCTGTAAAATGCTGCAAAACATACCTTGTGAGGTTGTTGTGAGGATCACAAGATAATGTAAGGGAAGCATTTATGAACCACAAAGCATCACAGTCTATCAAAATTGGCTATGATTATCTATGCAGTGCTTGCTATATGATCTCCAGAACACCAGTTGCTGGAGGACAGGAAGCAAACAAGCATTTATTAACTACCTACTATGTGCCAGGTGCTTTGCAAATATTACCTTTTTTGATCCTCACAACAACCCTGGAAGTTAGATTCTGTTTTATCTCCATTTTACAGATGAGGAATCTGAGTCAAACAGAGGTTCAATGATTTGCCAGTGTCACACAGTAAGTATCTAAGGCTGGATTTGAACTTACATCTTCTTGCCTCTAAGGCCAAGAGGTTCCCAAAGTGGGTGATACTGCCCCCTGGGGGTGCTAGAATGATCCAGGGGGGCAATAATAGCCTCGGGTGCAAGGGAGGGTGTTGAATAAAAATAAGGTGCTATGTAAGCATAAGGAAAGAAGAGAAGAAAATTTTGAAAAAACGTTCATGTATGTTTCAT
Organism: Phascolarctos cinereus; assembly: GCF_003287225.1. Lineage (NCBI taxonomy): Eukaryota > Metazoa > Chordata > Mammalia > Diprotodontia > Phascolarctidae > Phascolarctos > Phascolarctos cinereus. The sequence continues at coordinate 153,877,331 of NW_027555625.1, read as the reverse complement.
CATTTGTGTAACAGTTAAAGTCATAGTAGTTACATTATTTTCTAAAAAACACACAAAATGAAAGTTATAACCCATCAGTGGTCAAGTCCACCCACAGGTCTTAACAAGCAAGGGTTGACAGATGAACATGTTGTGCATCGTCAGGAAGTCTAGCATGAACTGGCAGGAATATGTGAGTGTAATGACTTGTTTACAATATGAGACTATATAGTTATATGATACAATATGGCATCATCAAAATTTCCATGCAGGAAAAAACCCACAAATTTATAATAAATTATTAAATTTAAGATGAGTTTTTTAAAAAATATTTCATATATTTTTTGAATAACTCAAATGAAAAAAAAAGTTGACGAGTTAAAGAAAGTAGATTTCTAGGGGGCCGCTGAGTAATTTTCATTTTGAAAAGGGCTCAGTCAGCCAAATAAGTTTGGGCACCACATTCTATCCACCCGGCTGTACTGTAGAAAGTACACAAAGAAGTAGAAGACATGGCTGCTGTTAGGAGTTTATAACGTACTTTGGAGAGACCATATATAACTATGAAACATTAAGTAGCAATATAAGATTTAAATAACAATTCAAGATAGCAAGACAGGACTCAAGACAATGTGTTCCAAACGAATAGAAGGAAGGAATAAGCATTTATATGATGCCTACCATGTGCCAGGCACTGTGCTAAGCACTTTACAAATATCATTTCAGTTTGATCCTCAAAACAATCTTGGGAAGTGTTCTTATTCTTTCATTTTACAGTTAAGAAAACTGAGACAACAGAGGTTAAAAGTCTGTCCAAAGTCATACAGCTAGTAAGTGTTTGAAGCCAGATTTGAACTCAGGTCTTCCTGACTCCAGACCCACTGCTATATCCACAATGCCACCTGGATGCCTTGGTGCAGATAATAAGTGATCAAAGTCCAAAAGAGGGAATAATTACAGTCAGCATGCATTTATTATGTGTCTACTATGAAATTTTAATAAGCTAGTTTTTCAGTCTATTAAATGTATATGACATATTCACAAATAACCCTAGTTTTTTAATGGATCTTTGATTGTATATATGTGGTTCGGTGGTGCAGTGAATAGATTGCTGGGTCTGCAGACAGGAAGGCTTATCTTTATGAGTTCAAATCTAGCCTCAGACACTTATTAGCTAATTGACTCCAGGCAAGTTGCTTAACCCTGTTTGTCTCAGTTTCCTCATCTGTAAAATGAGCTAGAGAAGGAAATGACATGTTTGCCAAGAAAATCCTAAATGCTATTATAGAGTCAGACATGACTGAAATGAATGAACAACAATGTTGTTCAGTAGTCTTTCCAGTGGAGAGATCACTACTCTCCTATACTTTTTCATCCTATAAAACTTTTGTCTGTGTTGTCTAATAAATCTGCCATAGAGAATTTTGCCAGAGTGGTAGATAACTTTAACTAAGTCTTTTAACATTCTGTGAGCACCTGCATAATATCTGGGCAGTCCATCTGTTATCTTTTACTCTTGCTCTATAACTATCCCACTTCCTTTTTTGATCATTTATTTCCTAGCAATCTTTTATGCCACTTCTTAAATTCAGATTATTAGTGTAAAGGCAATTATACTGCCATGTATCTCTCCACTGCCCTTTAGATCATCATCAATTTTTATTTTTAAGATAACGTGTTATTCTATCATTTAAAGTTATATAGCATTAACCAAAGAATGTTTGCAGTAAAAAGATGCATAAATGAAAATTTAAGACTTTATAGAAGAGAGTGGAGGAAAATTATGTGCAACATCATTTGACCTGAGACTCAATTAACTTATATCATCCTAATGGAATTTAAAGATAAAACTAGAAGAAAGTAGAAACCAAGGGTAACATTTAAAAATGAGAAATCAGCTAAGAGTGTTATGCATTAGGTAGGTAAAGAGTCCTAGTTTCAAGCTGCAGGAAGGTGGGGATGAAGTTCAGTGGACACCTGAGGATGGTGATATGGAAATTGCAGGAAAGTGGAGAGAATAAGAGAGGAGAGAATGACAATGGGAAACTCTGCTAACAAAGTATTCTAATAGTCCAGGTGGGTGGTAAAAAAAAAAATCTATCCTAGGATCCTGACTTTAGGAATGGGTAGGGAGCAGATGCGAGAAAAATTGTATAGGGAAAATCAATAGGGCTTCATACTCAAATGGCTATGAGAATTGTAGTAGAAGAACAGTGATACCATTTTAAAAATAGTGAAGCTCAAAGACTTTAAGAGAAAAGAATTATCAAAAGTTTGGTTTGTGATATTTTAAATTTTAAGTGTGTATGAGACATTTAGTACAGACATTTGGAGATGTAGATCTGGAACTCAGAAGAGAATCATTCAAATATTGTTAGTAGTGAATGAGACTGATGAGGGAAAAAGAGTATAGACAGAAGAACTGAAGACCAAAGATAGAATCTTGGGAAATATACACCTAGAGGGTGGAGAAAGGGGATGGAGAACCTCTAGAGGAGAAAACAAAAAAAGAATGATCAGTAGGGAAATCAAAACAGTATGTTGCCTCAAGACAAAAAAAGAGGAAATCTCCAGAAGGTGATCAATCAATGATCAACAATATCAATATTACAGAAATATTAAGGAGAACTTTAAGAAAAATATAGCTGCATCAGATGATTAGGATGTCATTGGTGACAAAGATCCATTTTAATAAAGCAGTTAATACAGAAAAAAAAAAGATTGCAAGTGTTTAAGAGTTAAGGAAAGAGTAGGTAATGAAGAATCAGAGCACCAAGTGTGGACAACCTTTCTGCCTTTGTCATGCGTATGTGACCAGGAGCAAATGTCTTTTCCAAGCTTTGAATTGCCCTATACAAAATTGTGTTGTCCACCTTCTGCTGAGGTCTTTCTTGACCTTCCACTCCTTTCTGCTAGGGCCTTCCCCTATGAGATTGCCTCCCATCTGTTTTGTATATATTATGTTTATACTTAGTTTTCTTCATGCTGTCAATCCCATTAAAATATGAGCTCCTTATTGTGAACTAATCCAACCATTCCGGAGGGCAATTTGGAACTGTGCCCAAAGGGCTATAAAACTGTGCATATGGTCTGTATCCTAAAGAGATCATAAAAAAGGAAAAGGACTCACATGAACAAAAACATTTATTGCACCTTTTTTGTGGTGGCCAAGAATTGGAAATTGAGGGGATGCCCATCAATTGGGGAATGGCTGAACAAGTTGTGGTATATGAATGTAATGGGATACTATTGTTCCATAAGAAATGGTGAGCAGGCAGATTTCAGAAAAACCTGGAGAGACTTGCATGACCTGATGCTGAGTGAAGTGAGCAGAACCAGGAGACCATTGTACACAGTAAGAGCAATATTTTTCGATGACTGACTTTGATAGACTTAGCTCTTCTGAGCAATGCAGTGCTTTAAGACAATTCCAAAAGACTCATGATTGAAAATGCTATTCGCATCCAGAGAAACATCTCTGGAGTCTGAATGTAGATCAAGGCATAGTATTTTTCTCTTTTTTATGCTTTTCGTTTTTACTTTCTTGTGGCTTTTCCCTTTTATTCTGATTTTTCTATCACAACATGACTAATGTGGAAATGTTTAATGTGATTTCAAATGTATAGCTTAATATGTATGTGTGTGTGTTTGTATGTGTGTGTGTGTGTGTCTGTGTGTATTTGTGTGTGTGTGTATGTATGAGTGCCTTGAAGGCAGGGACTATGTTTAACTTATTTTGTATTCCCAGCATTTAGCATAGTACCTGATACATGTTATTCTTCAGTCATTTTAGTTATATCTAAATCTTAGTGACCCCATTTGGGGTTCCATTCATGACCCCATGGCAAAGATACTAAAGTGGCTTGCCTTTTTCTTCTCCAGTTCATTTTACCAATGAGGAAACTGAGGCAAATAGGATTAAGTAACTTCTCTAGGGTCACACAGCTAAGAAGTATCTAAGGCCACATTTGAATTCAGGAAGATAAGTCTTCCTGACTCCAGGCCCAGAACTCTATCCACTGCATCACCTAGCTGCCCCGAGCTGGCCAAAGACACAGTGTTTACCTAATTGATTCACATAGCAAAGGAATATGAGTCATCAGTGAGGCAATAAAAAAGCAAATCATGACTTGGACATGTCACTGCTTTGTTTGCTCAGGTACGTAATAAGTGCTTAATAAATTATTTTTTTTTATTGATGGATTTATTCCATACTCCAAGTTCAATGCTCTATCCATTATTATCTAGCTGTTTCTATCGCATTATTTAAGTATTTCAGAGAGCAAATCAATAAGAGTAACCTGTAAGATTACCCAGCAGCATTTAAGGGTCAGCTAAAGCCATGCATCACAAATTCGTGGTGATATATAATACATATTTATCTTTTTGATATTTTACCTCCTAATAATCCATACTGGATATGAGAGGTGTAGTACAGGAAGGAATCAAATATTCCTAGGGGACAGTGGTACTATTTAAAAATAGTGAAATCAAAACAACATTGGCTTTAAAGGAATGAATTCTCAAAAGTTGGATCTGAATATTTTGAGTTTTAAGGGTATATGAGATACTGAGTATAGTCAGCTGGAGATGTGGATCCAATGGTATTCAGCGATCTGGGAATGGGAAGAATTCAATGATGAGTTCCCCAAAGTTAAGGATTATCAGGTCATGAGTGTGAGGGACTAGAGGTCACAAAGAGGGTGAATAAAAGGTTGAGTTTAAATGAGAGAGCGGGAAAGGTAAATTAAAAAAAAACAATTAAAGTCAATAATACATTTAAAATGTTTGCCATTTCTATGGCACCTTAAGGTCTGCAAAGCTCTCCACATATTTTGTTTCTTAGTCGATCATGTACTTAGCTTTTTATACGCTTCATTTAATGCTCTCCAGACTTCTCTGTTTTTATGGCCTCATTCACTGCCTTCACAACCTGGGGCTCTGCTTCATTTTATTCTCCATTCCACAGACTTAGATCTCACAGACCTGGCACCCTTCCACCTTGATAGCTCATTGGTTCTCTTCCCTGCTCCAACCTCCTCTAGTTCTAGAATCTCAAAGCATGATCAGTTGAACTCTTCCATTTTTCCTAAATGATGTGTGTCAATCTAATCTCCTATGTCCCCACATTCCAGGCCAAAGTACCTCTCCCTGGACACCACTCCATTGTGTTTGTTGCCTCCTCCATTTGAATATAAGCTCTTTGAAACCAAGGGCTCTTTGCTTTTGTACGTGTACCCTTAATAAACACAAAATAAATGCATTTTCATTCACTCATTCATTATCCTCCACAAACTGGCCTCAACCTAACTTTCCAGCCTTGTTATATACTACTCCCACTCGTGTGCTATTTGGTACAAATCAAACAGGTCTTTTTATTCCTCATAACATCACATTTTCTGTTTCCATACCTTTGCCCAGGTTATTTCCCCCATGCCTAGAATATAATCTCTCCTCATTTCTGCCTCTGAGAATCCATAGGTTCCTTCAAATTTCAGCTCAAGTGCTACCCCTTACGTAAAGCCTTTCCTCATATCACTATATGCTTTGCCTCTTCCCCCATTATCCTGTTATTGGGTCTTATAAATTTGCACAAATGTGCACTCTTGTATTTTTATATCTCTGTGTATATGTGTGTGTGTGTGTGTGTGCATGAGTGTCAGTGTGTGTGTGTGTGTGTGTGTGTGTGTGTGTGTGTGTGTGTACTAATCTCTCCTGATAGAACGTTAGCTCCTTGAGGTCAGGGACTCCTAACACAGTGTCACCTACAGTAATATTTTCTATAAATAATTTAGCTGGCAGTATACTTGTATTTATCTGCTCTCAAACATGTCCTAGGCCTCCCTAAATCCAAACCTTACCTTATAATTTTAATTTGTATTTCCAGTGTCTAACAGCATCTCAAACATTTAATAGATGTTTTTAGATTGATTGATGGTGGGTGTTTATGTGAGTGCATATGTAGGTATGTATATTTTTATTCTTAGACACTCCAACCTTGAGGATATATTTCTCCTCTTTTTGATAACAATTCAAGATTAACTTATGGGTTCCCAATGACTTCTGACTCTTTATGAGGGGGGTGAGGGAAAGGAATCTATGCAAATCCTTTTGGTTGCTCCAAAAATATAAAGCTGAATAGCCTGAGATGCAGCATTTACCTAATTGACTCAAATAGCAAAGGCGTGTGAGGCAATAAGAAAGCGAATCATGACTGAGACATCTCACTGCTTTGTTTGCTTAGGGGAAAGCAAGCTAGCTCTTTGTCAGATGCCTCCTGAGCCTCCTTCTTCAGAGACTGATATATGTCTTCCAATCCAACCCACATTATGTCTTGTTACTTTTATTCTCTTCAACTTCTGGATCCCGGTAATAAACACAATGCACACATTTGCAGGTCTCGAGGGTATTCTCTGAAGCATAAATACCCAGGGCCCATTTATCTAGAAATGTCAGTTTGGAGAAGCAGGGATATTTCTTTCCTCAAACAAAGTAAAGCAGTCCAATGCAGCTTGCCTAGCTTTTAACTTTTGTATTATATGTTCTGTCTAATAACATGAGCCTTCCATGAATTTCAGTTCATTTCAGCTTTCACAAGGAAGAATACTTACATGCTACTGAATGTTCTTTGGAGTGATGGGGAAATGTCAAAAGTGCTTTACTAAGAGAAGCATAGTCCAGAAAACAACTCGAATCTAGGGGGGCCCTCCAGAGTCTGACTGCAAACTACATTTCCAGGCTTTTCTCACTGGACTCTCTCTTGGTACATTCCAATCAGATTGGAGAATACACATTCTCCATATAATATTCCCCTAATCAATACAATTTCTTAGGAATAACAATAATAGTACATTCTGGTAAAACTCATCATAAGAAACCATTCCGTAGTACCTCACTAAAATGAAGTTTGTTTTCTATTGCTACCAAATCATCTGACTTAGTAACTGACTGAATATTAATACTGTAACTATAGTCATATACCACAACTTATTGTCATGTTTTCTATAAATAAATTAGCTGAAGTAAACCTGTACTTATGCAGCTTGGTGGCGCAATAGATAGAGCACTGAGTTTGGAATCAGGAAGACACATCTTCCTGAGTTCAAATCTAGCCTTAGACGCTTACTAGCTGCATGACCTTGGGTAAGTCACTTAACTCTATTTGCCTCAGTTTCCTCATCTGTAAAATGAGCTGGAGAAGGGAACAGCAAACCACTCCAATATTTCTGCTGAGAAAACCTCAAATAGGGTCATGAAGAATGAGACACAGCTGAAACTAGTAAGCAACAACAAACTTGTACTTGTCACCCTCACACATGCTCCATATTTCCTTTTCTTTCTACTTTCACTTACACTGATCCTTGCACTTGAAGTGTTGGGTTTTTTTCCCTTTTGTATTCCTCCTACTTTACCACCCAATACATCTCTGCCTATTGAAATTCTATTTATCCCTCAAGATTGCGCTTTCTTCCCCTTAAGCTTTCCCAGTTCCTGACCCTGTTGTAGGACATAATCTCTTCCTCTATGAACTTCTGATATGGCTTGCTCATAATGCTTAGGTACCATATTCTCTTTTAGATTATAATTATGTGTATGCATGTCTGGTATCAATAGAGAAAACTGTGAGACAAGTAGGCCAGCATGCTCTAGGGACCTATCCAATTGACCCTTGTCCTGAAAGGAAAGAGAAGGGCCAATGAGAATTCTCTTCCAACCTGAGCAGTCCATGTTTTAGATATGCCTATGTTTATCTCCTTCATTATACTTTTATATTATATAATTTCATGCATTATATAACTCTGTAGTCATCTACCATTTATACTCTGTTCATCTCATATGTCCCATAGTTTACATGTTTTTCCCTTATTTGAATGTGAGTTCCTTGAACCATGTTTTTGCCTTTCTGTGCTTAACACAGTATTTCACGTGTAATAAATGCAAACTAAATGTTTATTGACTAGTTGTAACTTGCTTTTTCAACTTTGTTTCAATCAGTCAGTCAGTCAGTCAACTAGTATTTATAAAGCAGATGGTATGTCATAGTCACTGCGCTAAATAGCGGGGGATACAAAGAAAGGTTAAAAAAAAAAACCAGTCCCTGTTCTCAAGAAACTCATAGTGTAATGGAAGAGACAACATGAAAAAAACTGCGTGCAAACACGATATAAACAGAATAAATTGGGGGTAACCTCAGAGGGAAGGCACTAAGATAAAGAATTAGAAAAGGCTCCTTGCAGAGGATGGGACTATCATTGTTGTTCTTCCTTCATTCTCAAAGAGGACCAGTGACATCAGGAGGGCGATGTCTTGACTTGAAAGTGAATTGGATTTAAATGAGGCAGGGCTGTGTAAAGTTGTCAGCCTCCCTCTCTCCTCTAGAGATACTGCAGTCTAGTGGCAACATATAGGTCAGGACCACTGGGGATGGTCCCAGATGCAGTGGAGACCTTGGCCTTTTTAAACTTAGGTCTTTCCCAGGTCTCGGTTTGTCTGAGGCTACACCCATTCCGTGATTAAAGGATAGGTAAGAACTTAGGCAAAAGATGGCCTAGTTTGCCTTCTCAAGAGAATGTCTGGGAGGCAAAGACCCTCAGGGCTTCTGGCCAGAATAGAAATAATTGCTATTCACACTCGCCTATAGAATAGTATGTGAATGGGGAGTAATGTGTAAGGAGACTGGAAAGGTAGGAAGGAGAATTTCCTACTATTCTCCCTCATATACTCAAGAAGGCCTGAGTTCAAATTCAGCCTCTAGCTCTAACTAGCCATGTGACCCTAGGCAAGTCATTTAACCTCTCTGCTTCACTTTCACAACTGTAAAATGGGGATAATAATACCACCTGCCTCAAAGGGTTGTTATGAGGATCAAATGAGGTAATATTTATTTTTTTAAAATGCTGAGCATAATGCCTGGAACATAGTAGGTGCTCTATAAATGCTTATTCCCTTCTCCTTTCCCTTTCTCTTTTAAAATCTTTATCTCTCCAGGATCTAACCCACAGCCCTGCCCTTAGTAAATGCTTAATAAATATTTCTTGACTTGAATTGAATTGAGGAAATGAGATATAATGAAAATGACCACTGCTTGAAGTCAGAAGACCTAGACTTGAATTCCAGCCCTGTTGAAATAACTTACTAGAATCTTAGTTTCCTCATCTGAAAAAAGGGAATGATAATAATATATACTCCCTATCTCACAGGGTCGTTGAGAGGAAAGTACTTTGTAAACCTTTAAGTGCTATGGAAATATCAATTACTAATAGCACCTCTCGGAAGGAAGGTATCATTTGCATTCACTCAGGCATCAGAGCCATCCGCATAGGAAAAACATTAGCTCAGTTTTAAGGCCTGGAAATTTTAAAAACAGAGAGTTTTAACAAGGTTATCTAAAATCATGTACTCATAAAAAAGGCCCAGAACATGCCTTTCTCAAATTCTTGATTATCAGTAGCTTATGCCAATCATATACACTTTTAAACTTCCATTTTGAAAACAAATGTGGTTATATAATAAATAGCAATAAAGTTCTTAGAATCTTAAGAGTTGAGGGGACCTGAGATGTTATATGGTCCAAACTGAGGCATGCATTTTCTCCCTAAAAGTAGCCAGCCTGCCCACTTTGTCTAAAGGCTTCCCAAGATGGGAAACTCACCACTTGCAAAGAAAGATCATCAATTTTTGGAGTAGCCCTCCTCCCTAGGAAGTTCTTCCTTGAATTGAACCAAAGTTTCAAATGCTCTGATTTTCACCAGCGGGCTCCTGCTCTACCCTTGTTTAGAACAAAGCAGAATAAGCTTCACCTTTTCCTCCTGCCTGAGTCCAACTTGGCATCAGACCCCTGAGTCATGCAGCCATGACTTCAGTGAGAGCACCAGTCAGTGGGACTTAATGTAACACCTCACTGGATGCCTTCTAGGTGATATCTCTGTTATTCTCTACCTATGAGCTCTGTATCCTGGGTTGGAGAGGGAAGAGGTAGGTAGGATGCTGAGCAGCTGGAGGTGTAAATGCTACTTAAATCAGGCCCTTGGTGGGTTATTTAACCTGTCACTGGAGCTCCATTTCCTTATCAGAAAAATCAGCCCAGGGACCATGACTTTGCTTCACAAAATATGCCTGATGGGTATTGTTTTCACCAAGTGCTTTCAAAAGTGCAATAGAAACATTCATTCTCAAAAGATGTCAGTATGGAGTTGATGAAAATGCTTCCTCTGAGCCATACCTTGGTGAAGGGAATGTGGAGTGAGCATAAAATGACACTTATTTTGTTCAAGTGCTTCCTCAAAGACATGTTTGTGTCATTTGAAGTAGGAAAAAGATAAAGCCAACGGCACAGAAACATGATGATTTCATTGTGTGCATTTTATTTTGTATTATGTAAGTGGAACACTGCTTTGGGTTGGAGATTCAAGAAAAAAATGAAAACCACAGCAAAATCAGGGAGGTAAAAAGAGTGAGATACTAAGTTAGTTAAGGCCTCAATGCTTCCCTGTGATTAGAGCCATCCATGTCACAAGCTTTGTAGTGACCCAGTATGTATTAAAGGGTTTATTGTATATGAGACATAGGTGATCACAGAGCAAAAGTCAGAGATGGAAAAAGGCTTACAGGACGTCTGATTTAAAGATGGAAGAAACTGGGGCCTAGAGAGTTTGAATGACTACCAGGGTCACACTGGTAGCAGAGAGGAGATTCAAACCCAGGGGTTCTGACTTCACATCCTGTCCTCATTCCACTCTACTGCTGTATCTTTAAACAATCCCTATTGTCCTCAGATTCCCCTGGTAGAGTTCAAGAACTCATGTTACTTCAAACATTTTGATATCAGCTTTTTTAATATTATTGGTTTTCTTTGTAATCTTATGTATTTTATTTTGTACATTTAAAAATATTATTCTGAGAAGGGGTCCATAAGCTTCACAAGGAATCATAATCCTGGGGGGAAAAAAGGGTTTAGAACCCCTACTTTAAACAGAATAACTGTTATATGCAAGATTGAACTCAAAATAGTGGCCTCAACCCTTTTCCTTCACTCACATCCCTAACCCTGAACAAGGAGATGAGTGCAGTTACAGAAACCTGGTACCGGGGTTCCTATTTCCTTGTCAATACTTCTGTGGAGCTGTGATCTCATCAATGTGAGTACTCCTTCCAGCTGGGCCAATCAAGAGCAACCAATCCCCACTGCAGCCTTGAGTGAATCACCTCCCTGGGTCTCAGTTTCCTCATTTTAAAGTGAGTTAGATTAAATGGCCTCAGAGTTCCGTTCCTGATCTCAATCTATGACCTTTTGATCATCTTCTAGTCCATATCCTCCTAGAAATCTCCCACAGAGTATTCAATGAAGATGAAAATAGCCATTTTCCAGATCAGTGGTTCTAAACCTCGGATTAACCTAGTGCCTGGCACATAGTAAGCACATGATAAGTGCTTATTGACTGCACAGGGTTCGTGGACCTCCTAAAAATTACATCTTTATTTTCACTTTCCTCTAAATAAAATTAGCATTTCCTTCAAGTATGAATATAGGCAATAGGCATTATTCTGACAAGTACATGGGTGTCCCCATGACACACACGAAAGTTAAGAACCCTTGCTCTAGATTTCTTGATAAGACATCACCCTGATAGAGCAGAGATAGATAGCTGTTCAGTGGTTATACTTTGCTGTTACTACATGACTGGCCCCCTTCCATTTTCCAATCACATATCTCTCTAATGATATGCTTTACATTACCTCTTCTACATAATTGCTTATTGGTAACATGTGTCATTTTACTTTCACCCACAATGCACCTCTCTCCCCTGCCCTTTGGATGACTCACAACTTTAATTTTTTTGGAGATTGCTATTCCATGACTTATAGCCATATAGTATCACTGGGAGACTATGGGGAGGGAAAAAAGCCTTTCTTCCAATGAGATGCTTGGGTTTATTAACAGCACTATGTACTTTCCTAAATACAACCTGGCTCATTCTTCCCCTCCTAATCATTTCTGGGTTCAGCTCATTGTACTTTTTCTGTGGCTCCCCCAAATACAGGATCAGTCCTGATGGACAAGCTCTATAAATTATCCCTCCAATTAGCTGTATATGAAGACATTGTTCCTTCACTTGGTTTTCTTTTTTTTTTCCTTTGTAAATAGGCTGAATTGTATTGGATGATTATGTTTCTTCTTTAATGGGCTTTGCAGCATTCCAAGGCTAGATATAAACTGTACAGTACCAGCAACTGGCAGATCTTACTATCCAATAAAGCAGAACAATGCCCTGCTTAGAAGTGAACCCCTTAGAATGTGTCATGATCACTTTATAGCAAGGATTCTTAATTTTTTTTGATGGGGGAGGGAGATGTCATGGACTCCTTTGACAGTATGATGAAGCCTTCTCAGAATAATAGTCTCAGAATAATTGTCTGCATTCATAATAGAAGGACATGCTAATTTGAATTTAAAAGTCAGTGAAAGTAGAGATTTTTTTTCCCCCATCCAAGTTCGTGGACCCTCTATCTACTGCCTGCCAAGCAGTCTTTGAATCCCAGATTAAGAATTCCTGCTTTAATGAACAAGCCTTGAGAATAATTTACTCCCACTAGTATCATAAGGCTCAAATGAAATAATGGATATATTGCACTTTATAAAACTTAAAAGTGCCATATAAATACTTAAAATAATAATGTTATATTTTATTTATATTATGCTAATCTACAGTTACCAGACCTCCAATCCAGTGATAATGTCTTTCCTTGAAACTTTTACTGCACTCAAGCAATGTTTATAGGGCAATAGAAGGGTTTGCTGGTGAATGTTTAACAACTTGGCTAAAAAAGAAAGTATATACAGACATACTTTTATTTCACATTATTAAAACTTTCCTAAGTCTAGATAGTCAATACAACAATAAATCAAGTCCTGATTTGTTGCAGTTGATGATTTCTGAGGTGTAGATAATAGCACTGAAAATTCAACAATAAACTCTCACAAGCAGATTAGAGCTGGCTCCAGCACATTGTCACACTCTTTATTCTCCCCTCTCCCTAGCTCCCTCCAGGCAAACCCATTTGGGGTTTTCTGGGCAAAGATACTAGAGTGGTTTGATAGATCCTCCTACAGCTCATTTTACAGGTGAGAAAACTGACACGAGCAGGGTTAAGTGACTTGCCCAGGGTCATACATCTAGTAAGTGTCTGAGGTTGGATTTGAACTCATGAAGACAAATTTTCCTGACTTCAGGCCCAGCACTCTATCCAATGTGATATCTAGCTGCCTATAGCTAATAATAGTGACAAACAAACAAATAAACACACACACACACACACACACACACACACACACACACATACTGAGGAGGCCTCAGAGAAGAAAAGCAGCTTACTTTTGTTACATATTCTTTTTGAGCAGTAAGGAAAGTTCTATTTGATAAATACAATGAGCATTTTAAAATATGTTATAATTTTACTTTATGGACAGCTAAATGAAGTAGGAACAGAGAGTAGAAAGAAGGGAAAGAGAAAAAGAGCCGAGACAGAGGGCAGGGAATGAAATAGAAACACAGAAACAGGCACAGGGAAGCAATTAGAACTCATACACATAAAGGTAGAGAAAGATGAGTAGAAACAGAAATGAAGAAAGTGAGAGAGGCTCTGCACGTCCTGACATGACCTTGAATTATTCCTCATTCCCTGTTGTTTATTTGGGCTGTGGATTTCAGAGTATTTTAACATCTCACTGGCCTTAGAAATAAATACTAGTTGGGATTAATGACTCTTCTTAGCTCTCCAAATGCTCTTTCCGATCAAATCTTCAAAGACCCCTCACACGAGGAAAAAGTATAGATTATTTTCAGGACTGTAAGGTGGACAGATTTTTTAACTCCTTAAATGCTGGGAAGCTTTCTATTTTGGGAAGACTTCTGTAGTTAGAGTGCTCCTCTGATTCTAGTTTCTTGCTTCACATTGGCAATTAATTTTTTATCTCCTTATGAGAAGAGGAGATTCTCTGTCTTTTAGTTCAGATTTCCAAGGCTTTCCAAATTGATTAATAGCCCTTTCAGAAAAAAAAAAAGCAATATAACCTTAGATCCATTCATCCAGGTAGCAATCTACAGAAAACAAAACAAACCTTCCTGGACTTCCCCCAACCACAACAAGGAGCATCCATTCTGTATGTTCCTTTCACAGTCCTGCTGAGAATAGCCTTTTTCATCCCTAGTAGGGCATTCTGCCTCAGGTGCCAACCTATTTAGTTTGTCTTAAATTTAATTTTTTTTTCTAATTAACAAAAAAAATCTATTTTTTCCTACCTGCTACTCCTCCTGACTTAAAAAAAAAAAAGAAAAGAAAAACCAAACAGTGCCAACCTCTTTAGGATACAGAGGGAAGCTACAAACTAGCTAAATGGTACCTTTTAGCTTATTTCTTCAGTTCTTGCCTTCCCTGTTTGTGATCCCCTCTACTTTTGTTAGGAGTTAATGAGTCTACTCTCTCCTCCCATACCTTGCTAGCTAGTCCAAAAGTAAGAAATCAGCGAAATCAGTCCTCAGGTTCAATGTATCCTTATATTGATTTTTTTTCACTCTTCTAAACACTGCCCAATGGCCAGGATCAAATTAATTTGTAGTTGCATAATTTCCAATCTGCTAAGTAGGAAGCAACATATTTGAATTCTTTATTTGACAAAGGTATCCCAGTGTGATTCTATATACTTTTTATTATTCAGCTGTCAAAATAGTCAAAATACCCTAAAGAGCCTTTCCCAAACTCTTTCTAGATAAACAAATTCTAGCAAAATGAATGACCATTTTAGGCCATCCAGATTGAACAAATACAGTTTTCCCACCCAGTGACCAGCACGTTTGGACCATGCTGTGTTATTGGTCTTTTATGGCCCTATAAGAAAAAAAAAGATGTAATATACACTGTCTATTTTTTTTCTATTGTCCTTGGACAATTGTCTCAATTTCTACCCATATTTACCCAAACCATTCTTTGCTGGGGAAAATTCTCCCATACAAAGATCCATGCTACTTGTGTATGCTAACCTCAAGCTAGAACCAAGTGACCCAGTAATGATGACCTAGCTATGCTAATAACTTCCAAAGGGATTACTCTCAAAATCAGGAAGTCCCAAATGGGGAAGTTGCCGTGGTAAAGACAGAAACTAGGTGGTAGATTTCTTAACTATCTCTCTTTAGTAACCTTATAACATTTGTAGAAGATAGCATAGTGCATTAGGAGAAACATTACAAAGTATTGTGATTTTTTTCGTGTTCAAGATGAGAGATATTGATTAGATGATAATATATTTAAATGGATTCAGAACTAGTTGAATAGATTAAATAGTCATTTTTATTAATAGATCAATGTCAGCTTAGAAAAGTCTCTAATGGAGTGTCTTAGGGATATGTGCTTAGCTCCATGCTATTTAACACTCTTATCAAGAGCTTGTATAAAGACATTGTCAGAATATTGTTAAATTTACAGGTGACGCAAAGCTAGGAGGCAAAGCTAATGTACTAGATGCCTTATGTTTTATTTGTTTGTTTTTTTTTTTAATCTTGAAAGACTATCATATTGGTCAAATAGCTAACATTCAATAACTAAAATTTACATAGCATGTTAAGGTCTGCAAAACACTTTACATGTGCCATCTCATTTGGTATTCACAACAACTCTGAGAAGTAGGTACAATTATTAGTCCCATTTTACAATAAGGAAAGGAAGGATGAGAGAGATTAAGGAACTTGCCCAGGGTCACACTTAAAAGTGTCTGAAGCAGGATTTGAATTTAGGTCTCCCTGACTCCAAATCCAACACTACTGCCACCTAGCTGAGCATAAAGATGATATTTAGGAGTGATAGCCTTATGTTTGAATTAGAAAAATCAGCTTCTCAATTACAAGATAAGGAGGCATGACTAAAAAGTAGTTCATCTCAAAATAAGAGATAGGTTATAATGGAATGGGGAGCTTCAAATGGCTCAGGTTTACAACCTTGGAGTTATCCATAACTCTTCTCTCTCTTGCCCCTTATATCCAGTTACCTCTCATATCCAATTTTTTTCACTTCTCCTTCTACAACTTGTCTTATATTCATCTCCTCCTCCTCAATCAATAATAATAGCTGGGATCTTTCATTCCATCTCTTGCCTCCAAGTCTTTGCCAAGCTTTTCACCTTCCCTTGCCTATCCCTATATCTCTGCCTCATAGACTCTCCGGCACTTGTTAAAGCTCAGATCAGAGGCCACTTTCTTCACAAGCATTTTCCACATCTCTTCAGTTATCATTGCCCTCACCTCACCCTAAACTTTAAAGTGACTTATTCATGTACGTAATATTTTCTCCAGTAGAATGCCAGCTTTTTGAAGGCAGTAACTTTCTTTTTTTTTAATAGTATTTTATTTTTTCTCAGTTGTATGTCAAGACAATTTTTAGCATTTGTTTTTATAAAATTTTGAGTTCCAAATTTTTCTCCCTCCCTCCCTCTTCTCTTCCTAAAATAGTAGGCAGTTTGATATAGGTTATATATTATGTGCAATTATGTAAAACATATTTCCATATTAGTCATAGTTGTGAAAGAAGAAACAGATCAGAAGGAAAAAAAAACATAAAAAAATAAAGTGAAAAAAATGTGCTTCAATCTGCATAACTTTATCTGGATGTGGATAGTACTTTCTATCATGGATCCTTTGTACTTGTCTTGGATCATTGCGTTGCTGAAAAGAGCTAAGTCATTCATAGCTGATCATCATACAATGTTGCTGATACTATGTGAAATGTTTTCCTGGTTCTGCTCATTTCTCTTCGCATCAATTCATACAAGTCTTTCCAGGTTTTTCTGAAACTGCCTGCTCATCATTTCTTATTGCACAATAGCATTCCATTACATTCATATATTTGCTTACCTAACCTTAATCACTGAATAGGCATTGCCTAAGTCAAACTGAGACCTGTGAAAGACCTTAACTTAAAAACCAGTCATCCTGATTTATATCTTGCCACTGGACCCAGATGGTTCTGGAGGGAAAGTGAGGCTGGTGACTCTGCACACCCCTCACTCAATTAAATACAATTCACTTGCAAATCATGGCATCATCCTCCCATTGTCATGGTTCTCTTCAAAATGAAGGACAGGAGCCAGCTAGGTGTTACAGTGGAAAGAGCACTGGCCCTGGAGTCAGGAGGATCTAAGTTCAAACCCGGCCTCAGACCATTACTAGATAGCTGTGGACCCTGGGCAAGTCACTCAAGCCCCATTGCCTCAAAAAAAAAAAATGAAGGCCGAACAACAACAGCAACAATTTGGTTATGGTGTCACCTTTTATGTCTAAATCATGTACCCATTTTAATGATTTCATGGTATGAGATGTTGATCATTTTTATTTTATTGACTTAGCCTACCCATGATTAATTGTTATTTTTCCAATTGTTTAGATCTGATTTTATTTGTGTGAAAAATGTTTTGTAATTGTTTTTAAATTGTTTTTATATAGTTCCAGGGTTTGTCTTGTCAGATAGACTCCCAAATATTTTATATTGTCTTTAGTTATTTTCAATGGAATTTATCTTTCTAGTTCTAGTTCTCCTAATATTGAACCAACTCTGCATTCCTGGAATAAATCCCACCTGGTCATAGTGTATAATCCTTATGACATATTGCTGTAATTGCCTTCCTACTATGTTATTAGTTGTTTGTTTGTTTGTTTTTGCATCGATATTCATTAGGGCAATTGGTCAATAGTTTTCTTTTTCTGTTTTAGCTCCTCCTGTTTTAACTATCAGCACTATAATTGTGTCATAAAAGGAATCATGTAGGACTCCTTTGCCTATTTTTTCAAATAGTTTATATAGTATTGGGATTAATTGTTCTTTAAATGTTTGGCAGAATTCACTTGTGAATCCATCCTGGGAATTTTTTCTTAGGGAGTTCATTAATGGCTTGTTCATCTTTGTTATTATTAATTATTATTATTTTGGTGAGGCAATTGAAGTTAAGTGACTTGCCCAGGGTCACACAGCTAGTGAGTGTCATGTGTCGGAAGCCAGATCTGAACTCAGGTCCTCCTGAATCCAGGGCCAGTCTCTATCCACTGCACCTCCTAGCTGCCCCGTGCCCTCACTTCTGTTGGTCACTTCACCCCACCCCTTTACTTAATCTCATTTCCTCCTACTCCCCTGTCAGGTAAGATAGATTTCTACATTCAACTGATTGTGTATAGTGTTCCCTTTTTGATCCAGTTTTGATGAGAGTGAGGTTCATGATTTTTTTATCTTATTCCCTCCACTTCACCTTATACTCATACCCTCTGTCTACGTATATTCCTTCTAGCTATATTATTGGTGGTACAATTTTCAGGAATTTTTAAAGAAATTTTTTAAAGAAATGCCTTCCAGAATATCTCATTCCATTACCTCTGATCTTTTAAGTTTCAGTTGCCAAGTCCTGGGGAATCCTGATTGAGGCTCCCCTATATTTGAATTTTGTCTTTCTGGCTGCTTGCAGCACTTTTTCCTTGATCTGACTGTTCTGAAATTTGGCTATAATGTCCCTCGGGGTTTTTGTTTTGGGATCTCTTTTCTGAAGTGATGAGTGGATTCTTTCAACGTCTATTTTTGCCTCCTAGGACATCAGGATGGTTTTCCTTGGTAATTTCTGGAAAGATGATGTCCAGGTCCTCCTTTTGATTATTGCTTTCAGGTAGTCCAGTTATTCTGAGATTATCTCTCCTGGATCTACTTTCAGGCTAGTTGTTTTTCCCACAAGGTGTTTTGCATTTTTTCTATTTTGTTAATTCTTTTTCATTTTATCTGATCCTTGATGTCTCATAGAATCATTAGCTTCTACTTGCCTAATTCTAACTTTTAAGGAGTTGTTTTCCTCTGTTAGCTTTTGTACTTCCTTTTCCATTTGGCCAATTCTACTTTTTAAGCAGTTGTTTTCTTTTTCCAAGTGGTTGAATCTTTTTTTCCCCATAATTCTCTTGCATCTCTCTCATTTCTTTTCCCAGTTTTTCTTCTACCTCTCTTATGTGATTTTAAGTTCCATTTTGAATTTTTATATGATTTCTTTGAGGGCTTGACAGCACTTTCCATTTTTCTTTGGGACTTTCACCATAGATGTTTTGACATTGTTATCATCTTTTGAGTTTGTGTCTTCATCTTCCCTCTCACCATAGTGACTTTCTATGGTCAGATTCTTTTTTGTTGTTGCTTTTTGCTCCTCTTTTTTTTTTTTTGGCCTTTTCCTTTACTTTTAAATTTGAGCTTTGCTCCTGGAGTTGAAGGGGCACTGTCTCAGACTTCTTGCTTTGGAAGCTGCAGGCCCTGGCTATTTACCTGGTGCTGCATTGATGCTGCCCTGGGGCCCCCAGGGGAGCCTTGCATCTGGTGCTGGGCTGGGGTGAGGTGGTTGGCACTGCTGGAGGCCACAGGGATCTAGAAGCTTCCCTGGTGCTGAGCTGGGGTCCCAGTGTTGGTGTCTGGCATGTGCTGAGGCTGGTAGGGTGTTCCTGTATTGGTATCTACCTATTTGCTTGGGGCTATGCTGAAGCATGTGGAGGATCTCAGAGCTGACAGCTGCCAGTGCTGGTGTCTGCCTGTTTTCTTAGGGACTTGTAGGGTCCCATAATTAGCATCTATCTGTTTGCCAGGGGCCATGCTGAAGTAGGCACTGGTATCTACCTATTCCACAGTCTATGCTGAGACATGTAGGCAGTCCTGGTATTGGTGCTTGCATACTCTACCACACTGGGCTTCAGGATCTCCTGCTGGTTTGCTGAGGCAGGGCTTGCTGCTGACTTTCTGGAACATTTGCTGTCTTGGACTACACTCCCCTTTTACCTGAGTGAGACAAACCTTTCCTTCTGACCTTCTAAGTTTTATGGGCTAAAATATTATTTCACCCTGTCTTTTTGCTGGTTCTGCTGTTCTAGGATTTGTTTTGGGGTGTTATTTTATAATTGTCTGGAGGTGAATATAGGAGAGTTATGGTGATTTCCTGCCTACTCTACCATCTTGGTTCCCAGAAGTCCCAGGACTTTAATATTTTACTTTGCAACCATAGTACCTAGTATATTAGAAGGGAAAGGTTGGAGACCTGTGATATCATTGGCATAGGAAGAATTTTCATATATGTATATGTGTAGTATACATATCCACCTATACATATGCATATGTACATGTGTATGTATGTGTGAACATGTATATTGTGTGAATATATGTTTGTATATATATTACCACCATCTCTAAAACTTGAGGTGGCTAGGGGCACAGTGAAAAGATTTCCAGGCCTGAAGTCAGAAAGATTTCTTGTTGTTCAGTCATTTCAGCTGTGTCCAACTCTTCGTGACTTCATTTGAGGTTTTCTTGCAAAGATACCACAGCAGTTTTCCATTTCCTTTTCCAACTCATTTTACAGATGAGGAAACTGAAATAAACAGCATTAAGTTACTTGCCCAGGGTCACAAAATTAGTAATTGTCTGAGGCTGGATATGAACTCATGAGGATGAGTCCTCCTGATTCCAAGTTCAATGTTCTATCCACTGTGTCACCTAGAGTGTCTGGGGCCAAATTTGAACTCAAGTCTTCCTGACTACAGACTCAGCCCTTTATCTACTGCAGCACCTAATTGTCCAAAGCCAGAAAGAACTGAGTTCAAATCCATCCTCAGGTAGCTATTGACTGTGTGATCCTGGGCAAGTAAGTTGACCTCTATCTGCCTCAGTTTCATCATCTATAAAATAAGGATAAATAATAGCACCTATCTCCAAAGGTTGTTGTGAGAGTGAAATGAAATAATATTCATAAAAAACTTAGCATATGCTTGGCACCTAGTGGTCACTTAGTAAATGTTTTTCCTTTTCTTACAGTTTTATAGATTTTGATGGGTTGTTGAGGGATTAAATGACTTGCTGAGCATCACATAGTCAGTATTGTGTCCAAGGTCAGCTTTCTGTACTCAACTACCTTTCTATCCTCAGGCTGCCTCTAACAACTAAAAATAATGAAAAAAAATTAATAAATCCTTATTGCCTTCCTTAAAAACATGCTTATTTGGTCTTCATAGTTACAAAACATGATCACTATATTTTTATTCTTCCAAACAACCCTGTTAGGTACATAGGTAACATATTAACATTTCTTTTTATAGAGATGGGAGCTAAGGCTCAGAAGAGTTATTTGATTTGCCCAATGTCATAAATCTTATAAAAGGTAGTATCAAATAGATGATAAGCCCAATTCTTCTGACTCTAGTTTTTATATTGTATTTTTAAGTAATCATTAGAGGAGATCCCTTGTATTCTTCACCTTCAGACCTCTCCTATTCTTAATGTGCTTTGAGCCAAGGTCAAATAGTAAATTAATGGCAGAGTCCTAAATAGCCATTAAGTCACCTGATTCTCAAATACAATTGTACAGAGCCACAGAACCTTAGAATTGTAAGGGACCTCAAAGCCATTTCATCCAACCCAGTCATGAAAAAATCTCTACAATATATCCAACAAGAGGTCATCAAGTTTTTGCTTGAAGATTTCCAATGAGGAAGAACTACTACTTTCTGAGGTAACCCATTCCATTTTATGATAACTCTATTTGCTAGGAAGTTTTCCCATGTACCAAACCTACTTCTTTGTAACATCTACCCTTTGGCCCTAGCTGTTTACTGGAAGCCAGCAGAACAAGTTTCATTCTTCTTCCACAGGAAAATCTTTCAAATACTTGAAGAAAGCTATCATGTTTCCATTGTTTTCTTCAGACTAAAAATCACCAGTTATCTTCATCTAGTCTTCATATGACATGAATTTGAAGCCCTTCAGGGGTATGTTGGAGACAGCTCAAACTGACTTGGGAGAGCTGGTTGTTAAATTTTCAACATAAACATTTTCACTTCAGAAATCAGCAAAAGCCACAAAGCAAGACTTGATTTATTGCCTTGTTGAGTGTCAAGACTTAAGAAAATGATGAAAAAATATTGTGTTATGCATATATATATATATGTATGTATATGTATATGTATATGTTTATATACATATATAGTTTGTCAAAATGTATATTGTATATATGCATATTGTGTCTGTGTATATGTATATGCATATTATATTTATATTATACACAAAACACTGCATGCGAAGTATTATATATGTGCTATAATATGCATAGTTTATATAATACCTAATACATATGCAGAACTAAGTGTTATTTTATGTTAAAATATATTATTAGTTGTAGTGGTTAGAAATGAAGATCAGACTGTGTCCAAGGCTCTTATTTTAGCCTTGCCATCTTCATTTCTATCCATCTAGAGCAAAAGGACAGCACTGGCAGACTCACCTTTCAGTCCTTCCCTCCCTTTACAAAAATTTCTTTTAATGGTATATATCAATTCAAAGACCTTGGGTTACACTTCTCATTTCCTACTGTGCCATGACTGTTTTTATTTCCAAATCCAATCCAACAACCAGCATGTTGTTGGTATTCAATCAGTATAAATAAGTGTGCATAGATATGCCCAATTCAGAAAGAGTGAATATTAGTTACTGTGAAGTCTTCATAAAAGGTTAAATAGTTTCCTTCAGTTACTTTAGTTAGAAAAGGAATGTATTCAAGTATGTACTGTGGGAATCCCATACCTCCCCTTAGAACATGCACACCACACCCAGTGTCTCCAGAGAAATTGGCTAGGTTTCCCATAAATATATTACAGGTCATGTTAGTACCATGGAGAACCAAGACACCCCATGACTGAATGGCAAGACTCCAGCTTCTACTGTCCAAATAATAAAGTGTCATGATTTTTTTTTTCTGATTAAATAAGCAATAAAGTAAGCACTTTTTTTAGTCAGAAAGATCTTCAATACTTGGCTTCTACAAACTTAGGCTTTTGATTACAGAAGCATAGTAATCTTTGTTTTTTCTCCCCAATTGTCAAGCATTTATCTTTTTTTCCCTCTAAACTTTCCACTCCACCCACTGAAAAAAAAAGGCAAAGGAAAGGAAAGGAAAGGAAACAAAGAATCTTTGTATCATATAATTATAGTCTAGCAAAACAAATTCATCTTAAATTAATGTATAAAAATCTATGGTTAGAAAATTGATAATTAGAGATCTAATAGAATTCAAAAGATTCATAGGATTTAGAATAGGAGGATATCTTAGAAATTATCTAATGCAAACCTTTCAATTTATAAATGTGCGATTTGGGGCCAGGAGAAGGGAAGGGACTGGCCTGAGGTGAATTAGATAGTAGTAAAGCCAGGTTTCAAACCCAGGTTCATGATTCCAAATCCAGTGCTCTTTCCTTTATGTCATAGTGTTTTTTCTCTTAACAAAAGGATTCTGTGAAAGCTTACTCCAAATTCCAAGCTCCACTATGTACTTAAAACGAGATTCACTTTACAAAAAGTTATCTTATAGATACCTACTTATGTGGCTAAGGTCATTTGACTACTTTATATAAAAATAATGACTTGTGTTTATATATCTCTCCAAATTTTTCACACCAGAATCCCGGACATGGACTTTGGAAATATTATGTTAAATACCTGAAGTTTATCTGAAGTACTTGCCTGAAGCACACAGATGTTACATGGCTTGCTCAGGGTCACATAGCTAGTTAAATGACATAGAATTGGGTTTATACCCAAGTTTTCTTGACTCTAAACCCAACTCATAAATCTACTGCCTCTAGATCAAGGTATTATTATTCCTATTTTGCAGATAAGGGAACTGAGGCTCTGAAATATCAGCTGCTTGGCTTGCTGATACTCACCCAGAACTGGTAAGTGGTGAGATTCAAATCCAGGTTTCCTGACTCAAGTTCCAGGACTCTTTTCAATGTCAAACTGACATTCAAGAATATATAGAACTTTAGATAATCACATTTATGCTGGAATCTTTTTTTAAAAATCTATGCAGGTAGTATGGCAGGGTAGGAAGAACACTGTCTCTAGAGTGAGACAAACTGGATTCAAATTCTGCCTCTGATACTTACTGTCTGTGTGATCTTATTAAAGCATTTAGTCATTTTTCTCCATATGTAAAATGAAGTAATTGCACTGAAAGGCCTTTCCAGCCCTATATTTACAATCTTGTGATCTTAACTGGCAGGTTGTCACTGAGGGACATTTACACAGGCCCTTTCATGACTTCATCCAACCTGGTGAGGAAGGTGATTAAAAAAAAACCCTTAAGACCATGTGCCCTTTATTGCTGAGGAGAAATCAGTTTCCCCTTTTGTCTCCAAGTTATCTCCTGTTGGGGGCAGCTAAGTGGCATAGTGGAGGGAGCTTTGGTCCTGGAAGCAGGAGGACCTGAGTTCAAGTTTGACCTCAGATAATTACTAGTTGTGTGACCCTGAGCAAGTCACTTAACCCCGATTGCCTCCAAAAAATTTAAAAATTATCACCTGTTATCTCCTTTAACCTAGATGGAAACAGAACAGACCCTGCCCTAATTACCAAGAGCTTATTCAAAGTCACCACCACTATTGTCTTTCAGAAATACTTACTATCAAACAAGCAATAAGAGAATTTGCACACTAGTAAAATATGTAATTTCTGAGCACATGGGGAAGAAGCCCAATCCAAACACAAAGCTGCTGACTTTGCAGGCCATTCCAAACACTACCACACTTTTATGAGAATGCAATGTTCTCTTGTAGATTTCTGCCCTTGAAAGAGCCTGCTGCTGGTTTATCACATGGATCCGTATTTGGGAAGGTAGCCCAAGCACATGCATCATTTTCTTCATCTGTAAAGTGAAAGGCCTACATGACCAAAGCTTCTTGTTACTTCTCAGAGCTTCTAAGTGAATCAATATTATTTTCACAGCCTTGTTGTTGTCTAGTCATTTTTCAGTCTTGTCTGACTCTTTGTGACCACAAAGTCACAAAGTTTTTAAAGTTTTCTTGGCAAAGTTACTGGTTCACCATTTCCTTCTCCAACTCATTTTACAGATGAGGAAACTGAGGCAGAAAGAGTTAAATGACTTGCCCAGGGTCACACATCTAGTAAGTGTCTGAAGCCAGATTTGAATTCTGGAAAATAGAGGAAGCTAAGTGATGCAGTGGATAGAGCACTGGCCCTGAAGTCAGGAGGACCTGAGTTCAAATCCAGTCTCAGACCAAACACTTGACACTTACTTGCTGTGTGACCCTGGGCAAGTCACTTAACCCCAATTACCTAAGAAAAAGAAAAAAATGAACTCTGGAGAATTACTCTTCCTGACTCCAGTCCCAGCACTCTATCTGCTGTGCAATCCCAACATCTTGCATTAATTCATTTCATTTTTACAGGGCTGATACTTGGGTGGCCACCAGGGTTGGGGAAAAAAGAGTTGTGGAAAAGGGGAGTGGCAAGGGCTGAGGAATAGTTTTAAATTAGGAATTTCTGGGAACTCAGGGCTTTGTGATTTTTAGAGTGTTAAAGTAATCTGGAATTCATTAGGTAAGAGGAAGTATTTGGAGACACTAACAGGAAAGCTGAGACATTTCTATAAGGTGTTTCCCAACCTTTTAGTGCAGTTTTAAGGCACTAAATCTTAAAACTTCACTAACAGATTGGGAAACGCCCTATATAAAGTTTGCACAATCTTTGCCTATATTGTCTCACTTGAATATTACAACCCTGTGGGGTTGGTACTATAGCAGATGATGGTTATGAGCTTAGAAAAAAATGAAGCATGAAGATTAAGAGACTTAATGATGAGAAAGGAACTTGAGGTATAAGTTACATAGTGAAAAGAACACTAGATTTGAAGGCAGAAGACGTGGTTTCAAGTCCTGGTTCTGCTTGCTAGTTTGAGAAGGAATGGGGGCAGCGGAAGGGTTGCTAACTTTGAGTCACAGGCTTGTCCTTCAATCCCTTGCTCTGGCACTGACCTATGTGACTGGGCATGCCTTTTTGCCACTGTGGTCTTCATTTTCTTCATCTGTAAAGTGAAAGGCCTACATGACCTATTAGATCCCTTATAACTTTAGATATATAAGCCTCTGAGAGTCAAGGAGAGGGTCATCTTGATTCCCAGGCCACTATCATTTCCCCATTGGACAAGACACACCTCAAAAGAAGGCCTGAAACTCAAATGTGTCCTGAAGGCAAGGTTCCCCTGGATATAATTTCTTCCTCTCAATAATCTATAACATTTCCAGTACATTGTTTGCAAAGTATAACCCAGAGGAGTGGTGACCTCCATTTCAGTTCCCATCTACCTAGCTTTAATCTATACTGGCCACTGAAACCGTGACATGTCCATTGCCTTTTCAGATTGAGGAAAGATTGAATACTTGAAAATAGACTGCCTTACGTTTGTCTGTTATAAAGATACCATCACCCCCTCATCACTTCTCGCTACCTGAAGCAGTTTTATAGTTGGTTAATTTTGTCTGTCATAATCTCTGCAAGTACAGGCATTGTGAAAGTCGAGGTCTTTTGATGCTAACATGGACGGCTTTGAGAGCTCCTTTAGGTACAGCCTAAAAGTCACTTCAGCTCTGTGGGATGAAGTGAACTCATTTATAAAATGAAGGGGTTGATTGCTGCCCATTAAGGTTCTACCCTAGCCCCAAATCTATATTCCTAAACTAAAAAAAATTGGAATAATAGGATACCCCCCCAACCTGTGATCTAAAGTGCCTGGCACAGAGTTGGCACTTAGTGTCTATTCGCATCCTTTCCCCGTCCCTCTTGGGAACGTTCTATAAGACCACATGTTTACAAGTTGGCAAGCCTTTTTTCTTTGACTTTCAGCAGAGTCATTCACTTTTTTTAGGTTTTTAACCAGTCTTCACAATGGCTCAGTAGGCTACAATGTAGGGGAGAAGTAATCGATATCATATTTATTCAAAACTCATGAAGGAGGAGGAAAGCACAAGATGGAAGGAAGTGTGTGTGTTTATATATACCATAAAAGATTAGCTGTGAACAATGTTCCTTCAATTTTTTTTATGTTTCAAGATTATCCAGCTACATAAATGGATAACCATGCAAAAGGCATGGTATACAGTAAGAGCATGTTATTATCAAATAAAATTCATGATGAAGTTAATCTAACACATATTCAATATTATTAATAATTGTTGTATGGATTTGGAGTCTGGAAGACCTGAATTTGAATCCTGAATCTAACATTTGAGTTCTAAGTCTAACATTTACTAGTTGTGTAGCCTTTGGCCTAGATCTCAGCTTTCACATTTGTAAAATAAGAATATTATCAGTATTGCCTATTTCGCAGGATTGTTGGGAGGTTCAAATGAGATAAAACATGTAAAGTGTTTTGTGCCATATAAAGTTAAATATTACTATCAATCATTAACAGCGAATAATGAGCATAAATATTTTAATTAGTATTATATACTATGACTAGACAAAGTTATCAATCATTAACCTTAAGCTGTTCACATAAATAATTTTGATTAGTATTAATTAGTGCGATATAGCATAATTTTATATGGTTGTTATTAGTATTCAATCAAGCATGTCACACAATTTTAATTAGCCATATTTTTTTTCTTCCCTTTGTCATAATTTTCCTGTAATTATGCCCACATCATTGCCAATGGTCTTCTCTGAAACTATATGCCATTTAATGTTACCATATTTAAGGGGAGAAAATAAAAAAGCAGTCTTTGACATGGTTATTCAACATCCGAAGTTCCTTTCCTGGATGTGATTTTTCACAAACTGTCCTCTAGGTCCTCTTTACTTCTGCTTCTTAGAACTCCTAGTTTTCTTCAAGGCCCATCTGGTTTTGCCTCCTTCAAGAGGCTCCTTCATTCATCCAGTTGTTAAGGATAGTCATTTTTAGTTTTATACTTTACTCTTAAATCTCTTGCCCAATTTTCCTATCACCACTCACATCTTGGAAAATCTCAGCTCTGATTTCCTCCCATTATCTACCTTTTCAGCTCTCTTTGTTATCTACGTCATGTATGTTATCTAGCTTCAACTGGGCCCTCACAATTCTTTTATTTTTTTCTAATTAATTCCCTATTACCTTACTCCCAAGGAAAACTTTTCTAAGTCTTCTCTCCTTAAACTCCTATACCTCCATATTCTTCCTTCAGCTAAGGACTTTGCCATTTGCTTTGCGGAGAAAACTGAGGCCATTTGACTGAAGAGTCCCTCTTCTTTTTCTCCATCTCAGAACCCTTTGACATCAGCCCCAACTTTCTCCTCCTTTCCCCCGGTCTTGGACGATGAGGTGACCCTTCTGCTTTCCAAGGCTATTGATCCCATCCCCACACATCTTCTACAGAAGATGACATCCTCAATCATCCTCTGTTTCTTTTTTTAACTTCTCCCTATCTACTTTTTCCTTCCCTGCTACCTTGAAACATGCCCAAGTACCCCTCCTTTAAAAAAATTCACTAGATTCTATAGATCTTTCAATCTATAGTCCTATATATTACCTTCCCTTTCCATTCAAACTCAGAAAAAGCTATGCCTATCTATACCTAGAAAAAGCTATCTATTGCCTTCCCTCCCTCTCCTCTGAATCATTTCTCAGTGCTTTGCAATCTTATTTCCAACTTCATCACTTAAGTAACTTACTTTCTACCAAGTTGCCAATGATGTCTTAATTGGCAAATCTGATGTTCTTTTTTACTTCTCTTCCTTCTCAAATTATCCGCTACACAGGACCCTGTTGGCCACTCTCTCCTCTTGTATACTGTCTCCTCTCTGAGCTCTTGTGACACAATTCTCTTCTGGTTTTCACCCTACCTGCATAAGAGTTCCTCAGGTTCCTTCCTGATACATCATCCAAAATCACACTCCCTAACTGAGAACACTCCCCAAGGCTCTGTCCTAAGCCATTCCTCTCTCTAATCCTCTTGGTTGATAACTTCAAAAGCTAGCATGAGTTTAACTATCATCTCTATGCATATGACTCCCCCATCCAGCCTCAGTCTCTCTACTGAGCTCTAGCCTTACATCATCAATCACCTCTTTGACGCACGTCCCAAAGACATTTCAAACAATGTATCCAAAACAGAACACATTATTTGTCCCCTTTTTTTCAAAAGCCACTTTTCTTCCATATTTCCCTATTTTTGTCAAAGGCATCACCATTCTTCCAGTCTCTCAGGTTCATAGTCTTGTTATTTTCCTTGATTCTTCATTTCCCCCTCCCCAAATATCCAGCCAGTTGCCAAATGTTGCTGTTTCTACCTCTCTGATATCTCCAACATCTGACCCATTCTCTCTAATCACACAACTTCACCTCAGTTCAGGCTTTCATCAACCTTTGACCTAGATTTCTACAATGCCTTCCTAATAGTCTCTGTGCCTCAAATACCTGTTTTCTTTAGACCATACTCCTACATGCTACCAATGAGTCTTTTAAGTGAAGGTGTGACCATTTTACTTCCATGTTCAGTGAATTCCATCAGATTCCTATTGCCTCTATAACA
Source organism: Phascolarctos cinereus (assembly GCF_003287225.1). Lineage (NCBI taxonomy): Eukaryota > Metazoa > Chordata > Mammalia > Diprotodontia > Phascolarctidae > Phascolarctos > Phascolarctos cinereus. The sequence continues at coordinate 153,847,947 of NW_027555625.1, read as the reverse complement.
AAATATAAGCTGATGTATTTATTTTTATAAAGCCTTTCCCAACCCTTAGCTATCTTTCAAGCCTCATTGGGAATTACTACCCCTCCCATACTCTGTAATCCAGACAAACTGACCTTTTCTCTGTTCCTCACACATTATACTCCACATCTCCTTTCCCTGCCTTTGTACTGGCATTATCCCATACTTGGGATGTACTCCTACCTCAACTCAGCCTGATGGAATCTCTCATTCTTTAAAGGTGCAATTCAATATCACCTTGTATGTGAAGCCTTTCCAGATCCCCAGGCCTGGTTGCTAATACTCTCCCCCTCAACTACCATGCATTTAATGCTTTTGGATTTGTTGACATTTTTAATATTTATATTTATTCTTTATGTGCTTATATACATTCTTGTCTCCCACATTAGAACATAAGCTCCTTGTGATTTAGGATTGTTTCATTCATTCTGTTTGTATCATCACCTAGAACCAACTTTGGCATATTGTAGGTGTTTAATGAATGCTTATTTACTTGGTGATTGATTAGTGATATCCTTACTAATTATTGTGTGAATATATATCCATATATATATGAGTGTGTATACACACATACTCATAAAGATGAACATGCATACAGATAGAAACATACATTTATATTGTACAGTGAGATTACACATACACACATATAATATGTATGTATGTTTTCAGAGAGAGAGGAGATGGGGAAACAACGAGAGAGAGAGAAAGAGAGAGAGAGAGAGAGAGAGAGGAGAGAGAGAGAGAGAGAGAGAGAGAGAGAGAGAGAAAGACTGTATTTACTTACATACAAACAAGTAATATTGTCCCAGTAGAATGTAAGCTCCTTGATTGGGGGGACTTTCTCATTTTTATCTATTTTGCCAGTGCCTAGCTCAAAGCCTGGAATGTAGCAGACATTTGGTAAATGCTTCATGCTTTATTTGTCAATTGTTTAAAGAAACATTCACTATGACAACATGAAAATGAGAGAACATTATACTTTGAACTGTGGATGTCAAGAGCTTTTAACACATTCCTTATTCATGCAATTATTAAAGTCTTTGAAAGTCATAGATACTAGTCTAAAGGCAAGAACATGTTAGAAGTTCTCCCTTAATCATATATTGACTGGAAAGAAAATGGGTTTCCTGGTTTCCCTTTCTTCTTATTATGATCAAATACTTTTGACTGTTGGCCTTCAGAGCAGGCTTCTTGAATGGAGTTAATGTGAAATGAACAATCTAGGTTCATGGCATTATTCTTGCATTAGAGCATAGCTACAGGACATATTCAGTCATAGAGAAATGAAGAAAATTACTGAACAAATCTAAAAAGGAGTCAAATGGACTCTGAAGTTGGAAGGGCCATTTAAGATCATTAAGCCTACCCACTTTATTTTAGAGAAAGGAAATTGAGGTCCTGAAAATTTCAAGTGCTTCTCCATGGCCCTACAAATAAAGATGAATAGTCAGGATTTTAAATCCAACTTCTTAAAGTAATTTTGTACTCTTTTAACTATACCTCACTACCTCCCAGTGATAGCTTTCATAAATTCAACAAGCATTTATTAAGCATCTAGTTCTACAATGTGCTGGGAATACAAACACATAAAGGAACAGTCCCTGCCTTCAAGGACCATGCATTCACTTAGCAAGATGCTTTCCACATTTATACTTAGAGATAAATATTTTATGTTTCTTGTTTTCCAATGGTTATAACTCTCCTTGCTTTCCCTTTGCCTCTTTCCCTGAGCGGGAGAGGGTGGGTCTGTGACCTCTTAATTTCTTTCCCTTTGATTACTTTTTTTTTAAGGTTTGAATTTTAAATTCTTGAGAAGATTCCAGATTTAAATTTAATATTATACTTAGCTCTTCACTTAGTGCATATGGTGCCCAGCCTCTATTATCATCACATTGATTGGAGTAACACTAAAATTAAAATTAGAATTTTCACCTTTCTAATTCTTGGAGAAAGAAAAATGATTACACAAATTTCATATTAACATCACAGATGATGCAATGTAATTATCATTCTGTCTAAACATGCTCTCTTAATATGCTCATGAATAAAACCCAATTAAGCTAAAAGAGAGTTAGGAAGAACATTCATTCCTGTTGGCTCTTTAAATTCAAGAACTGGATAAGGAAAGAACAATTATCAGGGGGAATACTCTACTCTGTTGAAACCCTTGCTGCTCATAGGAAAAGTTCTATCTCAGGAGAAACATAAGGGAGCAAATGTTTGGGAGTTCATTAACATAAGAGTTTTCCAATTGTCTCCCAGTGTGAGATGTGGCATTCTGGGACTTAGGATATATTTGTTTTTCTGAAGTATGGACAGATGGTGAAAGGTACTAACACCTGGAACAAAGTGAAAATACTCCTGCCATCCCTCCCCTGAAAGGAAAGACTGGCTATAATCCCAGATCAAAAATGTCTATGATGAAATGAACACAATTTCAACTCTCTCATTCCTACTGCCTGCACCTTTACTTCCAACTTGAAGTTAAGATTGAATGGGATCCAACTTGAATGTGATTTATCAGCTGCTACCTCTTGTAAGTTGCTCACAATGACAAATTTCTTCTCAATATCATTCAGTGACTATGTTTTAAAATACAGAGCATGAAATAAAGAGTTGATGATTGCTTATTTGTGCTAATAGGGTCTGATTGTAGATATTCAATAAAAAGGTCAGAAATTACCTACTCCCCTATCTCCTCTCCACCAGTCGCCACCCCGCACCTCCAGACACACATATCCATATATAGACTAGAAAGGTTATTTGAGAGGATCTTGTGTGAGGTGAGGGCCTCATTTTCTGCTTTGATTTCCTCGGTTATAAATATTTTATCAAGTCTTACCTTTTCTTCTGGGAACATACAAAACTAGTTATTTCTTCTTAGTGCATGCATGCCCTTGCTGTGACATAAACTGATTATACTGGAGAAAGAGCTATGGGATAGCTTCACTGCTTACTAGCTACTTCTATTGCTCTGGGTTCCACTGTAGAAATCCCTTAGTCAGATCATCCATCTTAGTTTTACTGACATTTTTGCAGTCCTTTCTACATTTAAACCTGCCATACTGAAAATATATTAGAGGGTAGCACTCTAAGGATCTCCAAAGCCAGAAGTCCTCAGCTTTTTTTGTATCATGGACCCTTTGATAGTCTGGTGACACCTATGAACTATTTCACAGAATACTTTTCAAATAATTGAAGGAAATGCTAAATCTCATTAAGAAGTTATTATTTAAAAGATGCAATTTTTGTTCTATCAAATTAATGGATGCCCTGAAATCTATTCATAAATACAGTAGAGGTCTATAGAACCCAGATTAAGAACCTCTATTCTAGGCATTGGCCAGCAGAATATCTAAAGAGCTAAGAATGCCAAAATAAAAACAATTTGGTTAGAGACAAAGAGAGAGAGGTATAATGGGGGCATGGAACACCTGAACTAAAAAGGACATTTTAATTCAATAATGAGTAAACAAATCCAGTATTAGTTGAGACTTTTCAAGCACATGTACTCTCACAATGAAGTTAGGTGATATAATGGATAAAGTTCTGGACTTGGAATCAGGAAGACCTGAATTCAAATCCTCCTTCATGTGACCCTGGGCAAGTCACTTAAACTCATTCAGCCTCAATGTCTTCATCTATAAAATGGGAATATTAATGGCAGCTACCTCTTGGGGTTGTTGTGGGGAGAGCAAGAGATATAAAGAGCTTTGTGAACTTTAAAATACTGTATAAATGTTATCTATTAGTATCAAGGGAGAAATCCGTATTTGGGACCAATAGACAAATATCTCAATAATGACTCTAGTGCAATGAAAGTGGAATTATTCATTCCAAATATGAAACAGACAGAAGTATTTCTAAAAGGAGAGTGGAAATGGAGCAACAACTGATATACATAAAGGCTTATCATGCAGTAACCAAGAAGAGAGGAGGGTAAGAAGAGAAAGTAAACTCAAAAGAGAGACCTCAGAAAATATATGTCTTGAAAGCATATCATGCATTCTATATTCCAAACTCTTCTGGTTCCAAAGATCAATGAAGATGGAATCCTTTTTCCTGTGAAAAAAGTTGGCTTGGAATCATAGTAGTCCTGCCCTTTTCACAATAGAAAGATGTTTCCTCAATTATTTACCTATTGGGGATCACTCTTTCCTAAGACCTATTGTCTTGGTTTGAACTTAATGAAAGAGAAGCAAGTTATTCTCCACTACTACCACCCATCTTGTACCCCAAACAGCTGGAGTTTAAATTAAGTTACTGCCAAAAATGGTTAAGCAAGCAAGCTTCTAATGTATCACTTGAGTTTTGCTCATGTAAGGGCTTATGGGGGTGGATGTGAGTCTTCCCCCCTCCCTCAGCTCAATTAAGTGCTGTCACATATGATGAAGTTTTAATGTGTAAAAAAGATGTATCTGTGCCTGGTAACTTATTTTATGAGGTGTCAAGACTGAATCAAGAAGGGAACAGTATGGTGGCTGAACAAGCAAGCTAACCAAACCTCTGCAAACTTAAGTAGCTAAATGAACTTCAGTGGTTTCTGTTTGTGAAGAGAGGAGTCCATGCTTAGGAACATTTGTTGGGGAAATCTTTCGGGGGAGAAGGACAAGGGAGAAAAGATCCTTTTTTCCTTTGCCCTCCTTCATTGGCTATATCATGGTGCTACGGATAGATAGCTGTTTTCAGGAACAGAAAGACTTGTTCAAGTCATTCCTCTGTCATATATTGGCTCTGTGATCCTAGACCAGTCACTTAAACTTCTTCATGACCCCAGGTAACTCTTTAAGACTTTAATTTGCAAAATAATTGCAAATTTATTGCAAAATAAATGCAAATTTACTTTAGTGTAAAGAGGTTTCTCATCTAGACTTCTCTAGGAGGAAGAGGAGGGAAGGATGTAGAGAAGTAGGAAGAAGAGAAGGGAGAAGAAGATGAAAAGGAGGAGGAAGATTAAGGCAATGACTCAGAGGTACCTACCTACCATATACAATATATCATGTCAGGGAAATGAGTGTTCAAAAATGAAAAAAAAAAAAGACATTGCCTTTGTCCATTACGGGAGTAATAATGGCATGGACATTGGTAAGTATATTGTGAGAGGGCAAAATGCTTTGAGAAAAATTTGGGCAGGGAGAATACTTTGATTCAACAGAACTCAATAGAAGAAGCAACAATAAAGCAAGGCCAGAAAGAACAGAAGTATTTGGAAAGGTAGAGATAAATGGGGCATGCATTCCAGACATGAGGGAGCACATAAATGCATGGAAGTGAGAGATAGTTTGTCATTTTCAAGAAATTGCTAGTCATTCACCCATTCTGTCTGTATTATAGAGTGTACCAAGGGGAGAAATGTGGAAGAAGCAGAAATGTAGAATGGAATCAGATTGTGAAGAGTGAATGTTAATATAAGGGTTTCAATTTCATCCTTTAAACAATAAGAAACTACTAAAAGCTTTTAGGCAGTGGAGTGACATATAAATATGTGAGATATATATATATATATATATATATATATATATATATATATATACACATATATATACACACACACACATATATATAATGTATGTATTATATATATATATAATGTACATATTATATATATATACATATATATAATGTATGTATTATATATATACATATATAATGTATGTATATATATATATGTATGTGTATATATATATACATATATATATATATATGTATGTATGTATGTATATATTAGAAAGATTGTCTTGGCAACTGAATGGAAGAAGGATTGAAGAATATTCTTACAACCCTGTTTTGAGGTTGAACATCTCAGATGTAAAATGACTTCCAAATAAATCTCCATTTATATTAAACAATTAAACCCAATAGAATTTCATGAAAGTGGCCTAGCTTTTCATTAAATTCAACTCTGTATGAGAGTGCTGTATTGGAGTCTTGTGTGGCAATAGCAATGGGTGTGCTTCAAATATGTTACACAAAGAATTATTAAGCAACTCTGTGTCTCTGACCCCGATGGACTGTGAGTGATAAGAGTATCTACACTCAGGGAGCTTACAGGAAACAATAGAGAACAGTGTGAGATGAAATCTAATGAAGTGTTTGAAGAAGAAAAAAAGATGTGTTTGCAGAAATCTTGGCATGAGAGCTCATTAAACCAAATCAATCCCCAAAACATTTAAAGATGAAATTAGAAAGAGAATAACAAACAGATAAAATATTAGAAAAGACCTGTCAACACTTCCATAATTAATTTTATCATCAACAGTAAAATGACTGAATTTGGACTCTAACATCTCAGTGCCTAATGTGCTGTTTAAGGAATTAGAAATGTTCCTAAAGAAAATGAAGACAGGAACAGTAGCCTAAGAAGACCAAAGACACACAGAGAATCATGTTGGAACCATCCCAGTTTTGAGGATGTGGGGGAGGGGGAGTCACTTTTTCATGATGTGGGGGAAAAAAAGAGTGGTTATCAAACAATTTTTTTTAAATAACAGGTGGTATTATTGCCTCTCCCAAAATGTTTTAGAGTGCATCAGTAATTATGCACCCATATCAATCAATCAATAAACCTTTATTAAGTACCTACTATGTACCAGGAGCTATGCTAAGCCCTAGGGATACAAAGAAAGGCAAGGGACAATCCCTGCTCTGAAGGAGCTCACGATCTAATGGGAAAGACAAGATCAAAATAACTATATACAAACTATATCTAGGATAATTAGAAATAATCAATAGCAGGAAGGCACTAGCATTAAGTGAGATCAGAAAAGGATTCTTGTAGAAGAGATGATTTTAGCTAGGAATTGAAAAAAGCCAGGAGGCAGAGATGAAAAGAGAGAGTATTTCAGTCAACCTTCTTCATTTCTATATGATTTTTATGAAAATAATCTCACAAAGCAGCTAGATGGTAAAGTAAAGTTGTAGGCCTGGAATAGGAAATCCTGAGTTCAGCTATACCCTCAGATGCTTATTAGCTGTGTGACCCTGGGCAAATCCCTTAACCTCTGTTTGCCTCAGTTTCCTCATCTATAAAATGGGTTATTAATAACATCTACTTTTCCAGAGTGATGATAGGGATAAAATAAAAACATATGTAAAGTGTTTTATAAATTTTAAAGCACTATACAAGTGGTAGTTATTATTATTATATAGTGAACCAAAGGTATCCTTGGCAAAAATACAGGCAGGCTTTTGCAAATGATATTTTATAGTAGATAACATATTTACAGTAAAACAGCTGACCCAGAGCTGGAAAGTTTCCACAATCCCACTATTTATTTGGTAGAGCAAAATGCATCAAATTCTGACTTCAAGAATTTGTTTCCTATACTATGTTGTTGTCAGGAATTATTAACAAGTAAAATAACAGGTAACTTAGATAATCCTCTGATTATTAATACCATACAAGGCATAAAATAATGAGACATATTTTTGCCAGAGTTTATTGCTGCTGCCATGTAGGATGATCAGTAAAGAGTTTAAATGGAAGATGGGCTTCCTATCAGTGGCAGGGTCCATCAGATGCAAATATTTGTCTGCAGATGACATGCTTATCAATCTCCAGAACATTGAAGAGCTTCTTTAAAAAAAGATTTATGATCCCCTAGAAGAATTTGATTTAACAATATACTTAGAAAAAAACTAAGTAGATTAAGAATGCCTGTTTTTCCATTCAATGTATAGCTAATAAAACCAAATTTCTCTCTCTCTCTCTCTCTCTCTCTCTCTCTCTCTCTCTCTCTCTTTCTCTCTGTCATTTGACTAAAATGAATTTTGATTTTAATGACCTTTTTTCTTTTCTTAGACAAAATTTCAATAAAAATGTTTTCCTCATAAGATTTGAATGAGTCAATCAATCACCCCATTCCAATTAGCCCTGACACTTTTGTCAGATAAGATCACACATCAGTGGAAATACAGCATTGAATAAATTGAGAGAGAAGCAAAGTAGGTGTGAACAATGCCCATACAACTCCACTATGAATCAATGAACCAAAAGCGTTTCAGCTAGATGGGACAGAAAATATATTGGTACTGGTTGAGGAACTTGGTCCTACCTAGCTATCCTCAGTTCCAAGTTTTGAATCAGAGATTCAAGTGAGAGGTAATGGAGGAGAGGGAGAGAGAGAGAGAGAGAGAGAGAGAGAGAGAGAGAGAGAGAGAGAGAGAGAGAGAGAGAGAGATTGCAGCCAAGCCCATGAGGAAAGGAAGAAACTTGAGCTTCAACCTTGGCCTCATCTCTTTGCTCTTCCTCCTTTGCTCAGAAAAGGATCTTGTGAACTTCAGAAAGTCAGAGAATTTGGACCTATGGTCATCTTAGCAGTGTCTCTGGCATAGAGACGTCTATATCAGCAGCTGCGGATAAACTAGATGTACTTAAGCAAGACAGCCTCCAGACTCTAAAAGCATTCTGCTAGATCATAACTAAGGAAAACCTCCTAAGAACTTCACAAATGAGAGATAGGGACTTTCAGCAACTGTTAAGGTTTTTAAATGTATAAAGCAAAATACATAGAAAGGAAACAAATTATGTTGAAATGGTTATTTACAAAAAAAGTTTATGACCTTAGGGTTAGGAACTCATGTTCTAGACTCGGTATGCATTTGTGGGCAGTGTTTTAAAGTCTTTTTTTGAGGGGAGAGAGAGTTTTATAACATGTATTCTTGCTATAACACCCTAGTAAACATCCCTTTCATGGGGCAGCTAGGTGGCACAGTGGATAGAGCACCGGCCCTGAAGTCAGGAGGAACTGAGTTCAAATCCAGCCTCAAACCAAACATTTGACGCTTACTAGCTGTGTGACCCTGGGCAAGTCACTTAACCCCAACTGCCTAAAAATAAAAAAAAAAGTTAAAAAACATCCCTTTCTAATACATAATTGTTTAGATGATGAATATGTATCAATTGATAATCATATAAGGGAAGCATACTGATGGGAGTTCATAATATATATAACCAGAAGAACTTGCAGAGAGCCTTAGAACCCTGAGGGGAGACATAGTAGCCACTCTCTGGAGTCCTGACTTGCCAGTGCAAATGGGAATTAGAATCATAGCCCAAAAGTGCATAGTAAAAAGGCATATCTAGGTGATATCTGGGAGATCTAATCTAGGAAAAGGTCCTTGACATTTCAGGTAGATTTCATGAAGGATTTATAAGAGGATATGAATAAAAATCTCATAGGATGACAAAATTTAAGTGCACTGAATTTGTACTATGGAAATGAAAACTCACATCCTGGGGGTCCCAAATCCATTGATATATTAAAGATGAAGTAAAATGAAGTGAAAAGCAGTGAGGCACATCTTATAAATACAAGAGTCTGCATGCCCTTTTTGAGGATCTATCTAAGTCTTTTAGTACGTTTGTTTGTTTGTTTGTTTGTTTCCTGGCACTGCTTCCGATTTTCAGGACATCAACACGATGCCCCAGCTTCAATCTCACCCCGAAACTTCCCTCAATGCCTAGGACCTCTTCACCATTGAACATCTACCTGTCCCTGTGCCATTCTTACAGGGGAATATTCCTCTACTAGGCTGGCCTTTCCTTGGTAAGTTCCTTATGAGACCTCCATTTTGGGGAAGGACACAAGCAGGTCAACCTCTCTCTCTCTCTCCTCTTGTCCGTCCTGACTTTCTGCCTTCTCCTTTTTTTCATCACCACCCAGCTACCTTTTTCAGTTACCTTTTATATGTTGTCTTCCCCATAAGCTCCTTGAGTGCAGGGACTGTCTTTCTTTTTGTTTATTTTTGTATCCTCAGCATTTAGCATAGTGTTTCGCATAGTAAGCACATAATAAATGCTTGTTACCTTGCAGCTCAATTTGTAGTTCTGATTCCTAGATACAGTTCCTCCTCAGCTGCCTAGAGCATGAAATACCCCTGCCCGCTACTTCTGTTTGTTGAGAGAGGAGCCACCCTGGGGACAAAAATTCCCCATTTCTCAAATTTAAGTCAGGTCCTAACTCCTTTCCGGATTTCTGAGTCTCAGTTTTCAACTCAGACGTCACCTCACTATCCAGCCCGGACTAGATTTTGGACAAGTCTGTTGTTTTCAATGCAAGAAGGTTATGGAAAGTCCATTACTTCCTATACCTCCCCGCAGCCCCCCCACACAACCCTCCCTCCACCATAGAGAATTAAGGTGCTATAGAGGTTGATGGTGATCCGAGGAAGCAATCCTTGCCTAATGAGAATCTCTTTTAGGATTTAGGAGCCATGGACAGCTCCCATGAGAACTAAGCAAGCTGGGAGAGGGCAGCAGTTGGACTTTGGGGGCTTTGGACTTCTTGGATTTTTCTTCCCTGCTCTGTCCCCTTCATGCCACCACCCCTCTAGACCTTTAGCTGTTCTCTGCACTGAGCTCCAATTCCCAGATGTCCGCGCCTTCCAGGGAGTTAGGAGAGGTGGCTAAAGCCACAGGCTAGCTGCTGCCTATGTACCAGAGACCTGAAAAGAAATCATTCTGGAACTTATCTGCATCTCATCCCCAGCCTTCTTCTCCTTTAATCGCCCCTCCCCTCCTCCAATTGTCACAAAGAGAACTTCAGCTAAGTTGATGCAGACAAAATGATGAAGAAGCAAAAAAACCCCAAAATTTAAAAAAAGCTGCGTTTTCATTCCACTCCCTTCGGGTGTATTCTGATGGGAACAAAGAACACAGCTAGAGTGAGAGGGCAGCTACTGGAGCCTGGAGAGATGGAGAAGTAGGAGAGGGGAGGAGAGCAGGAGAAAGGGGAAACTGGAAGGAGGGTAAGGGAGGGGGGCGAGAGCGAGAAAAAGAAGAACCAGAAGGAGAGATCATATTGTCATGCAACAGTGGGTATGTGTGAAGCAAATCAAAGGCAAGCCGGCTCGGGATTGGAAGCAGCTTTAAGTGGGTGACAGCCGCTCGCTATTTAGGCAGACCCGGTGGCAGCCGAGAAGCTCACATCTGCTCCAGCTGCAACAGCCTTGGGAGCCTTCGCCACTGCTGCTGCGGGCACAGCCACAGTCCCTTCCAACCTCCTCCCCTTTTTCTGACTGCCCAGCTGAGGGCTTCACATCTGGCAGACAGGACTCCCGCGGCATCTCTCTTTCTCCTTCTCCTCGTTCTTCTCTTCTTTCGCTCGCAGTCTGCCCATTGATGGGCCATCTGCCAGAATGAGCGGCCCCCGACTCTGGCCTCTGGGGTGGAGGAAGCTGTAACCACAGGAATCCTTGGATTTGGGACAGACTGGCCCAGGGCCCCCAATGTCAGCCGCCCACCTGGGAGTATGGGCAGGGAGGAAGAGGAGGGAAGAGGGGCAGGAGGTGAGGCTGGAATGATCGTTATACAGTCCATCTATGCTCTGGTATGCCTGGTGGGGCTGGTGGGTAATGCCTTAGTTATCTTCGTCATTCTGCGCTATGCTAAGATGAAAACAGCCACCAATATCTACCTGTTGAACCTGGCCATTGCTGATGAGCTCTTCATGCTCAGCGTGCCCTTTGTGGCCTCCTCTGCTGCCCTCCGCCACTGGCCCTTTGGCTCTGCCCTCTGCAGGACTGTGTTGAGTGTTGACGGCCTAAATATGTTCACCAGTGTCTTCTGCCTGACAGTGCTCAGTGTAGACCGCTATATTGCTGTGGTGCACCCCCTGAGAGCTGCCACCTACCGAAGGCCCAGCGTGGCCAAGCTCATCAATGGAGGAGTATGGCTGGCTTCCTTGCTAGTCACTCTGCCCATTACCATCTTTGCAGATACCAAGCCCACTCGAGGTGGCCAGGCTGTGGCCTGCAACCTGCACTGGCCTCATCCAGCCTGGTCTGCTGTCTTTGTGGTCTACACCTTTCTCCTGGGCTTCCTCCTTCCTGTCCTGGCTATTGGCCTCTGTTATCTGCTTATTGTGGGCAAGATGCGAGCAGTGGCCCTCAGGGCTGGCTGGCAGCAGAGGCGTCGATCAGAGAAGAAGATCACCAGGCTGGTGCTCATGGTGGTAGCTGTCTTTGTGCTTTGCTGGATGCCCTTTTATGTGGTACAGCTGCTGAACCTCTTCATGCCCAGTCTGGATGCCACTGCTAATCACGTGTCCCTCATCCTCAGTTATGCCAATAGCTGTGCAAATCCCATTCTATATGGCTTCCTCTCAGACAACTTCCGACGTTCGTTCCAGAGGGTGCTCTGCCTTCGTTGTTGTCTCTTAGATGCTGCTTCCGCTGCTGAGGAAGAACCTTTGGACTACTATGCTACAGCCCTCAAGAGCAAAGCGGGAGGGTGCATGTGCCCCAGTCTGCCCTGCCAGCAGGAGCCTGTGCACCCAGAACCCTGTGGAAAGCATGGCACCCTTACAAGGACCACCACCTTCTAAAGAGTAAATTCCTGCTTCTTGATCCCACCTGTCAGCCAGACCTCTTTTAGTCCCTAATCATCATGCAGAAACCATCACCTTCCAGAGACCATCCTCATCATTTCCTGCCAAACTGTCTCCTCCTTGAACATCCCTCAAGAACCTTGGACTTCTGGAGTGGCCAGTCTTTCCAAGAAGATCATCTCCTTTCCAGGTGGACATTGTCATCTTGCTCCTGTATTGTTCTCAAGGACACCTGCACCCCACCAAGCTAATCCTTTCCTCTCCCCAGAACTACAGTTTGCTAAAAGACTTCTCCATGGGGTAGGACTCACTCAGTGCATGGACCATGACAATTACCATTCCTGAGCCCTTGGAGTTTTATTTTGTTTTTTTGCATTTTTATTGGGGTGGGAGAAGGGTTAGGGGGAATTAGGGAGTGCTGTCTTTGTCACATGTTTCTCCAGCTTTCCTTTAGGAAAAAAAAAATAGAAAAGACAGTCAGGAGTCAAGAAAGGACCTGACCCCAGATTTTGTCCTCAAGATGGGAACTCACCCCTTTCTATAGGCTATTTCATTCTTATTGCAATTGAGGTACAGTGTGAACTATGTACAGAAAAAAAAAGTATCCGATGTCTCAGAATACTCCTTTACTTTTTGTCTTTAGCTCTGTTTGCCAAGTAGTATTTATTTACAGCAGCCTAGGATGTTATCTTGGTCACTTCTAGCCTTGACAAATAGTCATATAATAAGTGATATCTGCATTACATCTGCTCAGTAACAGGTTCTTTGTGTGTAGAGCCAAGTTTGAAGACATGTGTTGTGGAGCTTAATGTAAGGCACAAAATCTGGTCAATTATAAAAAAAAAAACAACAATAGAGAGGGTAAAACCTCACCCAGGTCTTGTGCTGTCATTTATTTGCCAGTGTCCCTTTTATGTGGGAGCTTGCCATTCTTTTTGGGTATACATTTGTATTACTGCAAGGAGAGAGTAGCAGTGGGGATGGGAAGGGAAAATTCAAATAGAAAAAGTCATTGTTTTTAAGAAGGGATGTAAATGTACATTTAGAAGGCAAGCTTATCCTTTCCTCTATTTTTTAAAGGCCCCAGAGCTCAGCAAACCATTAGAAATGATGTACATAATAAACCATGACTCTAGCCTGAGGTCTAAGACTAAAAAGACATAAAGTCTTTCCTGCTAACTAGCTGATGGATGGTTCTTACAATGGAAAAAGGACAATTTATGAGAAGTTTCATTTCTGCTCATTTTCAGATGAAGAGATGGCATTGTAATATCTGATAATTGTTCCTTATCTTAGAAGTAATAATAAAAATGTTATTGAATATGTATTAATGCCCATGGTGGATGAAGGTGGGGTGGGGGTCACTTTAAAGGAGGGAAAGCAATGATTCTATATTCAGAATATCCACCAGTGAGGGGATGATGTTATACACAGGAGGGGAGTAGAGTAGGGAAAAGGGATAGGATCCTTGAGAATATAAGATTTATAGCTTCAAGGGGTCTTAGGAATCACCTAATATAATTTCTTCATTTTACAGAGGAGAAAACAATTGCTGAAATTAAGTCACTTCTACAAGTTCATACAGCTAAGAAATGTTAGGTGAGAATTTGAACTTGGGTCATATGGCTCAAAACCCAGAGCTCTTTCCAGTCCTGCCTTTTCTTGGGCATGTATTAATATTCCAAGGCACTGTATCTTGGCTTGGATTGGGATTTCAGTGGAAGTGTTGGCCTTCTGGAAATGGAATTCCACTCTAAAATACTGTACCTTCCAACCTGCTACTGATATAAACTCGGAAGATGTCAGTGTCTTTGAGGCAGGTGACAAGTCAGATATCTCCATGGGAACAGGGGAGCTCAAGTGAGGTTGTTATATCCTTTGCCATGAAGCAGTGACAGGACTAAGGATATATTGTTTTAATCTGATTCAACAAATATGTTATGGGTTCCATTTTGTGAAAAAGCATTATGCCTGGCACCAAGGACAAACAGATTAAACACACACGCACGTGCACGCGCACACACACACACACACACACACACACACACACACACACACAGCCAGAGCTCTTGTTCTCAAGGTATCAGCATTTCAACTCCCAGGCCACCTCTCAATTACCTCAGTGGAGTGAGAGACAGACAAATCCTTGATTAGGATGGGACAAAGCAGAATTTTTTTTGCCAGAATTAAATGGATAGTTGTCTTAACTCTGGAATGTATTTTGCCAATAAGGTCCTCCTCGACTGTAGTTGTAAACCTTAACCTCTTTAAAAATCTTAAAATGCTATATAAATGTGAGGGGTTTTTTTCATTCGTAATAATTATTAATAGAAAGTCTATACTCAAGCTTGGCTTAGTTTGGACACATTCCCCCAAGTCAGCTATCAGTTCTTGGTAAACCTTTGTGACTTTGAGAATGTGACTTCAGGACTGTGGGCCTTAGTTTCCTCTTCTGCAAAGTGGAGGTTGACAGATCTCTTTGATCACTTTCAGGTGTTATAATTTGTTAGCTTCATCTGTGAAGAAATTATCCATGATGATCCAATGTCTAACCTTCTTTCATTCCCTTTCTCCCACTCTCACCCCCACCCCACCCACACATACCCTTCTCTACTGTCTAGCTAGGTTTCAGACTGCTAAAGGCCAGCCTCTTCCAGAAGAGTGTTAAAGGAAATGCCACAGAAACTAGCAAGTTGCCAATTGCTAGACCAGTACCCAGCTCCCCTTTTTCCACCTCTTCCACCCACCCCAGTACTCCATAATCTGACTCCATAATCCATAATATTTCATGGGATGTCATGCTTCATTTTTGCTAGTAAGTAGTTTGCTAGAGAATATTTTGCAGTAGAGAAGTCAGAGACATTGATGTAATGAATTCCCAGTGGGGAAACTCTCCACAGATACAGAAAAAAAAAAACAACAAAAAAACCTATTTATCATTTTAAAGAGTTGCTTGGGACAACTGAGGGATTAAATGATTTGATCTGATACCTAGTATATGTCAAGAGGCACAGCTTGAATCCAGGTCTTCCTGACCTCCTGAATCACTTTCCAGCATATCATTCTGCCTCTGATTATACTGATGGTGAAAGTCATATTGGAGGTGGAAAGCACCTGAGGGCATTCTCTAATCCAGCCTCTTTGTGTTGCAGAAGAGGAAACTGAGGGCCCAGAGACTTGAACAAGCTCACACAGGGAGGCAGGGCCAAGTTGGAACTTGGACTCCACTCTCCTAATCCCTAGTTCAGTGCTTTTTCCTCCCCTTCCCAAGACACATGATCTCAGGAAACTGGAAGTAAGCCACTGGTATTTATTGACCTCCTGTAGCCATGGCATCACAGGATGAGGCTCTGGGAGGTGTTATTTAAATGGCAGGCATTTGCAAGGGAGTGAAAAGATAAATAACCTTGAGGTGAAGGGGTTAAGTCATGGCAATGACTGGAGATTGGAGTAGGATGCTGGGCCCTTGCCATGGTGCTTGGGTGGGGACTTTGCCTTCAGCCTCATATCAGGCTGAACACTTTCCAGGAGCTCCAATCTCCCACATGACACACACTTTGCAATTTTCTTTCTCTGATAAGACATGACCAGGCATGAGCCAAGAATATCGACAACACATATCTTTAGCTGCCAAAGACCGGAGTAACACTGTCTGCTGCTTCTTTTTATAAGAAAAGATTTTGGATTTGATTAATTATAAAACAGAGCACTTGTGGCTTTAAAAAAAAAGTACTGACTAGCTTTTATAACTGAGATAGTGAGAGAATAAGAAACAAAGCACTTACGGATTTTAACATTTTATTCATTGCTTGTTAGAAATGTACATTTAATACTGGCCTGGGTTCCTCCAATAAATCAAGTGAATCATTGGAAGTGGAATTTTTTTCCCCTAATTTTGTGGCTGTTTCAAATTTGTAAGACTTAGCAACTCAGAATCAGTTCAAACATAGAAAATGTTTTAGTCATCCCTGTTGTGAAGACCTTTTTGTTTTGTCCTTTTAAGTTTTCTGTACCTATCTGTCTGCTCTAGGTGTTTAAATAATAACATAACTTCCTTGGGACTTCCCTAGGGTAGAAACACTTTGAGTGTATGCACACTTAAGGGGAAGCAGGGACATCTAGGTGGCTCAGTGGATAGAATGCTAGGCCTGGATTCAGGAAAACCTGAGTTCAAATCTGCCCTCAGATACTAGCTGGGTGACCTTGGACAAGTCACTTAAGCCTGTTTACCTCAGTTTCCTCATCTGTAAAATGAACTGGAGAATGAAATAGCAAACTACTACAGTATCTTTGCCAAATTGGGTCACAAAGAATCACAAAGAGTCTGTGATATGACTGAAACTACTGAACAACAAGGGAGTTATAGAACTCCCTAGTCAAGTTAAGATCACCAAGAGTCTTCAACTAGTCTTAGTAGTATAATGAGTAAAAATAATGCTTAGATAGCCCATCAATATTTAAGATTTAAATGCTCCAAATTTAACAAATAATTATATAATCCTTTGTGTTTGTGTTCACATAGACAGCAGGCCCTAGTTCCATGTGTCCCAAAATACAGATCATGGAAAAATAGTGAGGAAATCATGGCTATTATGTTACCTAAGAAGTTCTGAGTCTCCTTCCTCTGGCTCCAAAGCCCTACTTCCTTTTCTCCCTCTCAGAATGGTGACTGACCCAGCAGCTCAAGGACTCGTGCTCATTGCTTGCGTGTGCGTGTGTGTGTGTGTATTCACATGCATCTGTGTGGTAATGGCAGACATACTGGGAATGGGAGGGATGGATGCCAGAAAAAGATCCACTGCATTGGTACAGAGTGCCATTTTTGGTAAATTGGTCCACATTTTAACTTGCTTTTGTTTAGAGGAAGTTCTGGCTTGAATCTGTAGTGATAAAGATGTTGCCATCAAATGTGAATTTTTAGAGCATTCAAGAAAAAAAAAGGAGAATAGTTAAAAATGGCAGCCTCCTTTGTCTGTCTCCTCCTTTTGAGTGTCTCTTTCTCTCAGTGTCTTTCCTTCTGTCAAAATTATATTTTTCCAACCTTTTTGACTTTCCACTTATGCATCCCATTTCTCTTCCTCATAACTCCTTATTTTTCCTCCTTTCATAACTTTCCTTCTCTTTTCCTTTCTCTCTACCCTTCAGGTGCCTATTAGCATTGCACTGAGGAAGGGTTGTTTTTTTTTTTCCAAACATTTGTTGGATTCAGTGAATAAAGCTCAATGCTTCCCATTCATTTAAAATTGTTTTTTTTAAACTTTGAAAGTTAAATATTTCATATTCCTCTTTCTAAAAACAAATCAACATATACATATTATACAATGCATCTTAATTAAGTTGCAGTTTATATGCAGGTGGTCCTTGATTGATTCCCCATCCTCACCCCAGGATCAATAGTACTCAACAGAAAAAAAAAATTCCCATCCTGTGTATAGGCAGTATCACTGTCTATACTATTTGGGGGAATTTGGAGGGGAAAAAGAACTGGTTAATCAGATAATTGTTTTCATTTTTCTGCTAGTTTTAGCACCATTTTGATGTGGATTGAATTATTGTCTCTGTTCTACTCAGACAGGAGAGAATTGCTTCATTCCATTTTTATTTTGCAAATATAGTACTTTTAGATATTATTCAATTTAAAATGATCCTTTCTATATCATATCCACAACTTACACATAGGCTTTCTATTTTCTGGCTGATGCACTCCCAGTGTGAATTTCAGAAGGTAACAGCATTGTGAGTCATGATATTTTTGAGACAGTAAAAATATACATGAATAGATCTGGCAGACCACAGTTTCTTGTGGCTACTTATACTCTATTGCTTTTTAAGAAGTAATGAGATGAAGTTGCAGACTTACAAGAAAAGAAAGCCCTACTTTTGTGAAAAATATTTTTTATAAATGAGTCAATTGTTAACTTTCCTATTTTAGAAAAACCCAAATATTAGAAAATCTTAATTGAAATTCAATTCAACTAAGACTTATTAAGTTCCTGCTATATATACAAGGTACTGAGCAAGATGCTGGTTATACAAAGATGATAATGAAACAGTGCTTGTCTTCAAGGGTTTTATGTTCGAGTAGAGAAAAAGAACATCCCCATAGGTAAATAAATACAAAATGTACAAAGTAAATCAAAATATAAGGGAAGAGAGAACCCTACTAACTCTAGGGAGATCAGAAAAAGTTTCCTGTACAAGGTGGCACCTGAGTTGCAAATTGAAAGAAACTACTAATTCTAAGTCATAGGTGAGAAGGAAACGTATTCCAAACATAGGAGATATCCATGCAAAGCTTTGCAGGAAAGAGATGGGATGTCATGTACAGGGAATGGTGAGTAGGCCAGCATGAAAAGAACAGAGTCCTTACAGGAAAGTAACATGAAATAAGACTTAAAAGGTAGGTTAGGCTGAGGATTTTGTATTTTATCTTATAGACAAGGAGGAAAAAATACAAATGAGCTGATGGCTCTAAGTCATCTGCAAAAAGTTGTTGAAATGATCTGAGCTATGGATAATAATGCTACTACTACTTACCTCTTAGGGTTGTGAGGAAACCAATTTGCCAAAAACTTAAAGTGCAACATGATTCAACCAACAAGCATTTATTAAATGCTTACTATATGCCAGGCTCTGTGGTAGGCCCAAGACACAAAGGTGTGAAATACAAAAGAGAAACACTCTTACCTTCAAGTAGCTTATAGTCTATGGAGGAGATAATATAAGTATAATAAAATAGATACAAGTTGATTGAGGAGGAGGATGATAAGTGTGCATGGAAAAGGGAGTATGAAAATTGGACCTTGAAGAAAACTCGGGATTTTGAGGAATGGAGGCAAAGAGAGAGTTTGTTCTAAGCATGGGAGATGGCCAATGCAAAGACAAGGAGGTGGGATGTGGAGTTCTGTGTATGCAGAAGAGTAAGAAGGCCAGATTGACTGGAATGTAGAGATAGTGAAAGGAATTAATATATAATGGGACCTAAACACAGATGGGAACCAGATTATAAAGGGCTTTCCCCTTCAAAATGCCAAGGAGAGTAGTTTGCATTTGCTTCTAGAAGTCCATAATAGGAGCCACAGAGGTTTCTTTGTTTGTTTTTGGTTTTTTTGTTTTTGTTTTGTTTTACTGTTTCTGAGAAGGGGAGTGACATGTTCAGACCTGCATTTTAGGAACATCACTTTAGAAGCTCTGTGGATGTTATTATCTCCCTCTCGCCCTAGTCCTGTCTGCAAAGTTAGTCATATCCCTGGTCACAGCTCTCTGAGTATGTCATATAAAGGATAATAAACAAAAGGAATAATAGCACCTATATGGTGCTCTAAGGTTTCCAAAATGCCATTATTCTATTTGATTTTCATGGGGAACCTTTTGAAGCAAATAGGCATCCTTATCACCATTATACACATAAGGATAACTGAAGTTCAGGGAAGTTATATGATACCTATGGTAATAACTAACAAGTATATATAGAAACCAGTTCCCATAAGTACTCTTGCTTGCATTTAGATGCAATCAGTTCTCAATTATCTCCATTGTTGGAGAGATACAGATAATAGCAAATGGAAGATAATCTGAATAACTGACATTTGTTTTATCCCTGTTTATATTTGTATTTATAATTGCTGCTTTCCAGAAAATAAATAAATAAATAAATAAATAAATATATGTGTGTATATATATATATATTTAAATAACACCACAGAGAAGATCTTTTTTGAAAGGCTGAAAAGTCATCCTTCTTCCTCTACCTGCCCTTCTCCCAAGAACTCAAATGTGTTTTTCACATAACTTGTAGGGATAGGCAGAATCACCCTTTGGAAAAGTACAGGACCCTAGACTAAAGCAGAGCTGGCCTAATTGGGTTTTTGGTTTATATAACCATCAATGAACATTTATTGAGTGCCTGTTGTATGTAAGACACCATACCAAGTCTTAAGGATACAAGGTAGTATAAAGCAAAAATTCTTTTCCTCAAGGAGATTAAATCTATTTATGTATGGGAGTAGAGATCAAAGTGGGTACAAGAAGAAAGGCACAAGCATCCATTTATCACCTACTATGTTCCAGCTAGTTCTCAGGGTGGATAGAGCACGGGCCTTGGAATCAGGAAGACTCATCTTCATGAGCTCAAATCTGGCCTGAGACACCAATTAGCTGTGTTACTCTGTGTCATTTAACCTTGTTGGCTTCAGTTTCCTCATCTGTAAAATGAGCTAGAGGAAATGTCAAATCATTCCAGTATCTTTGCCAAGAAAACCCCAGATGGGGTCACAAAGAATCGGACACAACTGAAATGACTGAACAACAACAAATATGTCAACCACTGTGCTAAGCACTTTACAAATGCCATTTCATTTGATCTTCACAACAATCTTAGGAGATAGGTGATATTATTATCTCCCATTTACAAATGAGGACATTGATGCAGAGAGAGGTTAAGTGACTTGCTTAGGGTCATACGGCTATCAAGTATCTGAGGCCAGATTTGAACTCAAATATTTCTGATTTCAGCCTCGGATAGAAGAAACAATGTTTCTGCTTATTTCAACAAAAGCCTTAATTTTGAACATGTACTCTATAATGCCAAAGTATAAGTGAATGCAAAATATTAGGGAATAATATTAATGAAAGACAGGACTTAACTGCCAAGGGGAAATGAAATTTCATGTTCATGAAATTTTATATTTAAAGAGAAAATCTTTGTGTGTGTGTGTGTGTGTGTGTGTGTGTGTGTATGTTGTGTGTGTGTGTGTGTGGTGTGTGTGTGTGTGTGTGTGTGAGAGAGAGAGAGAGAGAGCCCTTGTAGGACAAAAGGAATGATTGGAAGAGGGAGAGGGATTTTAGCCATGTGCCCCACACAGAATTATTTTCCAATATCCCAATTTTGAGAATTGGTGGTTTCTGTTTTCTCTCTATAATACTTCCTGGTTGCCACTTTGCTATTCAAATGGTGGAATAGCTATTATTTCATGTTCCCCAGGATCCCTTTTTTTTTCTCCCTTTCATGATGATACTTTTTTAATACATAAAGAAAAAAGATCTCAACCAATGTTAAAAACAGTATTTTGTTTCTCTTGTGAAAGGAAATCAATTTGCTTATATTTGGAAAGACTGACAAAAAAAAGGAAAGCTTTACAGAAAAAAAAGAGGGTAGGTGAGGGATATCCTAGAAAGAGAATGAGGTACTTAAATTGTGTTTTTTGTTTGTTTGTTTGTTTTTGGTATTTTAAAAACATGTAACTAAAAGGGTCAAGTGATGTTTTAAAATCTGATCTTAAATTTTACTTTTCATACCTAAGGGATGTGGGGGTGGGAAAGGCAAACCTTATACTTAAGTATTATATTTCTCCAAAGAAAAGCAAATATAATATTCCATTTCTGGTTACACGTTCTTTTTTTTTTTAGCAAGATAGGTAGGGATATTTTTATCTTAATCCATATATGTTCGAAATGGAAACTCTGGCAAATGAGAACTCACAAATACTTAACACCTACTCCTACAACTCATAGATTCTCCTGATACCTAGAACAAGTCCTCACCCACTGCCTCCTCTGCCTCCTTAGGTGCTCTGGGGAGGTATTTTGAAAATTAAGCCAACTGTCCTATCAGAGACAATCAGGATACTGACTGAAAAAAAGACTGCTTCCTCTGCAAATACTGTATTCACTCATTTATTTTGTCACTTAACTTCCTTCAAGTCAGCATGGATTTATTAAGTGCCTGTTATGTAGCAGTCACTTTGTTAAGCCCTGGGGTGCTGAAACCCTTGTATTTTGGAAGTACACTTTGTTTTTGACAGATCTCTATGAGTTACTCAGTTTTCAATACTAAAAAATCTGAACTTGATAAGAGCTGTAGAAGAGGTTTGAGTTGTGGTTAATTAAAAACTGTTTTCTGGTAATAAGTGGGAAAGGAGGGGAAGGTTCTACCTTACTCAATTAATGTAATCACAGAAGACAGGT
This sequence comes from Phascolarctos cinereus, assembly GCF_003287225.1. Classification (NCBI taxonomy): domain Eukaryota; kingdom Metazoa; phylum Chordata; class Mammalia; order Diprotodontia; family Phascolarctidae; genus Phascolarctos; species Phascolarctos cinereus. Next base: position 153,825,634 of record NW_027555625.1, on the reverse strand, counting down.
CACATGAGATAGCATATGCCAAACACTTTCTAAAACTTAATGTACTATATAAAGGCTAGCCATAATTATTATGAAGAAATAAAACTATCACTCTTTGCAGATGATATGATGGTATGCTTAGAGAACCCTAGAGCATCACCTAAAAAATTACTTGAGATAATTAACAACTTTAGCAAAGTTGCAGGATATAAGATAAACCCACATAAATCATCAATATTTCTTCATATGATCAATAAAGCCCAGAAGCAAGAGACAGAAAGAGAAATTCCATTTAAAATAACTGTAAGGAATATAAAATTCTTAGGAGTTTACCTGCCAAGACAAACTCGGGAACTATATGAACACAATTACAAAATACTTTTCATACAAATAAAGTCAGATCTAAATAACTGGAAAAGTATCGATTGCTCATGGGTAGGTCTGCCCCCATTTATTGCAACTTTTTCCCTAGCTGGGGCACCCTAAGTTTCAGTTCTGACTGCCACACTAACTAGATGTGTGACCTTGGGCAAATAATTTCACCTCTGATCCTTACAATTTCCTATAAAATGAGAAGTAAGCCTTTATCATCTCTAAGCTCCCATAAGGGCCTAAATCCTATGATAACTTAGGTAGCAAAGTTGCATTGCAAGATGCAACTTGGAGAATAACATGGACCTGTATAATATATTAGTAGTCCTTGACGATTTTATGAGGAAGAAAAACTACCATGTCAATTGTCTCTGGCTTTTAAAATGTCACCTTTTAAGCACAAAGGTCAAAGGTGAAGGTGACATGCTATGGGAAGAAAAGAAGAGAATGAAAACAAAAAGGAGGGATGTGAAAGCAACAATGACAAAAATAAATAAAATGTCTCTATTTTAATTGAATTAAAAAACTTTCATAGTAAAAAATTCTCTTTTGCGTATTTTTCAGTATTATATGTATGTGTGTATATATATGTATATATGTGTATATATTTATTATATTGTATGTGTATATGTGTATGTACATACACATATACACATATACATACACACATATAGTTATAGATACAGATAATTTCATGTGAAATGAATTTCACATCAAGGCTGTGGACACTATTCAGGGGCAGCCCACATTCAGGTAAAGACAGTACTCTGGGCCCATTGACTGGTGGTTATGAAACATGCCATGACTCCTCTTAGTCTTTGGCTCTTAACTCATGACTGACTTGTCAGTTTAGTTAATAGGCCTCTACCTTTCTAAGCAGATGTTACCAAGGTGTTGTTTGCTTGTTTCTTTCTTTCTTTTAGGCAACTGGCGTTAAGTGACTTGCCCAGGGTCACACAGCTAGGAAGGGTCAAGTGTTTGGTCTTAGGCCAGATTTGAACTCAGGTCCATCTGACTTCAGGGCCTATGCTCTATCTACTCTGCCACCGAGCTGCTCCAACCAAGCTGTTTTGATAGGACAAATCAACTATCTCTAGAGCAGAGAGAAGAATTCTAGAATCAGAAGTGGAAGAGCAAGACGCTTTAAAGTGGTGCCTCTGGCCTACTTTTAAGCCTACTTTGCTTAGCTTTTAAGTTGCTACATTGGAAAACTCCTTCTACCAACACAGACAGTAAGCTATCAACAGTTTAGTAGATAAATCTGAAGGAATTGTTCATGCCTGTAAGGGTTAAATGACCTCTCCAGGGTCATACAGCTAATGTCAGAGGTGGGATTTGAATCTAGGCCTTACCTGAGTCTAGATTCCACACTCTTCTATATATTAAGCTGCCTGTCACATTAGTAGCCCTCGAAGTCTGCAAACCTTAATGAGAGAAAATAATAATGATAATATATTGTTATAGAAAGATTTTCAAAGTGCTTTCAGATAAAGTGCCATTTGATATAATATCCATGTGAGGTGGGCTCTATAAGGGTTATTATCCTTATTTTTCACAGGATACTACTGAAGCTCAGAGAGGCTGTGACTTCCCTAATATTGTCCAGCTAGTGGATGTCAGAGGCAGGTCTAGAAGTTTTTTTAACTTCTGGTTCATTGTTCTTTTCATTAGAGTAGTTGTTCTCAAACTTTTTTGCTCATGGTTTTGAGGAATCTGGGCACACCCCTGAAGTCAAGAGACTTGCACATATCTGTGCAATTGAACAGGTAAGTTCCATAGAATTCAAGGCATATCTAGAGAAGTTCAGCTATGAGCCATGAAGTGGTAGGCTGGTAAATGTTTAACAACTGGCTCTCCAGAAAAAAAAATATGCAGAACACACACTTTTAAGTTTAATCTGTGTTATTAACACTTTCTCTATCACTTTCTGAAGTCTAACTAATCAACAAAACAATAAATCAAGCCCTGATTTATAGTGTTTGCTGATTTCTGAGGTATAAGTGCTCACCTTGAAAATATAACAATCTGCTGCTTTTTCCACAAAGCTGGCTCAGGGAAGACACATTCTTTGAGAACCACTACCCTACAGTATGACAACTTAAGTGTTATTCTCTGATGTACAATGTTCTGATGATCCCTGGGAGGAGGGGGAGGGGAATGCTCCCCTGCATCTGGCTAGGACCCAAATCAATCTCCATTTATTTTGTATGATTGATATAATGTGATTTTGCAATCACCTTTCTGTCTATATCTGGGAATGCAATTTTTAGTACAGCTACCTGAATTACTCTATGTTACCTCCACCTGGGATTACTTTACCTAAAGCCTCAGACTGATTCTATCCAGTTCTAAAACTCAGTTGAAGTATTCAGTCAGTTATTTAGATGCTTAAAAAGTATATGGATATTTGACTAAACATTTTGGTTTCCACCCGAATGTTCTATTATGTCTTTAACAGACCACCTATAAGAAGACTATGAGTTAGATTAACTGATTAATGAAGGGACAGAGAGAGCATGGAAGAGATAGCATTTTTATTCTTTTAATGTAGATCACATTTTTTTAAAAATGTTAAAAAGATATTGGAATTTGGATAAGGAATTTTGGCTTGAATAGGGTCCCTAGAATAAGGCCCTCAAATAGACTTTTTTTTTTTTGACAAAGAAGGCCCTGACATTTCATGTAAACGAGGTCTAGTTTCTCCTTAGCTAATATAGGAGAACTGGCCAAAACTTACTCTGAGGGACATGGGAAGTAGGGCTTTTGAAGTGTATCAGAGATATCTTCTGTCTAGCTATACTTTCTGATACTTTCTGCCAAATAATCTTCCTACACAATAATAAAAAATCCAGATATACAATACCTTATGATATAAAAGTAACTTTGGCCACAGAAAGCCATAAATTATTTGTGTGGGGCATATGTAGGAAGTATCAAATTCTTTCTACATTTTGTGACAGAACAACAGAGACAGTTTTTGTTGGGTTTTGTTTTTGTTTTTGTCTTTTTTTTTTTTAGTTAAGCATAAGGTTCTCACCTTGGAAAGAAACTTTGAAAGAAAATGAAGATGTTATAACTGGGTTACACCATAGGCTGTGTTGTTATCTGACACATGCTGTCCTGTGTACTGTCTTACTATGTGTATCCAGCACATAAGAAACACATTGAAAATAAATGGATTTTTAAAAACTTAAGACAAATAAATAATCCAAGATCATATTATCATAAACAGTCATAAAACTTTTATTTTCTACAAGTGAAATCGGGAGCCAGGCTTTTGTCTGTACTCTCTCTTTTATTTCCAATAAATAAATAACTATTTACAAATGTTCCAAGTTTACAAAACAGTAGAGAAAAACTTTACTGTAAAAAAAAAGTACTTTACATAACACATTTGCTCTTTTTCAAAAGCTGAAGAACAATTTCATCAACCTAGCTTAACTGGACCGAAAAACATTCTCCAACCTGGCATAGCAGTCTCAAGTTATATGTACCTGGTCATTTCTATAAGAAAAAAACAGCCTAGAAAATAAAACTTTCTCACCTTCTTTAAAACAAAGCCCCAGACTTATTATTTTTTTCCTTATTGGCCTCTGTTTGAGAATTTCCAGAGATTTAGAAGCTGAGTCTACAGAGGCAATTTGAAATGGTTAAATACAGTTCTTCTGGGTGGCTGATCAATGAAGGCTTCTATTTTTGACGATCTAGGCTCTCCCCTGACTCTCCCTTTTCCACACCCCCTCTTAAAAATGGTTACTGTCAACAGCAGGGCTTAGTGGTTTCTTTGTCAATGTTTTTACCTGTTGACAAATGCCCTCAGCTTTGGTTTTCCCTCTACAGAGATATACTCAGCTCCAACTTTCCTGAGCCCAAATCCAGCTCTGATACTGTTCTTCCCTGAATTTCACATCAGTTTTTATCATGTTAGAGCAACCCTCTCAACATTTTCACCATCATACTAAGGCAAAAGGTAAGCTGCAAAAAAATCAAACAATAATGTTGATTTTCCAATTCAATCACACATCAGAATCCTAAAACAAGATAAATACAGTAAGATTTTGATTTATTTCTGTTCCAATCCAGCAAAGTGATTTAATACCTTGTGCATATTAACTTTACTGAACCTATGCTGTCGATGTAAGTCAATGATTTGAGTAACAATTTACAAGAATTGGTAAGAAAAAAAAATGCTTATTTGCCCCCCTGTGGTTGTTGATTTATTTATTTGGCCAAGACTTGCAGCCTGAACAGAGAGATAAAAGTAGGGTTCTTATGAAAAGACAGAAAGGCATCCTGTTTGAAGACTGAATTTGTTGAGGTAAAAGTTATCCTAGCTCTCAGTAGGTGAGGGAGGGTTGGGAAAGGTCAGAGGATATTTGAACAAATGGGAGTCTTGATTTCACATTTGTGAGAGCTATAGATAATATAAATTCACAGAGAAAGCTTAAAGTCATATGATGAAGTAATTTTTTCTAATATCCTAAAAGAAACTCCAATTCTAGTTTGAGACCTATAAAGAAACAGCTAAAGAGGTGTTTATTACCAAAAAAAGTGAAAGTAAGAAACAGAAAAGGAAAGCAGAGCATCTTAGATACTTTAAAAAATAAATATTCTAATCACCATCAAGGAATTCCAAACTCATCCTCATCCAACCAAATGTGGCAGATTTGGGACTACAGACAGTAAGAGTACACTTTTGAAGCCTCTGAATTATGGTCAAAAGTCATTTGGTAATCTTTATTAACACCTTGCAATCTTCCGCAGTGAAGATCAGAGTGTTCACCATGGCCGGTCACTGTTAAGAGTCTTACAAGCTACTCCCTAAATGTGGCTTCCCTATACCCACTGATTAATCCTTACATCTGGGAAAGAAGTTTCTGGCGATAATGTCTCCCCAGATCTGAAAAAAAAAAGTTAAGGTGCTGTGTGTTGAGGAAGTAATGTGGCAGAGAGCAGAGGACTGAGAGTGGAGAAGAGAAGGGATTAAGTCGTTATTAATACCACCAAACTCATCTGTGTTCACTCAGCTCCCTCAGCTCTGCACTGGGACTGAAGCTGTCCTTGGGCCCCTTGGTCCTGTATGCTTGAGGGGAGCTTAAGGCAGCTGGTTTAGAGTTTCTGAGGGACTGACTCCGTGCGCACCTGCTGCAAGACCTCTTCCTTGGCGGGGCCTGCGCATTTGTAATCCAGAGCAGCCCGGGCTGCACACTGCTTTTTCCTCAAGTGGCAGACGATGGCGAGGAGCACTGTGATAATTGATAAGATGCTGATGGCGATGCCGATGAGCACGACCGAATGGACCGGTCCTTCAGTGGGTGGGGGAGTGGTGGTGGCTGGAGTCTCGGTGCCCGGGAGTTCTCCTGAACCATCATCAACGGGGGTGAGGTCTTCGGAAATACACTCCTGGCCTGTCTCACTGAGCTTGTACTTGGGCCCGCAGATGCATTGAAACTTCCGGGCAGGTTGACGCATTCACCACCAAAGCATTCACCTGCTGCACAATCATCTATGTCACTGCACATCTGGTTCTCGTCCAAAATATAGCCCTCTGGGCACTTGCAGTCGTCTGCATTGTAGGGATTGCATTTGGCCGGGCAGGCAGTGGTGTTGCAGAACAGCATGCACCTGTCGGGCTGGTCTGGAATGGGCACGAAGCCCTCTTCGCAGGCACAGCGGTAGGTGCCCCCCCTGCAAAGGTAAACACTTATGCTCGCACTTGATACCGAAGCAGGGGTCGAGCAGCTCCACACACTCCCCATCTAGCAGCTCGAAGCCCGGGTTACACTCGCAATCGAAGGCGCCCTGGGTGTTAACGCACTTCTGTGGGCAAGGATTAGGCTCCAGTGCACAGTCATCGACGTCTACGCAACTATGCCCATCTTCGCCCAGGTAGTAACCCGAGTCACACACGCAAGTGTAGCCGCCTGGAGAGTCTGGGCTGAAATCGCAGTACTGCTGACAACGCCCATGAGCGCACGGGTCGCCTTCAGCCTGGCAGGAGCGCAGGTCGGCCTTCGAAAGTGTCCCTTGAGAGCAAAGACACTCAGGATCCCCGCTGTCCTGTCTGCAGCTCTGCGAGCAGCCCCCTTTCTCCACCCGGCAGTCCCAGGCTCCCAAGCTTTCCTTGACCCAGCGCGGGGTCTCCTCGACCTTCTCACAAACAAGGTCCAAACCAAGAGGCACTACCAAGGCGTGGCTATTGAGGGGTAGCGCCTGGAAGTCAGCTCCCTTTCCCCCGAAAGGGGTACTGTAGGTGACACTTGCACCGATACTGGGCTCCAGGTTGAGGGGCTTGCAGGATCCGAGGTAGTTATACTCGCAGAGAAAGCCATCGGTGGCCAAGTCACAAGAATGCTCCTCCCAGACCAGTTCCATAGAGCCAGAGGCAGAATCCCCGGAGACCACAACACACTGGTGACCACAGAGGGCGCCACGGCCACTGTGCTTCCACTTACTGTAGCTGGTGCTGTTGTCACCCGTGACCCACCTGAACCCACGCAGCTGACCCTCCTGCTCGTGGCTGCAGTTCTGCACAAGCTGCAGCCCGATCCAAAGGCGACCGTCTGGGGGTGAGATTTCAGGGGCTCCCTGAGCAAGCAGAGAGATGACATCCGCGGCCACTGAAGAGCGCACAGTCATCAAGTGGCCCCCGAGCTGCTGGCAGACCTGGTTCGCCCCAGAGAACTTCTCTGGGTTCCAGAATACGGCATAACAGTCATCTTCGATGCACTGGCTGCCGCCAGGCTGCGGAACTGGGGAGTCTGGGAGCCCCAGCTCAGCCACAGTCAGAATAGAGAGGAGCAGGAGCAGGAGAGGCAGCATTCTCTCAGGCCAGCCGTCAGGGAGGAAGGAGAATGGGGAGGTGGAGAAAAGAGGGAAGTGAAATCGCCTGCGATTTCTCCCGCTTCCCCTGGTTCTGGTATCTTGCCCTGACGTGCTCTGGGATCGAAAGGGAGAACTGGCTTCTCTGCTCTATGCAGTGACCATCCGATCCCAGCCGAGGGGAGTATCTGTCATGTCTGAAAGTTGATGCCCAAGTTTTTATAAGTGCTCAGCCCTCCCTTGCAATTCGTGAAAGGAAGGAAGTGCCTGGTGGGACGGGCTGATGCTGCATTCTCTGATTATTGTGTTACCAAAAAGCTGCGATCACCTCGCTCTATGAGTAAAGTACAGTCATAGAAATTGCTGAGCGCTGCGGAGGCCAAAGAGGATGAATTGGGTGGGGTGGGGTACGTGGGGTGTGTGGGGGCCAGGGTGGAGGGCATAGACTGAGGAAAGCATTACAGAGTAAACAATATAACAGTCTCCATCTCCCAGACAATGAGACCACCCCAAAGGCTAATGCCTGCAAACATTTTCCCGTTAACAAACAACACACACACACACACACAACACACACACACACACACACACACCACTACTCTTGATTCTTAAGTTGTTGGCGGGGAAAAGTTATCGTTGCTGCGCAGTGCAGCCAGAACTCCTGAGTGGGGAACTTTAGTGGAGAAAATATCGTAGCCTAGCAAATACCACCACCACCACCACCCCGTTTCCCCCCCGCCCCGGGTTGAATCAAGGAATACTGGGTTTAAAAGGACAACTGATCTCTGAACAGGGGTGCCTGGCAGAGTTTGATGAAAGGAATTTCCTTTGGTTAAATGGAAAAAAAAAAGGAAAAGAAAGGGGTTATTTTATTTTAATGACTGAGTCTGGGAGGCAATTGCCCAATGCCGGCAAGTTCTGCTACCCTTCTGGGGGCATCAGAAAATTAGCACATCAGGTTAATGAGCTCCTTCTTCTAGGGAAAACTTAAGGAGTTTGCTCTGTCACCAAGGTCCAGAAGTTCTGACGACAGTATATATTTCTATAGGAATTGTTTGCTCCTCAGAACTTTGGAGACGAATATCCTTCACAACCATTTACAGAGTGCCTTCTGTAGACTGCTAACGATATTGGGGATACAAAGAAGTATAAGAGAAGGGATCCCTCATCTTGAAGAGTTTGTTATCTGGCCGAGGAGCCCAGGAGAGCAGTTCCCTGATTATAAATTAGTCAGGCCACAACCATTTCTGTGCCAGGCACTGTGATAAGCACGGCGGATACAAAGAAAGGCAAATTCAGGGTCCCTGCTCTCAGGAAGCTCTCGTTCTAATGGGAGAAGCCAATGTGCAAACAAAAGTAGAGAGACAGACTGACAGATATTTACATATGGGTTTCAGAGGGGGTTAAATATTTTAAATGAATGAATGAACCAACCAACTAAACAAAGAGTAGCCATATACCAAATGACTAGTACAGATAAATGGGGGAAGGGAGAAAAACGGGAGGGGGAGAGGGACGGGAGGGCAGGCGGTGACTGAGGAGGCTGAAAAGCTTTGCATTGAAAGCTGGGGTAGTCCGGAAGCCTTCACAGAAAGGATGAGTTGTCCGTGGCTTTCATCCTTATAACTTTAGTTAACTCACAATTCTGTGCAAGACATGGAACCAAACAACCAAAAAACAAACTAAGGGGAAAAAAAACGAGTATTTTTTGGTTTCTGTATTTGGTGACTTCTGCCCAGTGCTGTTCCACTTTAAAGCACCACGAGGGGGTGCTGTTGAACTCTACCAAATGCCCTCAAGGCAAATTGCTTGGGAGCATTTCTACAGTTTGGACCCTGACTGGGGCCGCAGCTTTGTGGGGCACCGGACCCTTAACGGGAACAGACAGATCTGTGGAAGTCATTTTTTGGTAGCGGTGTGTAGGTGTTTTGCTATTATTCTACCTCCATGTCAGGCTAGTGAAGCAATTCTAGATTTTAAATACAACTTTTAGGTGAGTAAGAGAGCTTCCTCATGTGCAAAACGAAAGCACTTGCGGTCGGTTTTGGAGGTCTGGCTCCCTGACCGTAAGAGGTAAGGGGTGGGTCCTTGGAGATGAATAGAATGTAATTTAAGCACTAACCGTGAGTCAGGGAGAGTAAATATTAGAGGAGTTGGGGGATGGGGGGAAGTGATATTGCCTCCCTACCGTCTGTTTATTTTTATTTTTTTCCCTAGGGGATGATGCACAATCAGAACTCTCACCGATTCCCAGGGCAACATCGAAGCCCTGGGCACAGCACCGCCTCTCTCAGTGCGCTGAAGTGATTTACTCGCCTCCCAGGTCCCCCAGATTGGAGAAGCTTGCATAGCCTTCCGATAGACAGAATGTAGATCTAGTGTTCCCATCCCCTCTGTCGGTGAAGAAACTTCGCGAAGCTGTCCGTGATTGGCTTCAGTTCCAGGCCACTCTACGCAAAATTTGAGCATAGTTTATTCTTGGGTACAAAAATAGCTAGCATTTAAGTAGTAACTTGATATATATTGTTTTGTTTGATCCTCACAACAATTTTGGGAAGTAAGTGCTACTATTATTCCTATTTTACAGATAAAGAAATAGGTTGAGGTTACGTTAAATGACATGCTCAGAGTCTCACAACTAATAAGGGTCCGAGGCTGCATTTGAGCACTTCTTCCTTACGCAAGGTCCAGTATTCTATCTATTGCCTTCTATGGGAACCAAAAAATGTAGTAATTGTATAGTATCGATCTCTAGTCTACTGACCAGCCCAGCAGCACTGGGTCTGAATGTTTATCACTGGTAGGTGCGGATCACTCTTTTCCTCCCTGCCCCCCCAAAATCTTGGCGATCGGATAGGGTAAAGAGCCGTATATCAGGCAGTGTGACTCAGCTGTAGTCATCTGGGTCACCCTCTCCCGGGATAATGAGAAAAGGTCACCCCTCTCCACCCACAGATTATTCGGAACTGTGAAGGTCATCTGAAAGGAGACCCCAGCCAGTCTACTGGAGTCAGTCCTGGCCTCCGCATAAGCAGGACTTGTATTCCAGCTCAGAGAAGATGGAGAATGTCAGGAAAAAGGAGGGTAGGATGTAACTAAATCACGCAGACAGTGCTACAAGTGTCCCTTTTCCGAAGCGGGGGAGGGGCGTTCAGGGAACTGTTAGCCTACCAGGCCAGTAAGTCATCAGCCTGGGAAGCAGCTCGTGGAGCTCTGTGAGAACATCACCCTGGGGACGGGGGAGTCAGAATAAAAGATTATTGGAGCTGGATAAGATCTAGGACAAGCTTCTCATTTTACAAATGATAAAAGTAACTCTGAGAGAGATTGTTTGAATTTGCTTAGGTATTACCGATGATCAGTGACATAAATTTAAGTCTAGGAATTGGGTCTCTGGACTCCAGGGCTCTTTCTGGTTGCTAAATGACTGAAATAGATTTTCAATCTTAGGATCAAAGGTTTAGAAGCAGGAAGAGCCCTCAGCTGTCATCCAGTTCATTTCCCTTCATTTTATAGAGGAGGAAACTGAACAGAGAGATTAACTGATTTACCTTAACTCAGAGAGGTTAGTAAAAAGGCCCTCAGGTTTTCCTCTGTTTTCAATGCCTCTATTCTCTTGACTTTTAAATCAATTTGTACATCATTGCCAGAATAAAGTGCTCCCCTGTTGGATTCCTGTGATGGGAGGAGGGGTCATGAAATCAGCCATTCCTTTTCCTACCTCCACTCCTTTGCCCATGCTATTTCCTCTTCCTGGAGTTTGTGCTTTTCTAGTAGAATGTAAGCTCTTTGAGAAGAAAAATTGTTTTATTTTTGTCTTTGCATCTTCAGTAATCAACACAGCACCTGACACCCAGCCTGCACTTGCTAAATGTTTGTTGAATTGAATTGTTGGAATATTCTCCTTCAACTTTTAATTATCTATTATTTTACTTCTCCTTCAACATCCATACCAAATGCCTCCTCCTCAACGAAGCCTCCCTAGTTCATTCAGTCAGAGGTGGTCTTTTTCTGCTTAAAAGTGTTATAATGATTTTTATTTTAATTTTTTTGGAGGTTGGAGAATTAGAACTACCAACAAGCTGGAGTCATAAGTCTGAGACTCCTGACACATCTGTGTGACTGTGGACAAGTCACATAAACTTTTTTTTCATAAAAATCTGTAGTTTTGCCAATGAGTGATCTCAATCAACCAGTTGCAACCGATCTCAAACTCATAAGTATTAATAGATAGACTTTGAGAACTGCTACAGTCAGCCTGAAGATAAGCCTCTCAAAACTTAGCTAGGTTGGGCCACAGACCCTACTGGCCATCACTGGACTTATATTAGAATCTCTTCTGCCTCTGTAGGAATAATTAGAGCTTGTACTCTAATGGCACAGACATTGGGTAGCTAGTGTTACCTCCATGAGGGGATGGAATGTCAGAATAGGAATTCAGTATAGGGACTAATCTTTCAAAACAAAGATTGCAATTCTTGTGATGCTTACTTTACAAAATTGGAGTGGGGGTGGTAAACTTTAAAGCTCTATAAATGTGAATCATTCTTATACTGTATTATAAGTCCCTTGATTTATTTTTCTTATCTTTCTTGCTGAGGCATAAGCTTCTGGGGGTGGGATTATATATCTCACCACACATAAAACAGTGCCTTGCATACATTCCATAATCAGATGGACCTATGATCTCACGAATTTGGAAGCTTCCTCCAAAGATGTAGACAGAAACTCATGCTGGGCATTTCTTGTCCCATCTCCTACCATCACTTCAACACAAGGGACCTACCTATCCCATCTGTTGGAGTCCTTCTTCAATTTCTTCTGACAGTTTAAATGGAACACTCTGGATGTCTACCTCTCATCTTTCATTCTTGCCATCTGACCATTCATTTCATTGATGATATCTTTTCCTTCTGTTCTTCTTCTTACTTGTTATGTGTGGCATACTGCTTATCCATACCATGTACCTCTTCACTGGTCCTCTGTATGATATTCATTTTTAGTTCTGATCTCTTTGCCATGCAGAGACACTGGTACAATGATGTTGGGGTTTTTTTGTTGTTGTTTGTTTTTTTAAATGGCCCTTTGCTTTGATGAGAAGCTTGAGATCATTAAAAAAAAAGGTTTGCAGTTTTCTAAATGCAACCCATCCCACTTGCTTCCTCCTCTTCATCTCTGGGCCCAACTCATTGTTTATCTGGCCCATCACTTACAAATGAACAAGCCCTATAGAGTGTCCATCTGAATGCATATTATAATCTAGGCAATAAACATTTTTCATCCACTTGGTCTTTCCTCTGTGGATGGTTAAGCCAAACTCCTCTTCCAGGAGGCTCTACACTGTTTTTGGGCTTGACACAATCAGTATAGCATCATCTCTAACCAGGAACATTCCTGAAGACATAAACCCTTTTAGGGAAACTCTTCAACTTGGACTCTTCATTGTCTTTCCTCTATCATAATGATGAATACCTTTGGCATGCAAACATTTCCTTGTTTTGTACTTTTCCTGATGTTGATTATTAGAGAGTCACTGAATAGAGTTATTTCTATTCTTGTGCTTTTTAAGGACTTTTGAATCATTTTGATGTATGGATATAAGACACTTTACTGGGGAAAAAACTTATAAGTTGACATTTTCTTCAACTGAATCTAATTATTTTTTTACAATTAACTTAAAAAAAGCATAGTGAGATTTCCTATTTTTTTTAGGTAACTGTGAAAAGATTAAAAATATCTGGTACATTATTGAATATCACTTGTGGAAAGCCTACTTGTTCTCTTCTAATATCATCATTGAGAATGCTGTTGATTCATATATGGATGATTTGGGAAATTTTCTATAGTAGTCATATGGTAATTATTGTTATATTGTTACTCTCTTAGCTAGCTTTTTCAGTGATAATGAATTCTAAGATTTGTTTCCATAACTATGACATCTTCTCCTCAGGTATCATATATATCAATTCACTTTATAATTGTGAGAGTAACTGCAAATGTGAGTTCATTGGTCTATGAAGAAACTTCAATGCAGATCAGCACCTTTACTTCAACTTAGGGTGTGACAGATGGAGTTGCCAGAACTCTGAAAGGATAAATGATCGCCAGGATCACATAGCCAGCATGTCTCCAAGACATCACTTGAAACCAGATCTTCCTGGCCTCACCACACTGACTTTCTTAGAGGAATATGCCTTGCTTATGCAGAGAGGTGGGGCCAATTGATGAAGTTATAATGGAGAAGAGATAGTGAGGTCATAAATAAGTTACAATAAAGTATAATTTGTTATGGCTTTGTGAGGTATAAAGTTGTTTAAGCAAGGTCTATGGAATTAGGGGCTCACTAACCACTAACTATATCCCCAGAGGCCCTTTAAAAATCAAGAAACTCTATGGCATGAGTTGAGGTAGGAGACAGCTCTGAAGAATATGAGCCTTCTGAGTCTAGAAGAGAATATGCTATGAAAGAACTTAATTCTTGAGGGGAAGCCTTTCTCACCTCTGGGATGAAAGGAATTTCACTTGCCTCCAATCCACATAGGTAATGGCATCTTGCAACAGAACTACTAAGGGAACAGAACAGTAGGAAACACTGCAGCTACCAGGGAAAAGGCTCAGTAAGCCAAGGGAAGAGACCAAAGGAGTGTTACGGGCTGAGAAAATTAGCCCTGGCTGTTGGGGAGTTGAGCTGCAGAGAGGAACAGCACTAAGGAATCCAGCTACGCCACCTTCCCAGTGGATGCTGTACTCAGAGGGAGCAGCATAAGGACATCAAGAGAAAGGAAAGGGTAACAGGGCCCTGATGTGCTGGAGGGGCAAGTTTTCTGGGCCAGTTATATCCCATAAACATGCTCTTCTCTAATAGTCTATTCTATGGGTATGCTTACTCTTCCCATAGATGCTATATACATTTATGGGAGGATTTATGGAGGAAATGTTTTGCTACTATTGTTCATGATATAATATATTAGTCTATGGCCTTTTACATAATGTTTCAATTGGCTGACTTACCAGTGGGTGCTTGTGAGTTATAATTTTAGGAATGAGGACTCACAGAGTATCTTAAACCTGATGTATAGTTGTTCACCTGGGAACCTAGAGTAAGATGGGGGGAGGAAGAGGTATTGCTGTAGCAGGAGTATCCTATATGTAGAATAGGTACTTCTTAGGTATCTAGAGGCAATGTAGTATAGCATAAAGAATGATGGACCTGGAGTCAGGAATTTAATTCCATCCTCAAACATTTATTTAGCTGTGCGACCACAGGAAAGTTTACTAATCTCTATCAGCCTCATTTTTCTGATCTGTAAAATAAGGATAGTAATAGCATATACCTCACAGAGTTGGTGTGATAATCAAATGATATAATGATAGTATGTAAAATCCTCCCCAAATCTTAAAGCACTATATAAATTTTAGCCATTGTTACTTATATATGTGTTGAATGGTATTGGTGCCATGTATGTGTATCTCCATGATATCTATCCAGTGGGCTTTGTCTTTTGAAATTCTTGAAGGTGGATTCATAGCAACCCTGATAATCAATATACATATATATGTCTGTGTATATATATATATATATATATATATATATATATATATGTACATATATATATATATGTACATATATATGCACATATATATAATATACACACACATATATAACATATGTATATGTATGTGTGTGTGTGTATTATATATATATATATATACACACACAGATAGATAGCTACATATATACAGTTAGATAGATAGACAGACAGATAGACAGACAGATAGACAGATACAGGGGACGGGGCTCAGAGCCAGGGCTTTTTCTTTTGCTTTTTGCTTTTTTGGTGAGGCAATTGAGGTTAAGTGACTTGCCCAGGGTCACACAGCTAGTAAGTGCCAAGTGTCTAAGGTCGGATTTGAACTCAGGTCTTTCTGACTCCAAAGCCAGAGCTCTATCCACTGCACCACCTAGCTGCCCCCAGAGCCAGGGCTTTTTCAATTTGCTTTACTATGTTGGCAGAGAGAGGAAAAGGAAGAAGCTTCCATAGTGGCTTCTGACATTTTGTGGACCATGTGTTATAAGTTATAAATTATTCTGATTATTGTTATTCTTAATTATAATGTCGTGATATTTCAGCCTGCCTTTTCCTTTCTATTATAACTGCCCTGGGGTAGTGGGAATGTTGTTCATTACTAAATTACTCTTATAGTAATGATAGCAATGTTATGGTGATGAAATCATATTCCGAAGTGGGGGAGGAAGAAGGGGAGTCATAGGTCAGAAAGAAGAAAACATAAAAAAGGCAAGATTCTTAGGGCTTTAAATACAGAAACTTATTTCTTGTATTACAAAATCCTACTGCAAAAGGAAAGAAAAATGTACTTAGCACCTTTCAGGGCTCTTTGACATCAACAAGTTTGAGTTCTCTGAATACCTACCTGAATCCCTGACTACCACTGAGAATTCTCATAATAAACAGACCTTTCTGAAATTCCCAACATGTGTGTGTACCTGAGGGTACATTGCTTTTCTGAGAAAGAGAATTCATAACAATAGCTTAGGAGGGAAGCTGGAAGCAAAGATGAGGTGTTGCCAAGACAGAAGATGTCAACTATTCCGTGTTAAGTTCATTTTCACCACTTTATCTTATTTCTAATTACTTTGTAGATTGGAAATTCGAGATGGGGGTAACTCTCAGGAAGCTCAGAGTTTTCATTGGGAGAATGTGGCTGGGAAATAGCTGGATTATTTGGACAGCTCCAAGATTGAACAGGGCATCTTCTCTCCCCCTTCACAGTCTTGATAATTTCAGGTCAGAAAGTATTCTGACAGTGGAATGGGGTGGAGCCAGTAGCAAGGGCCAGGTGAAAAAACAGCCAGATTCACACAAACCACATTAACCTTCGTGCAGAGAGAGCACAAAGGGCTCCTGTCATTTTCTGCAACATGTGCAATATGTACAAACTGGTGGTTTTCTGGGCATATGACTTCAGTGTGTTTTGACACACAACCAGTTACCAATTTTTTTTTTTAGGAGCTTGATAAATAGATCATGAAGTGACAGGATCATAGATTTACAGATGGAAAGGACCTCAGGGGACATCTAGTCCAACCCTTTTCTATTACAGAGGAGGAAACTGAGGTCAAGAGATGTTAAATGACTAGCCCAAGGCCACACAGTAACCATCAGAGCCAGGATATGAACCAAGGTACTCTTAATCCAGAGTTAGTGCTGTATTACCATGACTCCGCTGTCTTTTACCAGGTATTCAACTGTCCTAAAATCTGTACCTCATTCTAAGCAGCCTGGAAATAGTCCATATAAAAATATCAATATAGAAACATACATTTATATGCACATATGTTCTTATTGTAGTAATTCTGAGGAAGCATTTGATTAATTCCACTTTACAGATGGAGAAACTAAGATAATGACTCAGCATTTATGGAATTCTTGGTCCATCATTAAAGGACAATCTTAAATTCAGGAAAGCTAATTACTAGTTTGACCACAAAAGATTATCCCCTTCTTCAAAAATCACAGATCTTTGAGGTATGATGCTTTAAGATTAAACAAACAAATTAAATAACAAAAAACCCCTTTCTTCAAAAGAACTCTACAATATAAATAATACAAGTTTTACTCTTCTTATTTTACAGATGAAAAACTTAAGGCACACAGATTAAATCATTTACCAAGGGTAATAAGCAGCAAGTTATTGTGTAAGATGGTCCATTTTAAGCTGGAAGGCACCTTGTAGATCATCTAATTCTGCCCTGTGATTTCATGGATAAAGCTGTGGCCCAGAGAGGTTAGGTGATTTGCTCAAAGATAGACATGTAAGCAGCAGAGTCAAGATTTGAGTCCAATTTCCCTGACTTCAAACCTACTCCTCTTTCCATTGGACCACATGACCTACAAATGGCAGAGCTAGGACTAATAAATAACTTGCTGAGTGAATGGATAAATGAATGAATTAATAATTCATGAATAAATGAATAAAACAATGAATGAATCAAAAATAGAATTTATATCTGGATCTAATCACCCTAGTATCTGGGTTCTTTCCACTATCCCTTGATTTCCTATGAGGTTACACTTATAGGAGGGGAGATATAGTATAGTATATATAGTGTATATAATGTGTGTGTGTGTGTGTGTGAGAGAGAGAGAGAGAGAGAGAGAGAGAGAGAGAGAGAGAGAGAGAGAGAGAGAGAGAATTGGGGAGAGGGATGGGTAGACAAGTGGAATGATTTGAAGGGCTTTAGTAAGACCTGTCTAAATAATTGCCTCATACTTGAAATTTCACCCCACTAATGTCTGAAATTCTAGTATCAACCATTCCTTCCTTTATTTTTGACCTTGATCCCTTCACATCCTCTATTTTAATGCATATAGTCCTGGAGGGAGATAAGCTAGTAAGTATGGAAAGGTAGCTTGGAATAGAGAATATAACACTAGCCTCAAAGCAAGCATACCTGGCTTCAGTTCTTACCTCACATACTTATTAGCTGTGCAGTTCTGGTTAAATTACTTAACCTCTCTATACCTCCATTTCTTCATATGTAAAGTAAAGGATTGGGCTTCTTGGCTTTTAAGGTTCCTTCCAGTTCTAGAATCTATGATTCTATGTCTATTGCACTAAAATAAATGAGTTTATCAGCTTCTTTTCCTCTGTTATTGGAGAGTGGTTCCTGAGGGAAATGTGTGGCAAAGAGAGGAGGTATGGGTATAATCCAAAAGGACTTGACTCCTTCCAAGACACTGTAGTTCAGTAGGAAGACTCCTGGGGCATCTTCTAAGGAAGAGGATTAGAAAAGAAAGCAGTTGGGTCGGTACAAAAGTACTCTTACCAACTGTTCATTTTACACCTGGTGACACATACCTGATGAAGCCTCAGTCTTAAAGCCTCAGCCAAGAACACTGGTGAGGGGTGCTCAGGTTTTTACATGGAAGTTTTTTATGCTTATAGAATCTGAATTGGCCCTTGAACAAGACTCTGTCCCCCACCCCCAAACCCTTCGTATTGGAGGTGAACTTATACAATCTTCATCAAATCAAGAGAGAAAGAGAATTTTAAAGGTGTGATCCCTGATCCCTACTCATCTACCCCCAAAAAACAGCTAGGTTGATGTAGTGAATAGAGCACTGACTCTGGAGTCAGGAAGTTCTGAATTCAAATTCAAACACTTACTAAGCTGTGTGACCCTAGGCAAGTCACTTAACCTTTGACTGCCTCTGAGCCTCTGTTTCCTCAATTGCAAAATGGGGGTAATAATAGCACCTACCTCCTAGGGTTTTTGTGAATTTGTAAAAGCACATAGCTTGACATGTAGATAACACAATAAATCCTTGGCTCCTTACTCACTGTGAGCAGCAGACTACCTGTAAGTAAGAGACAGAACAGTCTGTCTCCAATACTAACACCCCAAAACTATTACCTGAAGTTGCACTTAAGGGTAAATGAAGACCTTTTGCAGAGCCCTGGTCATCATGCTCCTCTGTTCTCAGCTCTTTGAAACAGATGGACCATCTAGAGTGTCGAGGTGACTCTGGAAAACCCTGCTCAGCAACAGGCCACAAGCCTATCTCTCTGTGTCATTCTGAACTTGGTGCATTGCTCTTCATACACTAAGTGTTCTTTCTAGTTTTAAATGTGTGGTCACTTTGATAAGTAGCAGAGCTGAAAGGGAATATAGAAATGATTTGGCCTAATACCCCTCTCTGATTTTTATTTTATTTCTTTTGAGACTGAGTCACCGTATCTTGCCCAGGCTGGAAGTACATCAGGCCCTAACAGGTCCAATCCCAATGCTGATTAGCATGGAATCTTCATTTTTCTGACCTGGAACAACTTGCCTCTCCTTAGGCAGCCTGGCAGCCCTTCATTCCTAGAGACTCTTCATGTTAGGACCAGACTTCATTCAGATATCCCATCAGCTTTAGTTTAGCTGCAGCTCAAGTGGTCTACCATCCTCAGACTCATCAAGTAGCTGGGATTATGAGTGTTTACTACCATGCCTGAAGTCCAAGGACATCATGTGACTTGTTCAAATCTACACATGTAGCAAAAAGCACAGAGGAGATTCGAACTCGGGTCCCTCCCCTGCTTCTAAATTCTTTGCTTTTTCCAGAGGACCACGATAACCCTGATATAAGATGCTGAGTGTCACTGTAAGTAATAGCAACAACAACTTTAGTGACAAGATTCAACTTCAGAAACTCAACTATGATATTATTGCTAACATGAGGTAGGAAAAATACTCTGGTAGAAATACACTATTACAGGGACTATTTATTAAAGGTTTGGGTTTGGAATAATTAATCAGATTAATGCTGACCAAAAGGCAGTAATAAGTTGAGAAACAAAACAAAGAGGCCTTAAATTAGATGCTTCCCAGTCATTCTTTGTGAAATTTGTGAAAAAAAAAAAAACAGAATCAGATTGAAGATGAAGTCAAATGAAAGGATACTCTGATTCCCTTTTCTGATAACGGATCTCCCTTCTCTTTTTCAGAAGTATTCAATATTCAATAGATATTTATAGATGTTCAATAGATACATTGAACAAAAAGATTCTTCTGAGGCCTGGAGGCCTCGTTCTATGGGAACGTGCTTTGTCAGAGAAGCCTAGATAACCATAAACCTTTAGATTCCTGTGATACTTCTTCATTGGTTCTTGAATGCTTCCACACACATCTTGTTCGATCCTCACAACAACTATGTGATGTCAGTGAGAAAGGTATTATCATCCCTCCATCCATGGATAAAGGTACTGAAAGACAGAGAAGTTAAATGACTTACCCAAAGTCATTTGACTTATGGTCATCTGATTTCAAGTCCATCAGCTTTTTACGCTGCACCAGACTATTTTTCTGTCTTGATTTTCAAAGCATTTCAACTCTCATTGTCTACTAGATCCTTTTGGAAGGAGAACTAATATGAAAACCAACTAACCCATTAGGAATAGAGGAACAAGGGTGTGGCACACTTGGAATGAATGGTTCTTTGGGAAATTATGTAATGCAGTATCTGCTTTTATCAGTAGGTGGCAAGTGAGAGTGAGAGGTTACAGAAAAGTGTTCAAGGAGGGCTGAGCTGGATAAAGTACCCGGCCTTTCTTTCTCCAGCTGTTTTTATTTAGATTTCCTGGGTTATCCTGGGCTTTCAACTGCTCTCCCCCACCCCCTGCTGCCTCCCCCCTAGTAAAATTTCCTTGAAGATTTTAATCATTCGCTTTGTAGCCAAGATGTAATGGACAGGTATTTGAAATGAATCTCCCTAAGCCGAGAAGTTTTTCTCCTTTTAAGATTCTTTTCACAAAGAGAAAAGTTCAAAACTTGAGACTTGAGAAACTTAAAGTGAAAGTTGTAATTCTGACAAATATTTCCTGAGGGGTTGGTTTTATGAGTGTATTATGTACTTATCAGGAGACTTAAAAGGAAACATTTGCAAGAATTATAAAAACCGGTTGGGACTATCTAGTAAAATTAGATTAATTTTTTATTTACATTTCAGCTTTTTAAAAGTATATTTTCAAAAAAGATAATAGTGCACCTTAGGTGCCTGGATAAGAAATTTACCAAAGATAAAATGCATCTATTATGTTATGGACTTGGTGCCATTAAGCATAGAAGAACAGATTCTTAGCAACCAAAGGGATCTCAGAGGCCATCTAAAGCCCAAATGCCTTCTATACCATTCCCGAAAAGTGGTCATTGGTTCTTCACTTGAAGATCTTTGATGACAGAGAACTTCACTCTGGAGAACGTCACTGTTTTCTGAAATAGTCTTTTCCGTTTTCAGATAGCTTCAGTTCTGATCATATGACTCATCTACTCTAGAAGCTTCAGTGGCTCTCTATTACCTTTAAGATAAAATAGACTCCTTTCTCTGCCATCTCCAGCACCTTACAACTTGCCTCTAGTCTATCTTTCATCATGATTTCATATTACTCCTTTTTATGCCATCTAGCCAAATTGACCCATTTGCTGTTACCCATACATCATATTCCATCTCCCACCTACTTAACATGGAGACAGATTACCTCCCATTCCTGAAATACTCTTCTTTTTTATCCTAACCTCTTAGAACCTCTAGAATCCTTAAGACTCAACTCAAATGTCACTTCTTGGTACTCTGCCTTTCAGGATTCAGTAAATTCTTAGTGTCCTACCCCACAAGTTACATTCAGTGTATGTATGTGTCTGTGTGTGTTGTTTGTGTGTGTATATATATATATATATATATGCATGTGTGTATACATGTATGTATGTATGTATGTATACACATACAATCAGTAGTTCATCTCACCAGGCCTACTCAGCATAATATATACTGAATTAGCAAAGTACATACACATGTAAATCTCCAGGACTCCAATAGAATTATAAAGTGATAAGCATGAATGTTCTCTCCAACATCAGAATGCCTCTATGATTACTTGTCCTGTCTAAATCTTGTCCGTGTCTTCTCATAAGGTCAACACTTCAAATACCTCAAGCAGCTTCTTCTCCATCCCCTCCTATTATATTACTGCCAGTCTTCAAAGGACAATTAGATCAAATGCTGGTCTTCTTTGGTCAATGCAAATTCACACTTAAGACACAACCTCCTTTTTCATCACAGATCATGTGCAAGTGACTTTTGTGATAGATAAACTAACAGGATCTATTCATAAGCTTACAGTTTCCTTGCTAGAAGAAGGGACCCTTCCTATTGGGATATGATAAGTATTTCAGGTAAACTCTTAGGAGGGAATGTGTATCCCAATTTAAAAAAAAAAAGAGGCAGTGTGACATTATGGACAGAAAAACAGCCTTGGAATTAGGAAGATCTGGATTCAAGTCTTGCCTCTGATACATATGTGTGCATACATACGTGTGTGAGAGATTATGGACAAGTCATAATTTCTAAATGAATAGGGCAACTATCCAAGATATAAATTACAGAGGAGTTTGCAATCTCGGCTTGATAATTTCCAAACCAGAAGAACATTATAGGATGAATTCATAGGTCCAGGCCAAAACAAAAACCAGAAATGTGACATAATAGTCATGTTATAGAGATTAGACCTTTGATTTCATTTATACAGAGAAATTTCAGATGAGGAAACTGCCTCTATTTATATAGGTCAACACTTTCTCTGCAATTTAATAGTGTTGCAGAATATTCAGAGAGCTGAGAAGTTAAGTCATTTCCTAAGGGTCACAAAATCAGGATGTGCCCAGGTCTTCTGGGTTTAAAGCCCAGGGCTCTCACCATTTTACCTTACCACCACTTGCTAGCAACTGTGATATTATGCAAATGGAATCCATTTGCAGCAAAAAAAATTTGTCAGGTACAAATGATTGGGGGTTAAGGAGGTAGCATATTTAGGAAGGGGTTAAAGGAAAAATTAAAGAAACAAATAATAGATCATTTGGCTCCTGTAGACTTGATTGGATTGTATCATTCTAGATGTACATTCCCAGATACGTTCCCTTCCCCTTTAGCCTATGGGCTCCTTGAGAGCAGAGACTAGTTTGCTTTTCTGTTTGCATTCTCAGTGCTTGGCACAATACTTTGCACCAAGTGCTTAAGAAATGCTTCATTCCTTCATTTAACTTAGTGATTGGCTGGATTTGCTGATTTGATTTTTTTAATCCAAATTCAGAACTTATAGTATCCCTGTTGGATTTCATTTTCTTGGCTCTAGTCTGTCAAGATAATTTACCAGCTTGATTTTTGTCATCTAGTGGATTAGCTATCCTTCCAACTTTGTGTCATTTATAAATTCAATAAGCATATCATTTCTGCATTTACCCAAGACATTAATAAAAATACCTTCCTCCAGGCTGGCATCAACATTCAACAGGACACAGTCTTTCAACCACTTCTACACTCACTTAACTATGCTTTCATCTAAGCCAAGCTTTACAAAATATTTACTATTAACTTTAAATTTCTCTTGGTAAAGTTAAAATCTTGAAATGTAAAGTTGCTGACAGTCTTATTTTTTCAAATGCCAGAAATAGATTTTTTCAAGCTTAAACTTTTCTTTGCATTGATAAAATTGTAGAATGTAAAATACAAAGAAATGAGCATTTTAAAATCATATACCCCTGATTCTAAAGCAGGACCTTGAGTGCATGCCACGTGTTGACCTTATGAGAAGACACGGACAAGATTTAGACAGGACAAGCAAGCATGGAGGCATTCTGATGTTCATTGTTGGAGAGGACTTTCATGCTGATCACATTACAGTTCTATTGGAGTCCTGGAGATTTACGTGTGTATATACTTTGCTAATGCAGTCTGTATTATGCTGTGTCAGCAATTAGGTCTTACAGGTTGTTTTAAAAGATTTTTTCAACAATATGTTTTTAAATCATATTTATTACATGACTGTGCAAACTTAACTTGTAACAGAAAAGAAATAAAGACTACTAGCATATAGTTTCCTGGGAGTTTGATTCTTTCATCTATTAAATGAAGTTATTATATATAGATATCAATGGAATCAGTAAGTAAAAAGGCTGTTGACATTCTAAGATGAAAATAGCTTTTTAATTTAATATTGTAAAGGAGTAAAACCTCAGCTTGTTGTTATTCAGTTATTTGTGTCCAATTTTTCCTTACCCCATGGACAATAGCATACCAGAGCTTTCTGTCTGACATTATTTTCCAAAGTTTGTCCAAGCTCATGTTTGTGCTTCCATGACAACATTCATCCATCTCATCCTCTGCCATCCCTTTTTCCTTTTGTCTTCAACATTTCCCAACATCAGGGTCTTTTCCAGTAAGTCCTATCTTCTCATTATGTGGCCAAAATGTTTAAGCTTCAGTTTCATTATTTTACCTTCCAGTGAACAGTACAAGTTAATTTTTTAAAGTGTTAACTAATTTGATTTCTTTGCTGTCCAAGGGATTCTTAAAAGTCTTCCCTAGTAGCACAATTTGAAAACATCGATTCTATACTCAACTTTCCTTGTAGTTCATCTCTTACAGCCATACATTGCAATAGAAAAATGATAGCTTTGACTTTGTTGGCAAGATGATGTTTCTGCTTTTTAGTATGCAGTCTATACTAAGCCAAAACTTTCTTATAAGGGAGTGTCTTTTAATTTCATGACTGCAGGCACTGTCTGCAGAAATCTTTGATCCCAAGATTATAAAATCTGATATTTCCATTTCTTCTCTCTCTGTTTCCCAGGAAGTGATGGGACTCTTTGCAAAGATCTTAATTTGTTTTGGTGTTAAGATTCAAGCCAGCTTTTGCTTTTTTCTATCACTCTCATCAGGAAGCTTCTTAATTCTTCTTCCTTTTCTGCCACCAGAATGGTATCATTTACATATCTGAGATTGTTGATATTTCTCCTGGCAACCTTAATTCTAGCTTTTTATTCATCCAGCCTGGCGTTTTGCATGATGTACTCTGCACACAAGTTAAATAAATAAGTTCACAATATATAACCTTGCCATACTCCTTTTCCATTCTTAAACCAATCAGTTGTTTAATGTTCTGTTCTGTTACTTCTTAAATTGTATACAGGTTCCTCAGGAGACAAGTAAGATGATCTGGTAATCCTATCTCTTCAAGGACTTGCCACATTTTGTTGTGATCTACACAGTCAAAGGCTTTCGTGTAATCAATGAAGCAGAAATAGATTTTTTTTCTAGAATTTCATTGTTTTCTCCCTAATCCAGTGAATGTTGGCAATGTGGTCTATAGTTCCTCTGCATCTTTGAAAAACAGCCTTCTGGTAATTCTTGGTTTACATATTGCTGAAGACTGGCTTGCAGAGTCTTAAGCATAACCTTGCTGTTATGTGAAAAGAACACTATTTTTCAGTAATTTGAGCATTCCTTGGCACTGCTTTTCTTTAGGGTTGGGACGTAAACTGATCTTTTCCAAGCCAGTGGCCACTGTTAATATTTGCGGGCATATTGACTGCAACCTTTTAACAGCATCATCTTTTAGGATTTTTAATAGCATCCAGGTAATTGTTACATGTACTACCATGGGGTAGAATCCTTTAGACGTAATGGAGTAGCCTTCATAGTCAAAAAAGGTGAAAAAAAAAAGCAGCATTGGGAGATGATCTCAAAAACAACTGAATGGTATCTATTCAAATCCAAGGCAAACCATTCAACATCATAGTAATATAAATCTTTTCTCTAACCACTGATGCTGAAGAGGCCAAAGTTGATTGGTTCTATGAAGGCCTACAACATCTTCTGGAAATGATACTCCCCCAAAATACATCACATTCATCATAGAAGACTACAATGCTAAAGTATGAAATCAAAAGATAATTGGAATAACAGACTAGTTTAGTCTTGGAGTGCAAAATGAAGCCAGGCAGAGACTAATTAGAGTTTTGTCAAGATGATTTGCTGGTCATAACAAACACTCTTTTTCAACAACCCAAAAGGTGACTCTATACATGAACATCACCAGATGGTCAATAATGAAATCAGATAGATTATATACTTTGCAGCCAAATATGGATAAACTCTATGTAGTCAGTGAAAATAAGACCTAGAGCTGACTATGGCTCTGATCATGAGCTTCTTATTGGACAAGTCAGACTTAAATTGAAGAAAGCAAGGAAAAAAATAGATCATATTGGTATGACCTAAATAACATCCCTTATGAATATGAAGTAGAAGGGATGAATAGATTTTAGGGATTAGATCTGATAGATAGAGTGCCTGAAGAACTATGGACAGAAGTTTGCAATGCTGAAAGGAAAATGACTGTTTTATGAGGCTTTCCAGATAGCTGAGGAGAGAAGGAAAGTGAAAGGTACAGGAGAAAGAGAAAGATATATCCAACTGAATGCAGAATTCCAGGGAATAGAAAGGAGAGATATGTTTTCTTAAATGAGCAATGCAAAGAAATAGAAGAAAACAATAGAAAGGGAAATCCAAAATCTCTTCAAGAAAATTAGAGATATCAAAGAAATGTTTCATGCAAAAAATGGGCATGATAAAAGACAATATAAATTAACAGAAGTAGAAGAGATTGCAAGAATGCACTGAAGAACTACACGAGAAAGATCTTAACATCATCAATAATCACAATGGTGTGGTTACTTATCTAGAGACAGATATCCTGAAGAATGAAGTCAAGTGGGCCATAGGAAGCATTGCTAACAATAAAGCTCATGGAGGTGATGGAATTCCAGCTAAGCTATTTAAAATCCTAATACCTGTTACCTCACCTGTAAAATGAAAGGATTTCACTACATGGCCTCTATGATTAATTCTAGCATTAAGATTGCATGGTTCCAAAATAGCATTTAGTATTTATTATGAAAGTTTTAACATTTGTAATTTGGTTAAGCATTCTTTTTTAGATCAAATTCCTTGCTGAAAACAAAACTCATAGATATTATCTTGATTTTATCAGAATGATAGTGATTCTGTTGTTGATGATGATGATGAGCACAAAGAACAAAATAAATAATCCAAAATTAAATACTTATTGCTAAGACTAGAGAAGTAAGTCAATCAAAGTTGAGAAAAAATTGCTAAAGAAGAAGAATGTGGAAAAGAAGTCATGTCATCTATAGAGTCATAAAAAAGTTGAATGCAGTGAAAAATTAGTTGGATCAAATAAGAAACATAAAATTAGCACCATTGATTTAATTAATGGTAGAGTAATTGGTTGAAGGGAAGTGACTTAAATTCTTAACTTCCTTGCAAAACTGGAAGGCTGAATTGAAGTCTGATGAGAGCCGTATTAATTGGATCAAAGCTTGAAAAGCAGAGAGGAAGGGGAACAAGCATTATTAAGCCCTACTGAATAATAACAACAACAACAAGCCTCAAGTGTGCTCCCTCTGGAGGAGCAGGATGACATAGTAGATAGAGCAATGGGTATCGTTAGGAAAACCTGGATTCAAAATCTCCCTCTGACCATCACTCTAACCAGGCATTATGTTAAGCCTTAACAAGTATTATTTCATTTGACCCTCACAACAATACTGTCAGGTCAGTGCTATTTTTACCCTATTTTATAGTTGAAGAAACTGAGGCAGATAGAGATTAAGTGACTTGCTCAGAGTCACATAGCTAGTAACTATCCGAGTCCAGATTTGAATTCATGTCTTCTTGATTCCAGGCTCAACACTCTACCCACTATGATATATAGGGACATGAAATACTAGCAAGGCACTTTACAGCTTCCTCTCAGATTCTACCTTTTTTTGGAGAGCTATTACTCTATTACCAAGAAATGAGAATACCAGTGACCTCTTTAATCGCAGGCCAGTTATATGTTCATGAATTTAAATAAAAAAACATTCTTAGCTTGTATTACTACAAACAAATCTATAAAAACTCACAATATTTTGGTTGAGAACAAAAATAGTGTTCCAAAAAGTTCAAAGGATGTAAATGAAGCAATCAATCAACCAAACAACAAGCATGTATTAAGTGTATACAATATGCTAGCCACTTGGGATACACAGAAAAAAAGAACACAATACCAGTATTCAAAGATCTCATATTTTAATGGTTAAGAGTGATTTTTGATCGCATAATTATTGAGCAAGTTCCCAAAATCTTGTGACATATATGCCGCTTTGATTCAACAACCTATGATTCATTTCCATACTCATGTCTTATTCATTTGTTGCAAATATATAAAATACACTTAAGTATAAGGAAGAATGCTAGAGCATTTGATGTCCATGTGGAAAATTGTTTTTTCATTTATAGCATGTTATCAACACAATAATGTTAAGAATAATTTATACAGAAATGCTATTTTTGGAAAGACAAATCAAGCCCATTGTGGTTTTTCTCCCTACCCTTAGATGTTATCATGTCTCTCCTAAATAGAATTAAATATGGCTTCTAGATAAAAGAAAAATTTGAACCAAAATATTTTATTAACCACATGATGCAAATGGATCACATAAAGCTATGTGGCCCCACATAAGAAAAAATAAAATAAATGCACCCTTCATCTCTTGGAATCTTTTTACCAATGATATCAAAATATAATTTGGACTTCATAAATGTAAAATCCTGAGTGTATGCCAGAAATTGAAAGCTTTGAGCATAAAATCCAGAGGGCATATTGAACCAATGGAGAGAG
Organism: Phascolarctos cinereus; assembly: GCF_003287225.1. Lineage (NCBI taxonomy): Eukaryota > Metazoa > Chordata > Mammalia > Diprotodontia > Phascolarctidae > Phascolarctos > Phascolarctos cinereus. The sequence goes on along the minus strand of NW_027555625.1, from coordinate 153,797,374 downwards.
GTGATACATACTCATATTTTTATCTCCTTTAGGCAAAACACATAAAGAATAAAGATTTCAAAGGGAAGCCTGAGACTGAACATATGAGACTTAAAGACATCCTGACACCAAAGCCAAATGGGAGCAACACATTTAGGCCAATTAATAATATCTTTATAATACCAATCAATGTTCGTCATCAGCATTGTAAAATGACTCATAATAGGTTTAGAAAATGTCTTTAGACTATAATCTTTACAGTATTAACAAAACAAAATGTAAGACTCATTGCCCTAAGGTAACCCTAGAAAGGTTAATAAATAGGACAAAAATAGAACAAAATAGGACAAAATTTGATAGGCATTCATAAAACACATGATGAACACATAAAAATAGGACAAAATAGGACAATAATTGATAGTCATAAAACACATGATGATGAACACATAAAAAAAATCTAGATATATTTGTGGAATAAGTGGACATCACCTCATCAAGCAATCATAAAGGCTGATAACAGATAGATACCCCTCTGTATTTGTCAAGGGTAACCAAAATCTTCAATCTCTGTTTGAAGCCTATTGGTATGACTAAGTTTCAAAAATGAAATCAAAAGACTCTCTATGGTTAACAGCACACGAGCTCAGCCAACTGCAGCAAAGAAACAAATGGCTGATGCATTGGGGGTTTGTTTGTGGAAACAGGGGTTTATGATAAAAATTTGGGACCAAGTCATTACCACCAGAAACTATCATAGGGTAGTTTTAAAGCACCCAGTGCTTTGTGTGATGAATGCATCAGGGTGGGGAATCTATGGCCTTAAAGCTACAGGTTCCCCACCCCTGGTGTAGGTTATGCAAGTACAGCAGGGGCCACCCTCATCCATGGGGCATACTCAGAGCTGCTATTCTAGTCCTGGACCATGGATTGGGATGGGCAACTTCTGCCTACGTGTGACTCACAGATGGAGGGGAAGTGTACTAAGATATGATAAGAAATCCCTGAATTGGCAGCAGGTTCAGGAGAGCTAGTGACTCAAGAGTTGTACAGAAGGAAATGGCCCATGCCCTCACCTTTCTCTTGGCTTTGACTCTTCCCATGTGGACAAGTAATGTCCTTTTTGCTTTGACTCACTATGTGTGTGTGTGTGTGTGTGTGTGTGTGTGTGGTGGGGGGTGGGTGTTATGAGTGGGGACAAAGCTTTGTGTTTCTTTTCCTGGATAAGAGATTGAACATGGATCTTATAATAAGGATGTATTCAGGCTTAGAAATGACCTTGTGAGTTTCAGATGAAGAGAGTCTCCAGTCGTAGAGGGAATCTTGTGAGTTCTAGATGGCCAGAGGTCTGGGATCCAACCAAAACCGAAATCGTTAGCTTTTCCTCTAAACCTCTTTTTTTAAAAATTCCCTAGTACAGTTGAAGACAATGCCATCATCTCAGTCAGGCTGTCAAGCTGGGTCATCTTCTACCCTCTCTCTCACTCCCCATATCCAACACCCCCCCCCCACAGCCCAACTGTTGCCTAATCTTTTAAATGAAACCTTCCTAATCTCTATATATATATATATATATATATATATATATATATATATATATATATATATATATATATCTTTTCTCTGACACTGACACTGCCAGGAGGTCGGCATCCTGGTATAGGCCTTCATCACTTCATTCCCGAACTATTGCAATAGCTTTCTGTTTGCTTTCCCTGTTTTGAGTTTCTCCCCACTCAGAGTCCATCCCCCATTCAGATATTAACATGTCACTCTCTTATTCAATAAACACTAGTGCCATCACCCATTTGCGCCCAGGAACAAATATAAAATATTTCGTTTGGTCTTCAAAGACTTTTATAAACTAGTTCCCTCCTACCTATCCAGTCTTCTTACACCCTACTTCCCTACCCCCATGTATTCTGTGATTCAGACGAACTGATGTTTTTGCTGTTCCTCAAATAAGATACTCCTTATCTTGACTCCATGTAGTTTTACTCTCTGTATCCCATGTCTAGAATTCTCTTCTTCCTTATCTCCATCTTCTAGCTTTCATGGCTTCCTTTCCAGTCCTAACCAAAATCCCACCTTCCTCAAGCAGCCTTAGCAGACCCCCATATTAGTATTGCCTTCCCTCTGTGTCTATCTCCAATTTAACCTGTATATATCTCTTGTTTGTTTATAGTTGTTTGCATGAGGTCTCTCCCTATTAGATTGTGAGCTCCCTGCGAAGAGGGACTGGTTTTTTACCCCTAACTTGAGATACTTCTTTCCATTAAGAGATAGCAATAAGGAGCTGAACTTGTATATAAAAAAATATTTCCCCTAGACTAACAAATTTTGTGGGGTGGTCAGATATAATTCTAGCTCATCTCTGAGGAGAGCAGAGTCACCAGCCTCATGGCCCAAATCTCCTACTCCTCTCTAGGCAAAAATCAAAGTCTCCCTTGGAGAAGTGTGGATGAGGGAGATCAAGAGACATCACATCAGGCCTTGCTGTGAGCCACATCTAACCATGTGGATGCACATAACCTCCATGGGTAACACACACAAACAGAAGGCATATGTGTATGTCAGACACATAGTAGACACAATAAATGTTTGTTGACTAACTGATGTTTCTTCCCTCTAAATCAGTATCTCAAACTGATGTCCAGTGCCATGATTAGCTCTCAAACCTCTAAAGAGCTTCTCATGAAGGATGCAGAGTAAGGGTGAATCATATGTATGGGATTATCATTGAGTAAATCAATTATATTGAATATTCAGCCTCGGGCCATCTATTGCAAAATATGTGCCACTGCAAAATATGTGCCATTGAACTAGCAGAGGGAATGTGGATAGAGTGGTACAAATCCACCCATTCCTACTATTGTAAATGCATTTGTCATGCTGACAGGACAGACTGTGTAGTTCAGCAGTTAGAGTACTAAACCAAGTATCAAGAAGAGCAAGAGTTTGTATCCTGCCCATGATACTTGAAGAGTGACCATAGACAAGTCGCTAAAATTCTCTGAGCCTCAACACCCTCATCTATAAAATGTAGATAATAGGACATGTACTACTTACCTGACAGGGTTGTTGTGAGTTGCTCGTGAGAATATAACATATATGTAGGGAGTATGTATATTTGTGTGTGTGCATGCTGTGTGCTGCCCATGAAGGTTATGTGTGTCCACGTGGGTAGATGGGACTCACAGAAAGGCATGAATTGACATCTCTTGAGTGTCCCTCATCCACACTTTTCCAAGGGAGACTGATTCCTGCTTAGAGAGGAGCAGGAGGCTGGGGCCATGAGGCTGGTCACTCTGGTCTCCTCTGAGATTAGATACTGAACTATAATTTACCTCACTAAATTAATTAGTGTAGAGGAAACATTTTATGTGTACAAGTTCAGCTCCTCATTGCTATTTCTTAACGGCAAAGAACTATTTCAAGCTATACATATTAGACATGAAAAGAAAGAAAAGTCGAAACAAAGGAAGAAATGAAGGAATAAAGGAAGGAAGGAAGGAAGGAATAAGGGAAGGAAGGAAGAGGAAGGAAGGAAGGAAGGAAGGAAGGAAGGAAGGAAGGAAGGAAGGAAGGAAGGAGAGAGAGAAAAGGAGAGAGAGAGAGAGAGAGAGAGAGAGAGAAAGTAATTCTTGACAATTCTTCACAAGTTATGTAAGATGTGTCTGAGTACAGAGGCCAATTTAAGAAATAACAAGGTTAATTTAAAATATATATATATATAATCTTGAACATTGTTGAAAGGAATTAAAAGCCAATAAGTTAAAAAAAGAATAAAACTAATGAAAAACTCATTATTTTTTCTAAACTCAGTTACAGTTATAAATGTATTTGTTTGGCTTATTCTTGATTCAGCCAAAGTATTCTAACCTGATTAGTTTTGGACTCACAATATTTTAACTTAGAATGTTTTTAAATTAACTCCATAATCGAGTTTCTCTCTGTACTGGTACTATTCCCATTTTCAGAGAGCCTTGTTTCTACATTATCAGGACTGGAGTAATGAATCCTATTGTAAAGCTGAGGTGTTTATTATAAACAAAAACATCATTAGAAAAACAACAATAACAACCCCTAACCAGGCAGTTTCCATGTGATGACACATTTAAGGGCACTTGACTAGGGTTCTATAACTGGTCCTGTTTTCCAGCTTATACCCATGAAATACCAGTTTAAGTTTCCCTTTGGGGAACTATGAAGGGGATTTGAAAGCAATTATACCAACATTGTGTTTTCTTCATCAAATGGTTTCTGGCTTCTCCCAGCCCCTAGGTTCAGAGGTGATGATGCAGAACATGCCCATTCAGAAATCTTTGTACACTTGCCCTGCTACTGCAAATGTGTGGATGTCACAGATGCCTTTCAGCACCTTGGATGGTAACTGAACTGCAAGAGCAAGAGTGGTATACTGTTCTCAGAACTCCTGGGAGAACCAGCGCTGAATAGAAGGTGATCCAGCAGTTAAGGACTGAAAGATTTAAAGGCAGTATGCTGTGTAGTGGATAAGGGAATAAAACCTAGGTTGAAGTTCCCCCTCAGATACTAGCTGTGTGACTCTGGACAAGTCGCTTAACTTTTCTGTATTTAAGTTTTTTCAACTGTAAAAGAGAGAGGGTTGGATTCTGGTCTCTAAGGTTCTTTGCAACTCTAAATCTATAAACCTATGTAGCCCCTGTGAGTTCTTAGGATCTTTATCCCAATTCCCACTATCAAAAAAGAGTCAAGTTTCTGGCTACAGATTCCCTAGGCTACATCTTCCCCTAAAGTTTCTAGAGGTACCCCTGAGGGTTTAGGGATGATTCTCTGATGATATCAGATCAAGTTCTCACCAATATTCTTTCTCTCCCAAGAAAATTAATTGAGAATCATTTAGTCAATCAGCCTTAAGTAGTTTTTTAGAAAGGAGTATTTACTAATGTAACTCTTGACTCTAAAGACTGATGTGTGGGATTCTTTTGTTTTTGGTGGATATTTGCGATACTTATAATTTTTGAAATATGTTATTTGATGTTATAGAACTCCAATATGGAGTCACTTAGGCTAAGTTTCCTTAATGCCAATAAAACATAGAGTGATGGATATTTTTGTACTTTTTCACTATTCTGACCTATTTTAACCCTGTATCAAGCTGTTAATGATCAAAGCTTCTGACTGAATGAAGCTCTTGGTCACTACTTTTCTGATGCCTTAGATAGTCACCTCAAATCCTCAACCAATTTCTGGTTCCAAGAAAGAAACTCCTCCCACTCAAGCCTGCTATAGATAAGTGACCCTGGGAATTTTCCCACCACATCTGGACCTCATTAGAAAAGCCTTCTCCTACATATGGCATCGACTATCCTCAACAATGTTCAGTGCATAAAACTTTCCTGTTTGAATTCCAACTTTGAGTGTGCTCTTTTTCCAATGTGACTCCCTCCCTTTCAAGCTAGGTGAGTTTCTTGCATTTGTAGGGTAGAACCTCTATCTTTCTGTATTGCCATATAAGGTGCATTTTCTGCTTGCTGCACCATATGTTAATAAAGTTCATGTTTGTACTAGCTTCCCAAGTACCAACTTTCTATTACTCCTCAAACCCAGATTTTTGCTTTACCCCAAGCTGTGAGGACAAATACAGCAATATTGATTATTCAGTGCTGCATGCCTTCATGAGTGGCAGGTGGGGACTGAAATCAGGGGTCCTCTCTCCTTTGAAGCTGAAGCCAACAGCTAGGAGAATATAGGACTTCTCTAGTGTTACACAAAGATAGTATACTAAAAATAGTGTAAGACACCCCTTCCCTCCAAAAATCGGTGACACATTCTCCTACAAGTAGACAGAAGGTAAAAAGGAAAATGGGTTGAATCTTAAAGATCCCAGATGGTAAAAAAGGAGCAACTCACAGCTTCTGTTTGCTGGAAGTCCTTTTCTCCCATTTTAAAAGGTATTCAAGACATTCCCCTTAAGCAAGATGAAGCTGTATTCATTTATCATTGGCTCCCAAGCTAATTCAGAGATGTGACTAGGTGAGCTATGGAAAGATAGGAGATCCAAAATTCTCCAGACCCATTCAAAACTCACGAAGTCCTCCTCTGGCCAGGGTGGATGGTGAGGAAAGAGAGCCAAAGTCTAGACCTCCCTTTGGCACACAGGTAGTTCCTCCTCAGAGGTACACTGGAAAATCACAATCACTCCAATTTCTGGACTCCATCACTTCTCAATTACTAGATAAATTTAAAGCTAATCTCTGAATTGTAGCCAGATTTCCTCAGCTTATCCAAACATGATCTTTGTACAATATCACTATAATTTGAAGGACATTTCCATAGTTGGAATATGAGATTGATTGATTGGGCATCTTATCACTTACTCTAAGTGGAATGAGGTTGAGTAAATCAATCACTCTATCTTTACACTTATAATAGCATTCCTAAGATTTTATGGGCAACGTGCTTCATTTAGCGTACATGTATTTTGGTAACTTTCCCTTTTTTAAAGTGTCTCACACAGAAGAAGTCGAATAAGCACTTGTTTTGGCTCTCTCTCTCTCTCTCTCTCTCTCTCTTCTCTCTCTGTGTGTGTGTGTGTGTGTGTGTGTGTGTGTGTGTGTACCAGAACATTCTCTGACTACTCCTTGTTGTCTGACTATTCTCAGGTCCTTGTGTCAGAGGTGATGGCGCAGAACAGGCTGGTGTAGACATTTGCTTCTATGTTTATACATGATAGATTTTGAAGCCAAAGACCCTCCCAGGCCTCCAAGAATTGTGACTTTTGGCCATACAGTGAATTGACCTATTTGGGAGAATGGCTGAGTGCAATCTATTAGACAAGGCATAGTTCTGCGGCAGGATCATAGGATCATAGCCTAAAACTGGAAGGAACCAGAGATGCACCAGGTTTTGGAGCCCGACTCCCTCATTTCAAAAATGAGGAAACTGAAACAGAGAGGTTTAGAGACTTGCCCAAGGATAGCCAGCCTATGAGTGACAGAGGTGGGATTGAATCCAGGTCCCATGACTCCAAATGCAGTGCTCTCTAAAGTGCCCTGCAGGACTATATAGAAACCAAAACGTTCAGATTTAGATGGAAACCTTCTCTTCATTCTCCCAGTTCAAGTTCTCAGTTTCTTCTCCCTCCCTTCTACCCCTCATCTCAATACGCTAGGAACCATAAAGTCTTCTGAGGTTTTAGCAAGTTCAGATTTAAGAGTAATAATTCAATGTATCTGTTCTCCAGTCAGGCTATAGAGTAAAAAAACAAACAAACTAACATCCTCAGACCTTGAAAGATAATAGCCACCTCCCACCTACGGTGCAGAGGATGCACCACTTCTGTTTTTAATTGTCAGGAAGTTGAACAGAAGACAGCAAAGTGTCTGATCCAGACAAAAATCCTTGAATGAATCATAAAGTTAAAGAGTATTTTAAAAAATCAAAATAGGAAACCAAGGACAGACCACCATTGTGTTATTTTCCTTTTAGAATTCTCAAGAAACCTACTGTTGGTGACCTGATTCTTAGATTCTCTGGAAAAGTGGATGGCCATAAGTCACTTCCTAATTTTGCATTCCATGGGCCCTGTGGACTGGTACTATTGCTTCAGAATTAGAAGTGGTCTCTATAGTTTTGAAGCCCAGCTGACTAATTCAGATTACACAAGGTAGATCTTGGCAACATCAGGTTGATGGTGTCAATTTCAAAGCACCATTCTAATGAAACCAGACAAATACATGCAGTTAATTCTAAATCAGAGGGGCTTTAAAATATACTATAGTAGTGGCACCTAGGCAGGTAGGTGGCACAGTAGATAGAGTGCTGGGCCTCTGGTCAGGAAGTTCAAATCTTCCTCAGATACTTACTGTGTGCTGCAAGTCATTTAACCCAGTTTGCCTCAGTTTCCTCATTTGTAAAATGAAGAAGGAAATGGCAAACCACTCCAATATCTTTGCCAAGAAAATCCCAAACGGGGTAAAGAAGAACCAAACATGAAAAAACAACAATAACACCTAACAGCTTCCTGTTATCTTCTTGACAGTAAGTTTACTCCCAAAGTCTTCCACCATTTATTGGGCCAGAGAGTGAAATATTAAGCAAAAAATATGATCCAAAGATGCTTTTCAGCTTGGAATGTAACAGTCTCAGGATCTTTTAAAAAATCACTTTAAAAGATGGTTTCCTGTTTCCCAGAAAGTGGCATCTGCCCTTTAGATTTTAGTCACAATATCTTTATGAAGAGAAGATATCATTTAAATGAGTCAGACCCCTGGCTCCAGTAGCCATTTTAGTGGTTCTAAGCACTCCACAATTCACTATCTCTAGAGCAGCAGGAAGTGGCTCGCTTTTGGCAATTCCCTTAACAGGGAATGAAAAGGCAGTATATTCCTTCCCGATGTTATATTTACTGAGAGTGAGAAACAAAGTGCTAGCTGTGCAAAGGAAGACTAAGATGGATCCAGTAGATTTGTAACTAGTCATATGCCAAACTCGCTAGCTATGTGGAAGTCACCTCATGTTCTCTCCCACTTTGCTACTCCACTCTAATTCTGATGGAAAAAAACCTCACGGCAAGTCCTGCTACTTCTTTGAAAACTTTCTATCTAGGACAATGAGATTCCTATTCTCAGACCTGGCTTTGTAAAGAGATGGTCCAGAAGGGAAGGGCTCAGCATGGCTGCTACAACTCCTCCTCCTCACCAGCAGGGATGCACAGTTCTCAATACCTTTCCTTGATGGAAGTGTGAAAATATCATTTCTTCTTAGTTCATCAGATAGAAGATTTAAACTTTTCAAAAGGAACTTTTGCTTGAAAATTAAGAGAAAAGACAACAAATAAGGAAGTACATAAAAGGATGAGTTGACAAAACACATTTCTTATTCCACTTTAGACTCAAGATCCTTAGAAGTCTTGCATTCAAATCTGATTCATTCCTTGATATTCTCTTTCATTCAATAGCTATGAATAAAGACTATTCTATCCTTAGTTCTACCATTTTCACTTGGATCTGGATGTTGGAGGCTGCCATTTTCTGTTGAAGCCAGACTAGCTTTACTCTGTAGTGACCATACTCCATATCTCTCACTGTTTCAAAGTTCATAACCACCTTTTGGACCACCTATTATGTTTCTGTTTCCTATTTCAAGGAGACCAACAGTTATTTCTCATTTATTGATTGCAGATATCTCTGCTTCAGTAAATGATTTAATTCATTTTATTACTTCATAGTTATCTCTCCCCATCCCAGTCCATCATTTAGATTCACCATCGTCACTATGGTTTTATGATATCAAATATACTTTATGCCTACATGAAAAACAACAATTCCTATCAAGGAAAGAGTAAGGAAAATCCATCCCTTTGTATAACAAACCATTTCCAGGAAAATGACTGAGCACTTCCTTTTTATTTTTTTACTTCAAACTTGTAAAAGGGGGAAAACTTGCTATCTTAAGAACTACCTTGGCCACCAGGAAATATTTAAAATAAGCTAGCTGTATAACTTTGGGTAAGTTATTTAATATCTATCTGCTTCAGTTTCTTTATCTATAAAATGAAGTTAGATAAAATGACCTCTAAGATACTTTCCAGCCTTAAATATATGATTCCAAGTATTATGGATGATCTTTTGTTTTGTCACATCTATAGCAAAACTGAAAAGTATATCATTAGCCTCCATTATGAAAAAAAAAAGAACATCAGTGATCAGATATTCCCCCTTTCCAAGTCCTTTGATTGCCTTTCTGTTTCTGCTCCTGTTTTCCAGACATTAAAATCATTTCCCAGATTCTATCTGGGACTTCTCTCAGCATCTACAGTTTCCTTGCTTTGGAATACCAAACCATCCCTGCAGCCCTCTCTCTCTGGAATATTTCTGCACTTGACTGACTCCTTTCTCCCAGAGATGAGTTCCTTTTGAATTCTCCATTTTGTGAAATGGCATAGGTAAGCCAAACTTCATTCCTTTTCAAACATTTCTTGTAATTTACTGGACTTCAAAATTATACCCCTTCATGAGTAACTTCATCTCCTCCCATCCCTGCATTCCCTGTTTTTTTTAGCTCCTTTCCATATGTCTTCCTTATTATAATTTAAGTTTCTTAAAGATGAAGACTGTCTTTCTTTTTGCTTATATTTCTATCCCCAGATCTTAACACACTTCCTGGCACATAGTAGGTATGCAATGTGTGTTGCCTTGCCTTTTCTGCCCTACTTTGCCCTCATCCCACCTTCATGTTGCTTCCAAACAGCCATTTGGATTTTTTGGTCGCACATTGGTATTGTAGTAGATGTCAAAGTTTCAACTGTCATGTAGACAGTTTAGGTGTGGAAAAGAACCATTTACCTCATGCATGTAGCCAAACCTTTCTCTAGTGCCATTACCAAATACTGCTTTAATCACTATGTTTCCCTCAGAATTCACTTGAGATTCTCCTGGGAGTCCACTTCCTTACTTAAATATTAGCCCAATGAGAATTGATCAAGCAATGGTCAACTAAATCTCTTATTCCATCTCAGACAATGACAACAAAATATATTATGTAGCTTATTACTCCTTCCTCACAGCTTTTGAGACCCATTATGGCTCTATCCTAGGTATATCTCCACCATGTGAGTATTTTTGGCTTTTAAAGTTTCTCAGAAAAATAAGTTCCATATGGAACCTACCCATTCTGCAAAGATTTCCTGTTAGATGACCTACAACTGCCCTCTTCAAACTTCAAGGAGGGTCCCTTAATTCTAGTAAAGCAGTATTAGCCAATAATAGTTTCTATATGCCCATTAGGTCTTGGCAGCAAATAAAAACTAATCTGAAAAAAATCTAGTTCCTGCCCATGGGGACTTATACAAAAATACAAAGAAATATAAATACAGAATAGGCATACAGGAAAATATGTTATTCACTATGAAGAAAAAAGGAAAAAAAGGCCTGTGAATGGAATTCAAAGGCAGGGAGGCCTTAGGTAGCCTACTGAGAAAGGAAGAGCTCAGAAGACAGCAACAGTAGCAGCAGTGGTGTGGCTCTGATTTTAGGTGTGAAGCAGGGTCTCATTTCCAACATCTAGTACAACATGCAAAGGAATAACACAGGTAAGAATCCCAGACCAAAGGAGAGTCTACAATCCTGCTACTCTGAGCCAACAGAGTTGACTGATAAAAGCCGATTCTTCTCTTGTTTAGACCCAAACCCAGGTGAAGAAATTTCCGAGTTCAGACCAAAGGAATAACAATCAGAATTTGCCCTGGATCCAACCCCCTTAGGAGCACTGAAAGTTTGCATGTCCCCAGCATCTTCTTGAGATACTGAGACACTTAATACTCCAAGAAGGCAAGCAGCAACAGGACCAGTCCGAACATTCCCTCCAGAAGGGAACAGAGTAACCTGAACACCAAGTCTGAAGTCAGCAGCCTGAAAGAATTTACAAACAAAGAAAACAAAAGTATCCTACCTTAATTATGGCAAGGTTGCTCAAGACAACAAATGCTGAAGAGAATGATTCCAAAACATCTACAACTATTGTCTCAGAGAAAAACACAGGTTGGGCATTAAAAACTAGAATTCCTAGAAGATATGAAGCAAGAGTTTAAAAATATCTTTATGAATGGACAATGAGAGCTTCAGGGGGAAATAGAAAAGAAATGAGAGTAATTGAAGAAATAACTGGAAAGGTAGTTAACAGCTTGGCACAAGAGCTAAGAAAAAAGAAAAAGAAAAAAAAACCTATCCAAGCAACAAACACTTTGAAAATTAAAATGGAACAAATAGAAGCTAATGACTTCATGAGGCAAAAAGAAATATTAAAACAAAGTCAAAAGGCTGAAATTAAAAAAAGAAGTAAGGTTATCACAAAGCAAAAACAAATTACTTGGAAAAGAGATCCAAGACAGAAAATTTATGAGCTAATGGATTATCTGAATGTCATGACTGCAAAACAGGTAATATTTAAAGAGATTTAGTCAGCATTTGGGGCTGGATTTGAGCTCATGCCTTTCTGACTCCAAGTCTAGAATGTGTTTACCCATATGTACTACCATGCATTGTAGTTATCATGTATTGTAATCAAAGAAAAATAAAAGCTTAATGTAAGGTTATGAAGATAATTAAGATAAAAATAGCTTGAATGAGTCGATAATGGTCTTGGCTATCTAGTGTGGTACAATAGGTCCTAATCAAGATTTAATTAAAATTTTGGTTCTCATATGATTTATAAATGATATAAACAATTTTATATGATATTCTTCTGAACTCTGTCTTTCCACTTTGAAATCCAGTTCTGATTTTCAGTATAGTCATGTTTAAAATCCCAACAGCTTTCCTCCTAACTTAAAGATTCAGGAATGGTTTGCCTACACAAACTGTCATCACATTTTCATTAAATAGGCTTGTTATACCCTTACCCATACATGATTCTATGTCCTCAGGGAGAATCATTTTAAACAATGTCACTGTGTTCTCTTTTCCCCTTAAGTAAAACATTTGTAGGGCTTATTCATAAAAATTTTATAAGATGCATTATGTCTTATGTTACTTTAACCTTAGGTTACTTTCAACCCTTACCCTAAAAAGACTGAAAGGCCTTATCTTAAGATTTTCTGTTGATAGTAGACATGGGAACAGAGAAGTAAGGAAAGGGAAGAATGTAACAGGCAGATAGAAGAATAGAATAGATAGTGCAGAAGACCTAAGTTCAAATCTCACATCTGGTTTAATATTTATGGGAGCAAATCATTTAACTTGTCTGATCCTCAATTTCTTCAGTCACTCAAATAGATGTAACAATAACTATCTCATCTACCTCACAGGTTCATTTGAGGATCAAATGAGATAATAATAAGCAAAGCTTTTGGCAAACTTTAAGGGGCTGCATTAATGCTTATTGTTGTTTTTATTCTAATGATAAAAGTAATCACTGTAGACCTAGTACAATGATAAATTGTTGTTGTTGTTGTTTTTAACTTCAAAGTCATGGTATTATGCTCTGTGTTCATTCAAAACTAGTGAACCCAGATGAGGAATTCACTGTTCAGATCCCCAAACCATTTGACACTTCTGCATGGGAGGTCTAATTCCTGGCTATTCCCAAGGCTGCTTGGTATTCAATGAATTCTTTATTGGTCACTTTCAAACCCTACTCCACCAGTAATTAAGTTCACTCACATGAGAACAGCTCAACAAAACCAGAGCAATCAAAAGACAAAAATAATCTTACTTTAGGCAAACCATCTCTTAGAAACTACTAAACCCTGAAATAGAAATCATCAAACCCTGTTCTTAAATGCTTTCAAATGGAGATAGGTAGTTAGATTATTTTAAAAAATGGCTAATACATAAATACAAAGTTACATATAAGTGTTAAACATTTGTAAGAATAATTATACTGATTACAGAACAAGAAAGGAAAAATACTTAAGATTAAGAATAGTTTTCTCTTAGAGAGATTTCATTTAACTCAGACATTTGATACCTAAGCTAAAGAAAAGAACATTTACCTGATCTGTTCCCTGGTAGAATGCCTTATAATAAGGATATCAGAGTATCATGATTGAAAAAGAATGATTTTTGTTCCACACCTACCATCCAACATTTAAAAGAAATGTGCCTTAAGGAACTGTGACCCAGACTATGTAGTAAAAAGTCAATACACGTTGATATTTCAAAAGAATTGAATTTTATTAGTGTGGTCTCTCCCTCCATATGGCAGCAGTTGCATGGCTAGAGAATTCACCTCTCTGAAATTACTCTAGGCTTATCATTGGCTGCCCTAACCAGGAGCTTTTTCAGCTTGAGCACTGAGATATAGCCTGTGCCTGTCCAGGGTCCTCTCCATGCCATGATGAAAACTTTAGGGGAGAAGTCTGCTAAAAGGGGTTTCCACACACACAGCTGGGATTTCACACCAAAAAACCTATGCAGAAACCAAAGTCTCATTTTCATACAAAATGCACAGAATGCATTTGAAGTCCAACGTAATCCAAACGCAGTGAAAACATTTTGATACATTATAACTCACACTATACAGATTTTACAAGATTCATGATTCTGGAAGAGAAGATTTTTTTTTCTTTCCAAGAATTTTGCTCCCCAAGCTAATCCTAATCCTGTTTTAATGCCATTTTCCCCTTGGGCACATCCCTATTTTCCATCAAAAGAAAAGTAAAAAAATGGAAGATCATGGGTTTGGAAAAATAGTCTATTTGAAATGGTTTCATTTCTCTTTGCAAAGGTCTTTTGCTTTCCTTCATTAATGTCTGTCTCTGGTGCTTGATCATGGCGTGGAGGTAACTCTGGATTCTCAGAGTTTATGGCAAAGTAGTAAAAGCTCTGGTGGTATCTACCAATCCAGATAAGCTGCAATTATGAGTCTGGTTGCATTCTGTATGTTTGTTGTCCAAGAAGGTTAAGAGAGCACCTAGCCTAGTTCCTGACACATAGTAGGGCACTTAATACATATTTGTTAGTTGGCTATTTGATTCAGAAGTTCATCATCAGGCAACAACGTTGAAGGATATTTTTACCATAGCAAATCTGAAAGAACACCTATTAAATTATTGTGGGATTCTAATCTTCATAAGTGGTGAGATTACCTGAACTGATGGAATCATGGTTACTGGAATATCAAAGTATATTTGGCTTACCTGGAGCACAACTATTTTAAAATTATCTATAAAATTTTTTTTTAAATTTTTTTAGTTTAATTTTCAGTTCCAAATCCTCTTCTTCCTTTTACCTTCCATACCCATTGATAAGGCAAGAAACATGATGCCCATTATGCATATGAAATCATACAAAACATATTTCCACATTAGCCATGTTCCAGAAGAAAAAAGCAAGAAAAATAAAGAAAACAACCATATGATTCAATCTGCATTTTGAATCTATCATTTCTCTGTGTGGAGGTGGATAGCATTTTTTATCATGAGCCCTTTGGAGTTCTGGTGAGTCATTGTATTGATCAATTACTAAGGCTTTCACAGTTTTATTTTTTAATTTTTAAAATATTCTTGTTACTATGTACTATGTTTTCCTTAATTCTGCTCACTTCATTTTGCATCAGTTCATATAAGTCTTCCCAGGATTTTCTGAGACCATCTTCTTCATCATTTCTTATAGCACAATAGTATTCCACCACAATCATATACCATAATTTGTTTGGCCTTTCCTCAACTGTTGGAAATCCCATCACTTTCTAATTTTTGGCCACCACAAAAAAGAGCTTCTATAATTTAGTTTTGTATATATAGGCCCTTTTCCTTCTTTGATCTTTTTGGGGTAGAGCTCAATCTTTGCTGAATTAATTAAATATAAAAATACCAAAGGGTGTAAATACCAACCCTTCTATTCATGTTCTTGATTCAATCTCTTCTTGAATCCTCTAAGATCTTATTTCTTCTAGCTTCTTATGTTAATCATTAAGTTTTACCCTCTCCTTACACACTAAATCCTTTTCTGTTTTCTTCAAGAATAACCATATCTCTTCCATTCTTTAAAAAAATCATTTGATCCTATATTATCAAGCTACCATCATATCTCTCCTCCTTTTCAACAAACTCCTAGAAAAAGCTGTTTATACTTGTTACAACTACATTTTTCACCTCGCACTCAATTTCTCAGTTCCTTGCAATCTGGCTTCCAATCTCATCCTAATCTCTCCAAAGTAACCAGTATTCTCTTATTTGCCAAATCCAATGACCCTTTTAAAATATTGCTTATTCTTCTTGACCTTTTTGAACCATTTTACACAGCTAGACATTTCTTCCTCCTGGATACTCTCTCTTCTTTAGGTTTTCAAGATGTTGTTATGATTCTCTTCCATCTTGTTGATACACTCCTCAGTCCCTTTTGCTGAAAAAATTTCTTTGTATGCGTGTGTACTCAAGTTAGGTCCTGAGCTTTCTTCTTCTTCTTCTTTCTTTTCCTTCTTCTTCTTTCTTTTCCTTCTTCTTCTTCTTCTTCTTCTTTTCCTTCTTCTTCTTTCTTTTCCTTCTTCTTCTTCTTCTTCTTTCTTTTCCTTCTTTTCCTTCTTCTTCTTTCTTTTCCTTCTTCTTCTTCTTCTTCTTCTTTTTTCTTCTTTTCTTCTTCTTCTTTCTTTTCCTTCTTCTTCTTCTTCTTCTTTCTTTTCCTTCTTTTCCTTCTTCTTTCTTTTCCTTCTTCTTCTTCTTCTTCTTTCTTTTCCTTCTTTTCCTTCTTCTTCTTTCTTTTCCTTCTTCTTCTTTCTTTTCCTTCTTCTTCTTCTTCTTTCTTTTCCTTCTTTTCCTTCTTCTTCTTTCTTTTCCTTCTTCTTCTTCTTCTTCTTCTTCTTTCTTTTCCTTCTTCTTCTTCTTCTTCTTCTTTCTTTTCCTTCTTTTCCTTCTTCTTTCTTTTCCTTCTTCTTCTTTCTTTTCCTTCTTCTTCTTCTTCTTCTTTCTTTTCCTTCTTCTTCTTCTTCTTCTTCTTCTTCTTTCTTTTCCTTCTTCTTCTTCTTCTTCTTCTTTCTTTTCCTTCTTCTTCTTCTTCTTCTTTCTTTTCCTTCTTCTTCTTCTTCTCTTCTTCTTCTTCTTCTTCTTCTTCTTCTTCTCTTTTCTTCTTCTTTCTTTTCCTTCTTCTTCTTCTCTCTCCCTTTATCTCCATTTATTTATGATACATGTACACATTTATCTATGCATTTGTGCATATCATTCCAGTTTCTCTTATTAACTCTCATTGAATATTACCAGCTGTCATTGTATACTTTCAATTGCATAGCAGATGGCCATCTTAAGCACTACAGGTTCAAAACAGAACACACTATCTCCTCTTTCCCTCCTCCCAGTCTCTCTCTTCTAACTTCTGTATTTCTCTCAACGTGCCACCATCCTTCCAGTCATCTAAGTTGGTGACTTTGCAGTCACTTTAACTCTTTTTTTCTAGTACATTCTTCCATGCTTTCAAAATATATCTCAATCTTTATTCTTCTCTCAACTCACACAGCTCCCTCTTAATTCAAACCTTTTTCACCTGTTGTTTGATCAGTTGTAATAGCCTACTACTTGTTGTCATTGCCTCTAGTCTCTTTCCTCTTTCAGTCATACTCTATACAGTTGCCCAATTGATATTCCTGAAGCATAGGTCTGACCAAGTCACTCACCTGCTCAAGAAGTTCTAGTAACTCTCTCTTGTCTAGGATAAAATACAAATATCTGTCTGACTTTTCAGGCCCTTCACATTCTGACTCCAATATGCCTTTATAGGTTTATTATCTCTTAGGTCCCCTTATGTCTATGTTCTATACAACCTGGCCTTCTTGCTGTCCCTTGATTGTAGCATTTGATTTCATGTCCCCATCCTTACTTCTGTGTTATAGAATCCCTAGTTTCCTTCAAAGCCCTACTCAAATGCCATTTCCTATAGGAAGCCAATTGTTGTTCCCCATGTTGCTTGTGTCTTCCTCTGGAAGACTTTGTACTCTTTATGATTATATCCCTCTCCCTCCAAAAAAAAGACTGTAAGTTCCATAAGGGTAGAGAATGTTTTGTTTTTTTCATCATATCCCCAGCACCTAAAATAAAGCCTGGTACTTAGTAGCCATTTAGTAAATGCCTGTGGAATGAATAAAAAAGTAATTTAGTGTCTCACTATCTTAAATGCAAGGAAGTTACCCTACCCCTGCAGAGAAATTATCTTTAGCCCTGGCCCCTGCAACTATGAGCCAGAGAAGGAACCCCTATGGAGAAGGGAACCACCGTCATCCTACCACCAGTACCAACTGATGACCGAATGCCATTTCCAAGTAGGTAGGCCTAAGAGCCCTGGAAATCCCAGTGCCACCTAGACTATGGGCTCCATATCCAGCCTGCCCCCTCTAGTCATGATTCAGAACATTAATCCTCGTACAGAATTGATCTGGCCCCTATCTCAATGGATGGTGCAGCAGCTCTCATTTCCTCAGCAGCCACAGAGACTGGAAAAGCAGACAACAAAGTTCTAGCCACAAAAATTCTTCACAGAATCAAATGATTCAGTGGAAGTAGTTTTATTCATGCAAATGACACTAAGGAAATCCATTGCCTTCTGCTTTGCTGCTGTTCTCTAAGGACCACAAGACCTTTGTAATTAGAATTGTAGCTGAACTAGATAGATAGATAGATAGATAGATAGATAGATAGATAGATAGATAGATAGATAGATAGAGGCAGACACACACATCTATACATATATACATTTTATGTTTTTATATGTGTGTTGTCTCTCCCATGTGAATGTGAGCACTGGAGAGCAATGGCTGCCATACATTTCTATTTGTATCCATAGTGCTCAACACAGTTGTTTGTCCACAATGACTGTTTAGTAAATGCTTTTTCATCCATTTATTCATTCATTCAAAACACTAAAATTCAAGATTCTTTCATTTTTCACTTAGGGCTAAAAAAAAAGCTGGCGGGGAAGCTAGGTGGTGCAGTGGATAGACCACTGGCCCTGGGTTCAGAAGGACCTGAGTTCAAATCCAGCCTCAGACAAGTAACACTTACTAGCTGTGTGACCCTGGGCAAGTCACTTAACCCCCACTGCCCAAAAAAAACAAAAACAAAAACAAAAATCTGTAAAAGAAGAATAAGGATTTTGTTAAGTACCCAGTATGTGCCTGACATTGTACTAAGCACTTCACAACTATTACCTCATTTGATTCTCACAACCCCTGGGAGTCATGGGTGCTATTTTTATCTCCATTTTACAGATGAGGAAACTGAGGCAGACTTGCCTGAGGTCACATAGCTGGTTAATACCTATGGCTGAATTTGAACTTAGATCTTTCTAACACCAGGCCTGGCTCTTTATCCATCACATCACCTATATTCTTTTATAAAAATAGAAAAGAAGCGCACTGTAGAAAATATATATTGTTTGCAAATAGATTCTCCCCGTGAGGTTGGTGAAAACTTCAAGGAACACAGAGACATTTGTTTTTAAGAAGTCAGTGCTAAAAATGTACCTTACCCTTTACAACATGAAACTATATTTTGTTTCATTTTGCTGTCTCGCCTAGTTTGGTTCTATCTGGCCTGATTGCATCTGAATTGTAGATGTGATGATAGTAAGAATTTCCTCGGGGCCCACTGAGGATATATCAGTATGATAGTTAAATTGACAACTAAAGTGGATTTCCATCAGGTCATGCTTGGCTACACAAAGTCAAGTGAGTGGATCACTGAGTGATTTTATGAGGGCACACTTCAATGGCCAAGCTGTTTGATGCCCAGAGGCTGAGCCAGCATGAGTACAGTGCAGCTAAGGCTTTTCCCTGGCTCTAGCATCTGAAGGGGTTCCTTAAAATCCTTTAGATTACAACTTCCTTACCCCTTATAGGAACACTGGCTGCCCAGCGACCATCTCTTACAACTCTTCCCCCACCCCCAACTCCGTGGTATTCTGCGATCTTCACAGCTTTCTTCTCTGAAGCTCTCTCAAGCGGCCAGCAGCTTACCCTTTATAAGTCATATGTTCCGAGGACTTGGATCATATATTTGTATGCCTGGAATTAGAGAGGAATTATATGGGAAAGAAATAGATGTTGACAACAAATGCCTTCTGGATCCCACAGCAAACTTAGTAAGAATCAGCATGGGGTCATTATGGAATGAAGTAGGTGCCAGAAGTTCCCATTCGTCCTCCCATCCCACCTCCTTCTCATAGCAAACAACCCAAATCCTCTTCTGATCCCAGTCCTTATCTTCTCTCCTTTTCCACTGTGCCCAGTAAAGCCTTCCTCTCTGATTAAACTCTCGTCTGTCATGGAAGTCTTTTTACATTCCTTCCAGTTGAAGGTACTTCAGCTCCTGCTGCTGTCCCTGGGATGCTCTTTCTGTCATGCCCACTGATACATAAGACCAAGAGGAAGAGTTGATACATAGTTTGAGTTCTCCAACCATCTTCAGATTCTCACTCTGCCCCAGGTGGCAAAGTGGATAGAATACCAGGACCTAACGTTAGGAAGACCTGAGTTCAGATTTGACCCCAGATACTTAGCTATGTGACCCCAGGCAAGTCATTTTATCTGTAAAATGGGAATAATAACAGCATCTACCTGCCAGGGTTGTTATGAGGATTAAATGAGCTTATAATTGTAAAGCTCTTAGCACAGTGCCTGGCACATAATAAACACTATATAAATGTTAGCTATCATTATTATCACTCTTTGAAGGTGATTTTATCCTGTCTAGATTCTTGTTGCTGGCACTGATGGACCTTGTAGTTACTCTCACTCCTCCCCAATAAATTCAGTATTTCGCTCATTATCTTGATTGGGAATTGTCATTTTATAATTCCCCCTCCACTGCCCTATGGGTCTCAATTCCAAGTTATAGTTGCCCAGAGACATCATTACACCTGCATCTGTGTCTATATGAACTTTTTAACCCAGCATTCAAAGCCCTTTGTAATTCAGCTCCAAGGTATTCAATACTGACAAATAAACCATCATCTCAGGATTCCCTCTTGTACAGTGCAGACTGCAGTCCTCCCCCACCTCATCTTGTGAAACTCTTATCCAAGTCCTTTCAAATATCCTACACTGAGTGTTACCCAACATGTTGAGGGGCTGCCTCAAGATCTGTTGACATTCCATAGATACCCAGGGAGCATATGGGCTGTTCATTGATTTACCACTTCTTTCAACCTCAATTTTTTCATTTGAAAAACTAAGTACTAGGACTATATTTTCTCATGGTTCCTTGCTGCTCTAATCCTACCATCCTATGATCAGGCTTAAATAAAGATCTTCAGGTCATTTGTCTGTATAACATATTATAGATGTAAAATATGAAATGATGATGATCATAAGAATTCATTCTCATGTGGCATTTTCAATTTTGTAAAACATCACAATCTAAACCTCACTACAACCCTACAAGAAGTCTTCCTAGGTCTCTCTTCATGCTACTTACTGCCTTCCCTATGAGATTACCTCCCACTTACATTCTATATATTTTATATGTCCATAGTTATTAGTATGTTCTATCCTCAATTAGAATGAGAGCTTCTTGAAGGCAGGTACTATTTTTGACTTTCTTTGTAACCTTAGTGCTTAGCACACTGCCTGGCATATGATAAGTACTTCAGTGCTTTGTTCAACTTGCTAACTCTTTGAGATTATTGTGGGTATCCAAACTTCCTAACAACTATGACTCTAAAAATGGAACAGATTGCCTTGGGAGATAGTAGTATACCCTTTGCTTGACCTCTTCAAGTTTGGATAACTGCTTGTTAAATATGTTGTAGAGGGAATTATTTTTTTTTCATTTTTCAAGTATGAGTTCTCTCTCCTATGATATAGGATACACACACATACAGGGGAGAGAGAATTATATACATATATTATATCCACACATACATAAACATATAAAGAGAACACACTGCATTGTATGTATCTCTATCTATCTATCTATCTATCTACCTATCTATTTACCTATCTATCTATATGCCTCACAGGGTTGTTGTGAGAATCAAATGAAATCATATTTGTAAATGACTTAACACATTACCTGGAACATAGTAGATACTTAGCAAATGCTTAATTTTTTAAATTACATACATATAAGTATGAACACATACCCACATAATTACGTGTGTATGTTTATATGTGAATATGCACATATATGTATATGTATTTATGTGGGAGATAGTGGGAGAGAGATGCAAAGTACCTTTTCTATGCTCATACCAGTAAGTGCTAGGTAGGACTTAAATTCAGGGCTTCTCTACCTCTAACACTCTATACATATAAGTATTGTGACCTACTTGTCCCATAAGCTTATCATGAATGAATGAATGACATTAAGAATTTATAGTTAGTAAAATTAGTTAGTACCTTAGGGAAATAGCACCAAATGACTTAATAAGCCAAAAGTTTAAAAAAGAACAAATAGGTAATCCTTGAAAAATAGCTTAGGGTCAAGTTTCCAAAGCCAAAATAAAGTGGGGAATTGGGACAAAATTCTCCATGGGTTCTCTGATCACTGTAAGGAAGATTTCTAGATTTAATTACCCCAATAATTGTCAAACCTATATAGAAGTGGTCGTGATCCTGCTTATGTGGGTCATTAGTAAAATTTTAGTAGTTTACACCAATGAACACGTGAAAATTCATTCTAAATTATAGAATATTTTTAAGGGATGCAATTTTACTATCATGAGATACAAAAAGCAGCAGAATGAAGTGTTGTCCATTGGATCTTAATGACAGCATTGTGTAACAATCTCTTAAAATGCAAAGCATTTTGGCCTAGCAGATTTAGTGTTGGACCTAGAATAAGAAATTTCTCATTTCAAATCCTTCCTTAGGCACTTGATAGCCGAGTGACCCTGGGCAAGTCACTATACCATTCTCAGACTGATTTTTCTTTATAGTGTATTATAACTACCTTGCAACTCTGAAGGGGGAGAGAGAGAGAGACAGAGAGACACAGGGAGACAGAGAGACAGACAGAGAGAGAGAGAGAGACAGAGATGGATAGATATAAATATATAGGTCAGTTATTATATTATTATTGCATTTCATACATTTTAGATGCAAATAATACTGGTTGAAAAAAGGAAACTTTTTAAGTTGTTTAAAAGTCTAAGTAGGCCAAACATTTCCCCTATAATCTTTTATAACACTTTTGCTCAGAAAATGCTATTTTCATAGAAAATACAAAGATAAACCAAATCAATCTGACTCCAACTTATTACTCATTCTCCATTAGTGAGGTCCAAATCCATCATATTTTACTGGACTTGGAAAGTCTATAAACCTCATTCTGCAGACCTTTACCATATTTTTAATATTGATAAGCAGTACTTGGTTTGAATGGCAAGGCTATCCAGAATCAGATGGGGTTTTTGCCAGCCTCCATGAAATTGTTCTGTGCAGCCAACCTCCTCTGTGAAATGGAAAGCCATATTTTCATGATAGCCCGTAACTTGGCTGACGATACTGATTTTGCTTCAAACTTGGCAGCTGTAATCTCTGCCCAGAAGCTTTTCCAAAGTTGTTTTTAATTATAAAGCTTAATGAAACATGCAGGACTGTTATTATATGGTCAAAGAACAGTTGTTCTCTCTTGATGGAGACTAAAACGCTCTTTGTCTAAGGTAGGTTTGACTCTTGCCATCAATATAAAGGACAAGAATTCGAGAACATGTAGAAATTAAAAGACCTTCAAATTTTGTTCAAAATAATGAATAGCAGATGGTGCAATCTAATGGTGAGAATGCTAGGTTTTGAGTCAGGAAGGGGTGGGTTCACACTCCAGTTGTAACGTTTACTCTTTGACCCTCTGTGAGACACTTAACTTCTATATCTCAAGCACCTCCCTATGTCTTGCTATTAAGTTGTAGGCAGGTTGAGATCTATTCATGTTCAAGTCCAAACACTGATGAAATAATATAACTTTTTTTTTTTGTATTTCTATAGCAAATTGCCCAAGGAAAGCTGAGTGCTTTTGGGTGTGGGATTGGAATTACCTTCATACTGTACAATGTGGACAAAACTGGAATTAATCAATACATATTTATTGAGTGTGTACCATGTGCCAGGCACTGTGCTAGATGCTGGAGAAACAAAGATGAAAAAGGAAGATCCCTGCCTTCAAGGAGTCTATATTTTATAAGGGCTGAAGACATGAACACATGCAAGAGCAAACAAAAGGAACCTAAGATAATTTTGGTGGGAAGCACTAGCAGGTAAAATGATCAGGAAGAGCCTCATGTAGATTGTAGTATGTGAGGTGAGCTATAAAAGAAGCTAGGGATTCTAAGAGGCAGAGGTGGTGTTAGGAATGCATTCTAGGAAGGAGGGACAGCCAATGCAAATTGGCACAAAGAGTAGAGTGGACTGGGTGAAGAACAGTAAGAAGACTAGTTGGCTATTCCAAAAAGAACTGGAGGAGGGGTAAAAAGACAGAAAAAGTAAGTAGGAGTCAGACTAATGAGAACCTCACCCCACAAAGATGATGGATGCCAAATAGAAGCACTCATATTTGATCCTAGAGGTAAGAGGGGGCTCTTAAAGCTTATTGGGTATGGAGGACATGATGAAATAGCGTTAACTGACCATGGCCCTGGGAACTCTATAGTTATTGGTTCTAGAGATGATCTTGAGGAAGCCACAAGAGAGAAGCTGGTAACTTTTTCAAAGGGTACTTAAGAAAAAGCCCCAAGAGTTCATATATGTATGTGTATGTACGTGTATATATGTGTATATATGTATGTATGCATACATGTATGTATATATATATATATATATGTATGTGTATGTGTGTATAGTCAAGCCATATAGTGTGTGTGTGGAGAGAGAGAGAGAGAGAGAGAGAGAGAGAGAGAGAGAGAGAGAAAGACATAAATCATTCCCTCATGTTTGATCCTCAAGGCAGAATTACTCTTACATTTTAAAGGCCTCCCTAAGATGGTGTGTCATACTTCTGTGATCTTTCATGCTGTCTGTCTAACCCGGCTTCACTTTTGGTGCTGGTGGTGGAGAGTATACAGTGTGATTTGCCCTGTGCCCTGAACCTGCCTCAGCCGGCTCTAATGAGTATATCACCGCAAAGAAGGAAACATTACCTACTTAAAGCTCATGTTGGACAAAAACATCAATGGAGGAATTGGCTACGTGAATTCACTTTTTACAAATTTCATTGTAAGTTATGCTGTTTTGCAATAGGAAAGAACATCGCAGAATAGTAGACACTTCAGAGAAGACATGGTTTATAATCTGCATAGCAATAAATCAGATAAACAGACATGCCACTGAAAACAGGAAGAGATAAGCAATATTCCCTGAAAAAGAGGTGACAACAACATGGTGAAAGGGATGCTGAGTGCTCTGTAGGGTCATGTCCCTTCCTATCTCTGTCAAATTCAGCTGAAACCCATCTGCCTATGGTAGAAGTCTGGTTCAGGAAATTTATAAGGCTATCAGGAAAACAACTTTTTATTATCTCCTCATGTTCATGATAATAGTTTTGCCCTGCATATTTTGAGCTGGGATTCCTATAGAATAACTGTCAGCCTATCTGTAGCAGCCTTCTCATCTCCTCCCAGCAATATTTGAGGCTGTAGACCAAATTTGACCCAATCTGATGGAAAGGGGCCAAATCTAGATCCAGCCTTCATATATGTGACTCAGTTAGCTAATTTAGCCACATTTGTCAAATATCTACTGTGTGAAGTTACAGTGCTGATATTACTGTGCAGCTGGTGGTGTGGCAGCATAATCATAAAACCAGGGCTTTGAATGTCTTTCCACAAGGAGAAAATGCCATATGCTTTTCTGCTTTCTTTTCCTGCCTATTTTCTGATCATTAGCAGAGGCAGAACTAGTAATCGTGGTACTGGACAAGTTTCACAAGATGTGTGGCACAAAACTTATCCAGTAATCAGCATTTTAAGATGAATCCAGGTGAGAAGGGAGAAATCTTAGTACATACAAATCTGTGAGTAGAAAACCTGGGATACAAAGAAGTTACTTGTGGGAAATGATGACACCAGGAGGAGCAGGATGGAATAGGGCTATGGAGGACCTCACCTGGGAATTGGTTATGAAGGGAGTCGTTTGGTAGCTTCTAATTTTAGCTAATTGTTCTTACCTACTTGGTGCTAGGCTCAGTTATTTCTAAGCTTTCAGTGCACTCTAAATGCTGGTGTCCTGGAACAAAGCTCCCCATTGTCCCACATTGTTATGACTTACCTCATTAGAATCTGTCATAGAGAATGATTGATCAATTAATCAACAAACATTTTTCAAGCCCCTGTATTTCTCAAGCATAGTAATAAGCCTTGATCAGAGGAATAGAGAGGTTGTGCATCTCAGACTAATCAATTTTGTTCCCTTTTAGCAGCTGTGGTAAAAAATTGTGAGGAAGAAAATTGAGATGAGACTTTTAAGATGATCTGTAGATTTCAATTATCTGTATTATCTCTGTATCCTGTTACCATGACTACTCAAGAGTAGGCTGGCTGTATATGAAATAAACATCATTCCCAGAAGGGAAATGTTACCCATAATATGAGACACAAAATACTCACTGAAGTCTGTAATGTATCTGACTACCATTTGATGATGATTTGCACACATACACACACACACACACACACACACACACACGCGCACCATAAAACTCCTACTGGACATATATGGCTGGAAAAAAGTTATGTAATATGGACATTATCTACTATATTGTGTGTGTGTGTGTGTGTGTGTGTGTGTGTGTGTGTGTGTGTGTTAGACTAGGTCTGTGATTTTATTGGTATAGGAAAATTCTGAGTGAGGAAACTCCCTTTACCAATACAAGTCAGCACCTGCTCTATAATGTATATTCTTAGAACACTGCCTAGGAAACCAAGACATTCTGTGACTTGCCCAGAGACACACTTACCAGTATGTGTTAGATTTAGGTCTTAAGCCCAGGTCTTTTTGACTGATGTTGGCTTCATGGCCTAGGCAGTAAAAGATCTAGAGGAAGGTCTCTGAATTTTTTAATAAAACCTCTGCAGATGATTCATGTAAAGATACAGCAAAGAATTACTCAGGATGAGAAGGAAGGGATTTTTAAAAAAATCTTCACTGATGTAAGAACAGTAGGATGGAGTACCAACAGCACTGGATGTGGCATCAGAGGACCTGGGTCTGCATTTTAGCTCCGCTTTAGGAATTACAGAACATAAAAAGAAACTTGGGTGATCTTGGACAGAGCCATTACCAGAGCATGGTGATCGAGGCATTGACCATGGAACCAAATCTGGAAGATGAGAATAATATTTGCTGTTCTTGTTGTTCAGTTGATTCAGTCCTATCCCAGTCTTCATTACTCCATTTGGTTTTTTTGTTTGTTTGGTTGGTTGGTTTTTTTTTTTTTTTTGGCAAAGATACTGGAGTGGTTTGCCATTTCCTTCTACAGCTCATTTTATAGATGAGGAAACTGAGGTAAATAGGGTTAAGGGATTTGCCTAGGATTACACAGCTAGTGTCTGAGGCTAGATCTGAACTCAGGAAGATGAGTCTTCCTGACTCCAGGCCTGGTGCTCTCTCTATTGTAGAAATAGCAGAATTTAGCATCATCTTTTTTTTTTTCCTTTTTTGTCCTTGGTGTTTGCTGACACAGATCTATGGTTTTCATTGTGGTGTGGAAGTCCTTAAGGATGTTTCTGTATCCACTGATGTAGATTAGCAGCTTGTCTTGGGAAAGACACAACTTCTCTGGGCCTCAGTGTCTTCATTGATAAAATGAAAGGGATGAAATAGATGAACCTTTCACCTTTAAATCTATCATCCAAAGAAGCTTCCACAGACATGGGATTATGGACCCATTGAGGCACCCTCATTTGAAAGAAAGACAGGCACATTTTGCTTTGGGTAGTTGATGTGTTTCTGAAAACTTGCTTAGAGATAGAATTGTTGTCAATTGAATCACCTTTTAATTGCATAAGGAGGATCACTATTTAAAGAAACCCACCACTAATCTGTGATATTTTCTCTTCCTCACTTCACTTTTTCCACCCATTACAATCTCAGTTCATCTATTTGGTACATTGGGAAACACTCCTCTGGCTTGAAAGTGTCAAAATGGAAGGTTATTGATTTGTTTGTCTATCTGTATATGCATATGCATATGTTTAGTGAAAAATCGCACTGTGTCCTTGCTAAAAGTAAAGTTGATAATATTTTGCAATTCTGTGAATGAAAATATTGCCTAGCTAAACATTACCTAACACAAAAATGTTTTCAAGTGCATACAAATCTAACAGCATGGACTCATTTGTTAAGCCCATGACCTTCTCCTAATTATTATTATAAGAAGATCAAAATGTTCTGTGCCTCCCTTACTTTATGAGGCACCTAGGTGGCATAGTGTATAGAGAGCTAGGTCTGAAGTCAGGAAGATGTGAGTTCAAACTCAGCCTCAGGGACTTACTATGTGACGTCGGCCAAATCACTTAACCCCTGCCCACCCTAGTTTCTTCAAGTGTAGAATGGGGATAATAATAGCTCCTATCTCTCAGGGTTGTTGTGAGGCTCAGATGAGATAACATTTACAAGGTGCTTAGCCAATGCTTGGCACAGGTATTTAATAAATAGTTGTTCCTTTCCTTCCTTCCCCTTTATGTTCCAGATGATATCCATGGCAAGGCACATTAAAAAAAAAAATCTCCATTCAAGTCAGAGAGTCAATGTGGCCTAATAAATAGAGTGCTGGACATGGAGTCAGGAAGACAGGGCTTCAATTCAAATGTTGCCTCTTACACCATGTGTCATCCTGGACAAGTCACTGAAACTTTATGAGGCTCAGTTTCCTCATATGCAAAATGGAGACCATATTGATAGTAGTTACCACACAGTATTGTTATAAGGCTCAAAACAGAAAATGTACAACATTTTCCAAAAGTCTCAGTGCAAGTTTTAAGTTTTAGCAAATTAAATGTATCCCACTAAGACTTTTGGGACACCCTATATAAAAAAAGCCATATAAATGACAGGTATTATTATGATAACAATCATCAGATTTCAGCAAGTGTGGATCTCAATGAGATATCTTTGCAAATACGTTGATTGCAGTCATCTATGCCATAAGCAATCCAAAACACTGGCATTAATGCTCCTACAATAATTAGAGAAGTCGTTTCACATTAAACAGAGTATATATAGATATAGATAGGTATGTATATATGTGTGTATGTACACAAACACTTAATGTATATTTAAATACCATATTCAACATACTTAATGTACTCTGTGTGTGTGTATACATATATATATACATATATACATATTTTATATACATATGCGTAATGCCTTGTTAAGCCTAATTCTCTTAGCTAAAAAGATGTAGAACTTACAGAATGAATGAAGAAATTTGTGGGACTTTAGATACATAGTTAAGGCATATAACTAGAGCTAGGTGATCAAGACTTTACCCCAGGATACCAAATTTAGAGAATACTAATAACATTTGCAGTCCTTTAGCAATGTAGATACAACATAATTGAGTGCCCTTTTTTCCACCTTTGACCTAAATCTGTTATTTCATCGTAGTGTAGAAATCCTCAGTGTGGATCTGCATACAATGATATAGATTAGAAACTTGCCCATATTTTAGAGTGTCAGAGAGTCTTATAGCAGCAATAAGAATTGAAGTGACTACCCACCTACATAAAGACAGTATGTCAGGGCAGGATTTGAACTCCTATCTCTCTAAGTACAAGTCCAGCTTGCTATCTCCAAATGTGTACTGTTTCTCTTAGAAAGTTAAGTAGTTAACAAGAATAATTAGTTAAAATGGTAAACAACCACATAACATGCACTCCTCTGTATCCTCCAGTCTTATCTTCAATCCGATGGCATCCTTTTCCTGCTGTTTATTGCACACATAATTTGTGGCATTGGCCCTAGGCCATCAAATTCCTAGTTATAGCTCTAAGTTTACATAACTACATAACAGAATAAGATCTTGGATTGGCATATCAGGTCTGCATTTGATTTATAGTGTGATGCTGACTATGATTTTTCCTTTAAAAATATTTTTATTGATATCTTTTGTTTTCACATCATCTGCATTTTGCAAGGTAATCTCCCTCCCATCCCTCCCAGAGAACCTTCCTTTATAACAAGGAATTTTTTCTTTAAATGGGGAAAAAAATTTCATAAAATTAACCAACATATAGAAAAAGTCTTCCATAATCTGTAGTATTCCATATTCATAATCACTCCTCCTCTGCAAAGAAGAGAAGGAGGTATCTTCTCATACTTCTTCCTTGGAATCAGGCTTAGGCATAATCATTCTGAAGTATTCAATTTCAATTTTTATGCTGATTGTTGTTGCCATCTGTATTGTTATGGTCATTGTGTATATTGTTTTTGTGGTTATGTTTTTTTCACTTTTTATTGATTTATACAAATCATCCCAAACTTCTCCATATTTGTCAATTATTCCAGCATAGCCATATTGTATATATTCATGTACCACAACTTGTTCATCCATTGCACTATTGATGAGCATCTATTTAGTTTCCAGTTCTTGCTATAAAAAAAAAATGTGCTGCTATAAATGTTTTGGTACATATGGGGTTTTCTTTTTTACCATTGACTTCCTTGGGGTTTATGCCTAATAGTGGAATATCTAGGTCCAAGGGTATGGACATTTCAGTCTTTGAAATTTCTTCGAATAATTCAAAATTGCTTGCCAAAATCATTGTATCAATTCACAGCTTTGCCAACAATGCATTGGTGTGTCCATCTTTCTAGAACTCATTCGACACTGGATACTCCTATCTTTTGCAATCATTGCTAATTTTCTGTGTGTGAGGTGGAATCACAGAGTTGTTTTGATTTTCAGTTCTCTTATTATTAGTGATTTGAAGTATTCTTCAAATCACTGTTTTAAACTATTGTTTGACATTCTTCTGTGAGCTGCTAGTTCGTATTTGTTGACTACTTATCTATTAGGGAATGCTTTTGATTTTATATATTTCTATTAGTAATAATTAATATTACTAATATTTAGTATTTATTTAGTGTTTTAAGTTTTTCAAAGCACTTTAAAAATATTATCTCATTTTATCTTTATAACAACCCAGGGAAGTAGTTGCTGTTACAGATGAGGAAACTGAGGCAGACAGAAGTTAAATGACTTGCCCCAGGTCACACAGCTATTTAATATCTGAGGCTGAATTTAAACATAGGTCTTTATGACTCTAGGCCCTATACTTTATCTACTGTATCACCTAGCTGCCTATATATCTTGGATATCAAACTTTCATCGAGAAATTTGATTGAAAGAATTTTTCCAGCCAAATGCTTCCTTTTTTATCCTAGTCACATTATTTTTATTTGTATAAAAGCTTTGCAATTTTATGAAATTGAAATTTATATATTATATATTTGTAATCACCTTTATCTCTTGTTTGATTAAGAATTTGCTCCATAGCCGTGTCTGTGAAAGGTGTCTGATCTAGTTCTCTTTCATTTTTTTTTAATGGCATGACCTTTAATATTAAGGTCATGGATCCATTTTGAATTTATTATGGCATATGGGGCAAGATGTTAGTCTAAATCTAATTTATGTTAGACTGCTTTTCAGTTTTCCCAGGAATTCTTGTTAATTACAATGCTTTCCTCATCATTAATTTATGTTGCAGGAATTCTCATATGTAGTGTTATTGAGTTCAGCCATTTCTGATTCTTCCTTGTTTAGTCTATTGTCTTGATCATTTGATTGGTATAGCATTAAATCTGTAAATTAATTTCAGTAGGTTTTTTTTTATTATATTGACATGGTTCAGCTACAAGCACTGAATATTTCTCCAATTATTTAAATTCTTCATTTTCTTTAAAGTGCATCTTATAATTGTATCTATACAAGTTTTGAGAATACTTTAGTGAACTGACTTCCAGATTTTTTTTGCATTTTGTAGTTCTGTTGAATGGGACTTCCCTTTTTATTATTCTCATCTGGATTTTGTTATTGCTATATATAAATGTTGTTGACTTTAGTGGATTTATTTTGTTTCCTGTTTCTTTGTTGAATCTATCAATTGTTTCAATTACTTTCTTTTCTGATTTACCAAGATTTTCTAAGTAAAACATCATGGCATATAATTATGATTTTTCTTCTCTCCATTCATTTCCTTAACCATGAAACAAGGATCAAGATACAGGAATAGCAGCTTTGGAACCATCTTTATCATAACATACACAATAACTATCAATGCTTTTGGTTTTAACATAAGTCATGACTTTGCAATATATTTCAATAGTCCTTTCAAACATATTAAATCAAGTCCACAATACATTTATTTCCAATTTTATTAGTATATGTTGGCAACAGAAGGCATGGCCAACTTTACATTTGCGATACAAGAAAAAGAAAAAGCTGATGTTTATTAAAAGCTAACAATGATACATGACTTCACTGGATTGGCATCGCTTCTGCTGAATTGCACATGAATCAAGTATTTTTTTTTAAATCACAACTGGTGAAGTATTTATGCATAGATTTCCCCTTAACACAGAGAAAAAACCCTGCACATGACCCTTGGATAGTAAGACATACATAACTGAAATATACATTTTTTAAAAAACCTTTGGTTTAATTATTGCCATTCTCAATTATTTCAGACAGAGCTGAACCAAGATGTTTTGTGTCTTTTGCTCAAGATTAAGTCAAAATGGCACCAAAAAAACATTAGAAAAGGGAAATCAAGGAGTAAAATCTGCTGAGGTAAGTGAAGGAAATCCTCCATGCCTGGCAGATAAGATTAACAAAGCTAGAAAGGAATGCTGTGCCCTATATATATACAACAGAGACCAAAATAAAATTTATTAGAGAAAAAAAAAATTTCAAGAAATGACAAAAATCAGGAGTCTTGTGAAATCTTGTGTGAAAATGGCTACCTTGTCCTCAAGTGAAAACTGAGTGTTTTTATTATTACTAAATTGACAGATGCTGATTGAAATGAACTCTAAAAGATTTCCACATTTCAAGAATTTGAGCTTGGAGCCAGAAGGAAGAGTGCTCACAGGGCTCTCTCTCTCTCTCTCTCTCTCTCTCTCTCTCTCTCTCTCTCTCTCTCTCTCTCTCTCTCTCTCTCTCTCTCTCTCTCTTTTTCAGATTCCTAGGCTGAAGACACCATTTCTTTCACTGTGAAAAGTGAAGGAAGTAGGTACAGCCTATTAAAAAACATTTACAGCTAGACAGTAGTGCTTTCCTGTTTTCTTCATTATACAATGGAAAACCAAAGAAAGAAAGAAAAATAGGAAGAGGTTTAGAAGGAAAAAAAGTAGGAAAAGGTTTTCCTACATGTGCTAAAGGGGCCATTATGTTTCTTTGGAATTGCACCGATGTTTTTATCCAATTTCAGTCTCTGAGCTATTATTATGAAATATCCACATGCATGTAAGTTCTGAGACAATAAGTACCTAATAATAATACCCATATTCCTTTTTAAAAGCTCTTATATAATAAGGCATTGTGGTTTCTTACAAATAAGACTGTATTAATAGCAGGGAGAGGATAGTTGAATAGCACAGTCAACTGTACATTTGCATTAAGGGGAAAAAGGTGAATACTAGACTGACCAATTCAGCCAACATTTGTTAAGAGCCCAATAGTTGTAAGGTACTGTGATAAGCACTGGGGGTACAAAAATGAACATTATCAAAATCCCTGCTCTCCAAGGACTTACAATGTACTCACAATGAAAGGGCATAACCTCTACTCATATATGTGCATCATTTTTGTTCCAAAGTAAACATTTCATGCTTAATTAATTAGAAGTAGACATTAAAATTATCAATATTTACACTCCTCCTTTCTTTTTTTACATAACAATAACCCTGTAGAGAATCACAGAATCTTGGGGCTAGAATTCACTCTGAGAGGTCATTTAGTCCATTTCCCTGCCTGAAATAAGAATTACTTAAATCATCCACTTACTGCAGTTAGAATAAAATGCATACACACACACACACGCACACAACATTCAACATCATGGAATTAAGACTGAGATGATTGATCTTTGATAAACTGAAGCCAAGAATCAGATATGGCTCCATTTTGCCTTTAAATCATTTGGTTGAACTAGGGTATATTGGGGCTATAAAGAATAATTAAAAAGAAACCACAAAGCATTTTGCTAGTCTGTAATAATGACAGAAAACATAATTGACACTTCATATAATTATCCTGCTCTTAGTTCTCCTTCACTCCTAAGCCCATGAGAGGTATTTTTTTTTTGCTCTTTTAACTTCCACCATCCTTCCCACTCCCCAAGGGGAAGGGAAGAAATGAGGAATGGGGTAGGGAGGAGTTAAGAATTTTCACATGGAACTAAAGAAGTCACTAATGGCATATATTTCTGTATGCAAAAAATTGCTCCTCTTAAATTATCTGCTTTATTGCTGCGGAGCAGTACTATGTTCAGTTATAGACACAAACCCCTCCAACAGTTTTCCACCCCAAGTCTGTATAGTCAGCAAGATATACCCTTTCACTGGTGTCTATCCTACTGCCAGTTCCCCAACTCTGGTCTCCTTCCTTCTATTCCCTTGATCATAGGCTTAGAAGACACAAATATCTATCTTTAATATACCCAATATTACTTAATAAGATTATAAAACGTGTTAGCTCATAGAGCAGAAATAACTTTGGGGTTTGATAGAACTAAAAAGCTTTATTCATCATGGTGTGTCCACTCATTTTTCCTGATTGGGTCTCAACCAGTGCCCTACACACAGTAGGCACCTAACAAATGTTTCTTGAGTTGAAACCACTTGAAATCATAAAGTAACATAGATTGATTGTTACACTAAACTTTGATATGTTTGCTCAGGGTCAGTTAATGTCTCCCTCCCCCACACAAATACAAATTGTTATGAAACCAAGAAAATGGATAAAGAATGGAAGAGTAGAAGGAACTACTATTTTAGGTACATGGCATAATTTTTAATTGCTTGATTTCTTCTAGGCTCTGTTCTTTTAGTCCAAAACTTACTTCATGGTAATGGACACCTGCATTGAGATAGAATTAAATACTCAAAGGGAAGCCTAGTGGATATGGCCATGTATGGAGTTTGAAGTAGTCTATTTACCTGCTTAGTTCTCTCCCTTTTAACTCTACTGGGCAAATCAATGGTCCCTCTTTAGCCAGGTAATAGAAATAGATGTATAAACCCTCACAGAAACTTTTAGGCTGCCTTCTATATGTTTGTGCTAGCCTAACCACTGTTCTGAAAATCAGAAAATAGGGTGGTCCTGTATCATATTCCATTAGTTTACAATAATGAATATATTAAAATGTGTGATAACAATTGAGTATATAACTCATTTCAGCAAATTCAAAATTTTCTAGGAGCTTAATCAAAGGCACTAATTGTGATAGGACTCTCAGTGAAAAATCTTCCTTCATTGTATAATGAATGTCATTATTTCCAAATGATTTAACATAAGAGTTTGAAGTGGTGCAAATTACAATTGTTGAATTGAATGTTCCTTCTAACATGAGTACAGAATCAGGACACTAGTGAAATTGGTCCATCTATTTCAGTGCTTTGAATAGTTGAATTATCAAGCTATTAATTTCATATCAGATGACAAAAATCTTTTTTTACCATGGCCAATTTGATTTTACCACATAGCTATGGCAACTGTAAAGTCCACTTATAAAATACTGTCAACAAGGAGAAGCAAGGTGGTGCAGGGCACAGAGCTGCAGCCCTGGAGTCAAGAGGACCTGAGTTCAAATCCAGTCTCAGACCAGACACTTGACACTTATTAGCTGTGTGACCTTAGGGAAGTCACTTAACAGCAATTGCCTCACCAAAAAAAAAAATTAAAAAAATAAAATACTGGCAACAACATGGAGGAGTTGGACCACCTTATCTGAAAATTAATAGAAATCTCAGTGGCCTCCAAACCATCCAAAGCTACTTTTGGAAGCACTACATGAAATGCATCTTCCTTTCTTATCCTTTCCCTCAGTTTTCCTCCTTGGAAAATAAAAATAGAAATTTACATCAACATTATAATATACTGCATGTAATTTTATTCTCAACTCCCTTTTTTGACTTGTTGTGGACTATCCAAGGATTCTTGGGACTCTTCCTGACCTTTAAGATAGGTGATCCTCTTGGGCAAGTTGTGAAGAGATGCTAAGACATATTATTCCTAGAAGCAGGAAAACAACTTTGAAATGTCTTAGAGACATTAGCCTAAGGCACCAAGGTGCCCCAGGCAACACATTATATCTCTTTCAATTGCTCACATGACTCCTCCTAATAATTAGGGATACCAACAAATATCCATGCAGCCTAGTAAAAATCAGGCAATCATTAAGAAGCAAAAGTCTCTGTACATTCTGATGGCATATGGAAAAAAGCCTTTTCAGCTGGTTCATTTTAAAATGTCATGGTTATAAATTACATCTGCTTTGAAATAGCTTTCCTATACAAGCTTTCTTTTCAGGTATTGCTTTTCATAAAGAATTCTTTCACTGCATCAGAATGTTTGTCTTTTTAATTGACAAAATTAAGGACTTAATTAAAAGAGTGAAATGCAGCAAAAATTTCTTTAGGAAACCCTACAATGCCATTAGATTAGCCGGAGCCTCCACCCTAAACTTCCAACTGATTCCAGACTTCATTATTGTTCAACACTTCCTGGCTACAATATCTACCACAAATGACAATTAATATGTTGGTTTTATTTTTATAACAAATTTCAAAGTACTTCCAATATTTCCTACATATACTATCACTTATACTACCTTATGGAATCAAGTGAGCAAAGTTAAATGAAGGAATTACTAAATTAAAGACTAATAATGTATTCCATTGGCTATATAGTACCGACAGAAAATTGGAGAAAATAGTCACCTGCTAAGAAAGCAAGACAAGCTTTAGGTTTTTGTTTATCTGTCTTCCTATATCTCCTTAGAGGTTTTTTTTTCCCCCCACCTTTGGTCTATTATTAATTAGTATACTTTTCATTAGTGGTAAACTGAAATCTTGCTATCAGTTTCTTCAAATGTATTATGATTTCCTATCAACTTCAGGTGTTTATGATACAAAGTTATTATGTATCTCACTGTCCAAATGTGGAAGATACACTAGGAAATGGTGAAGAAATGAGTTACAGCTAGTTCACGTAAGTCAGAGCTACTGGCCAGTTTGTCTTCTGAAAACCTCTAGCAAAGAAGTTCATAGTCATAGATTTAGAGCCTGAATGGATCCCAGAGGTCATCTAGTCCAACACCCTTAGTAGGTAGCTGAGCTGGGATTCAAACTCACGTTCCCTGACTCCCAAACCGTGTGCCCTTTCCATTGCACCATGTAATCTCTCCATTCTTCTACTCACTTTTAAAGAATATTTTGTTTCAACACATTCATAAGTTCCCAATGAGCACTTTCTGTCCCATAAAATTTTACCATATAAAGAGTTCAGCAAAATCATCTAATACAGTTATTGCAACTGGAAGACAGTAATGTAAGTTTTCATTCTTATAGTCAAGCATTTCAGAAAGAAAGAAAGTTCATTTTACCCTCATTTCTTTCATTCATTTTTGAGAAAACCCCCTGGGGACCTATCTCATTTCCCAAAATAAATTCTTGTCCCAGATATGAAGCTGACATCCACCCACCCACCCTGCATACACACAGGCATACACACATTATGTAAATCCAGTTGAACTTCAGTAGCCAAATTGGCCCCAGGCTCAAGAGAAAGAGAAAAAAAAAAGTATAAAAGGAATGCCCATCACCCAGGTGAATCACTTATCTGGGCAGCTACAGTCAGAGCTGAAGCAAAAAGGAGTGGTTCCTTTAATCCCTTTGAGAGCATGTTCATGAAGGACTCCTGATACTTTATCCCTATTGCCAAGCCACATTCACCAATATATGGGTCCTCTGGCTGAATTCATCCTGTAACTGAACACTGTAATAAAGTTCAAGCCTAATGAACTGTGATCTTGTCTTGCTTGCCACATGGCCTCAGTGTTTTCTGGAGATAGAGGGACTAAATCTGACATGGTAGCTGGCTAGCCAGATCTGGAAATCTCCAAGGGCATTGCTTAATTGGATATTTTTATTTGTCTTTTTTAAACCTTTGGGTTAAACATTTTTTAAAAATAGCACCTTTTATTCACCTAAAATAATTTCTGTTATTCTCCCTCAAATCATAGGCTTCTGAATGACTTTAAAGCCAACAACTTGGGAAAGAGGAATCCTAACTTCTAAAGACTTAGCTATTAAGAGAATTTACTTCATATGTGCCCATCCCAGTGAGTTTCTTCAATATGCAACCAGTGGAAAACAAGCAAGAAAAAAGATATTTATTTGGTAACATATGTAGTGTTAATTAAGTGCACTCTTCAGTACCAACTCTCTGACCTGAAAGACTATTTCCATTGTTATAAAAATAATTCATGGTTGTCATCCAAATGGCTTTTCTCTAATAGCCTACTGAAAAGAAATGAAAAGATTAAAAGAAGAAGTTTTTTAAATATATAATTTCTCCTAGCCCAGCCTCTTCCTTTTTTTTTCTTAGCATGGGCAACTTCACAAAATGCTGGTTGGAAAAAGAAAATCGATTAAGGCCCAACAGAACATGAAAAGGGACAGTGGATGCTCATTGCTGATATTCATGAAACATTTATGTAACGTAGTACCAGAATCTAATTCCCCACAAACCTTATCTCTGGGTTTTAAAGGTACAGGTATGTTGCTCACTCATAGGAAATAGATGTAAGTCCAAATCATCTGCTTTGAAAAGAAGAGAAATGATACAAGAAAAGAGTGTCCCCAGAGCACAGGTTTACCATTGTTTGCTTCAATTCCAGTTCCAAACTTGAGAAGTATGCTGAGATATATACACATATATATATATATACATATATATGTGTGTGTATGTATGCATGTGTGTGTATATATATGCATATACACATATATCTACATATGTGTATACGCTTATATATTATTTTAAAATGCTGTTTAAAGTTAATGATGACAATAGACTGAAACATAGATTGGCTTGACAAATGTTCTCAATGCCCATAATCCATTATACAAGTTATGTGTGTGGACATATGCCCAAAGAGCTATGTATATACATTTATGTAGTCTTTACATGTATACATACATATCAAAATACCCATGATACCCTTGTGTCTCTAACAGTTTAATTTAAAGTACAGTTCTGACAGATTGTTTATTGATTGTGGTAGCTTTGTCTCCTGACTTCAGTTTGATCTCTGTTGGGGTTCATAGCCTCTTAACAAGAACACTTCCCTCCCACCTCCCCCTTGCTGGCTTCCCTTGCCTCCATCTCCTCCCTACAAGTTGCCAGGCTTTACCTGTGCTCATTTTCTACTGCCCTGGTCTCAGCCTGCTCAGGGACCCAGGAGTAGCAGTCAGCTGCATTCTGAGGGGATTTCTTCTTCTCTGCCCTTTTCGCTTTCTTCTTGCGATAGAACACTAACCCCAGGGCCATAGCCAGAAGAAGCAAGATGGCTGCTACCGTCCCCAAGATATAAAACAGGAGTAATTTCTGATCATCATTGTCATCATCACTTCCATTGGCCAAGGATTCTCCTTTCTGAGATCCTCCATCAGTGGCGATCACTGTGGGGTGGATGATGTCGGAGATCTCCTGAATTCTTGGTTTCCTACTTAATACGGGAGGCCTGGAAGGTTCTGGAGTGATGGGAGGATTAGTCTGCTGGGAAGGTCCCCCCATCGTAGGTGCTACATTATAGGGGACACTAGCTCCTAGGGTGACCTCAGGTTTCTTGCTTGTGTCCAAAACTGAGGGAGAAGAACCAGTGTTCTCTTTTTCTTTCTCCTTTTCCTCTTTCTCATTCTCCATTTCATCCATCTTCTTTCCTTCCTTCTCATCCTTCTCCTGGTGAGTGCCATCTGGAAGACCTGATACGGTGTGGCTAGCAATGCAGGAGATACCATTGGGTGCTAAAGTCCACCCTGGTGGGCAGCCACATAGGAAAGAACCTGGTCCATTGTAGCAGAGACTTTCACAGGGGTTTCCTGCCTCAGCACATTCATCCACATCCTGGCACTGGGTCCCATCTTCCCCAGCAGTCTTGTAGCCCTTTTGGCAGGCACATTGAAAAGAGCCTTCAGTGTTGATGCAAAGCTGTGCACAGGGGGAGCCTTCCCCAGCACATTCATCCACATCCCAGCATTCCATTCCATTATGGCCGTGGGGCTCATAACCTGGGTGGCAGGTGCAATGGAAGCTGCCAGGAGTGTTGACACAATTGTGGGCACATGGGGATCTGCTGCACTCATCCACATCATCACAATCCAGCCGATTTGGAGTGGGCTTGAAGCCTGCAGGACACTGACACTCATAGTGCTGTCCAGGACCGCCAGGACTGCACTTTGCCTTCCCCCTGCACGGGTTGGGATGACATGGGTCTCGTGGGATACAGGACACCAGGTCATCTAGAAGGCGGTATCCTGGACGGCAGCCACAGAGGAATGAACCATCCCCCCCTTCTAAACACTCCTGCTGGCAGCCACCATTGTTGAAGGCACAGCCATGATTTGGGGAGGCACAGAAAGGGCCTGGGGTGCCCCAGTCAAACAGCTTGGGGCTTCGTTCCTTGCACACGAGGTAGTGACTTCTTTTTTCACTTCCATACCCACAGTTCACATTGGCTGCTGAGGCAAAAGGCACAGCAGCCAGGGAGGTACTAGTGGCCCCAAAGGGTGTTGTGTAGGTCACCTCCCCTGGCCCCCCAAGAGCCACAGGGTGGCACATACCTTTGAAACTGAACTTGCACACGTAGCCCTCAATGTTCCTGCCTGGTGAACCTGATGTGCCACATGGACTTTCTGACCACTTGGGGACCAAGTGGGCAGCAGCGAGAGAAGATGAAGAAAGATCCACAAGAAGAGAGGCACAGCGCTTGAAGATGCATGTGCTCATGGGGTCCTTATTCCAGTTAGAGTAAGATGTGTTCTCACCACTTCCCACCCAGCTGAAGCCCTTCAATGGGTCATCAGGGTCCATACACTTGCCCTTCTCCCTTTGAAGCCCAATCCAGAATTTGACCATCCGGGCTGGGGTCTCCCTCTCAGGCAGCTGGGCCAGGGCTTCTTGGATATGCTGGGCCTCTTCTTCACTCTTCACTGTGGCCAGATTTCCCCCATTGGTACTGCAGCCGAACTGGGCCTCAGCGGCACTGAGCTTGCCCCAGTGGGCAGTGTAGCAGGCAGTCCCAGCGCACACAGCAGCTGCCTCCCCCTCCTCCTCCTCCTCATTGCTGGCCCCGGCCCAGGACTTAGGGCTGAGCAGCATCTGGGCGAGCAGCAGCAGGATCAGCAGGAGCAAGGCTGTCCCCATCGTGGCTCCCAGCTTTTTTTCAGCAAGAAATGAGGGCCAGACCAGTGGCTGCTGCCTCTGCTCACACTTCAGGAGCTACTATCTCAGCCCCGAGCTGTAGAGATGGGATCTAAAAGGCACAGACTCATCCACTGTGAACACAAAGGAGGACCAAGAGGCAGCTGGTGTTTCACGTCCCCTTGACCCAAGGCGCATCCTGTGGCTGTTGTGTTTCTTATTTCTCACCGGAGACGGGGGTTTCCTGTAGAGAACAGTGGTGTGACTACTGTTGCCTTCATGATTTTGTTGTTCCCAAGTGGAGCTACTCAGCGTCTCTTTGTCCCTGGCTAAGTCCTGTGGAAAAGCTGCACTGAAGGGGGAAAAAAATGTAACCCAGAGATACTGTATACTTTATTTTGGCTTCATTTTCTTTCCCATCTGCATGAGAAACTGCACTGGCATGCTGCTATCTGAATAGGGCTTTTTTTGGGTAAAGAACTTAAAATTCAAACTCATTGGAGGGACTTCTGCTAACCCATAACAGTATAAAACAGCCTTTCGGTTCACAAACAACCACTGTACCCCAAGTAGGGAGAGTGGGGTGGGGTGAGGGGAAAAGAAGCTGCCCTGAGATCTTGGGACCCGATG
This sequence comes from Phascolarctos cinereus, assembly GCF_003287225.1. Taxonomy (NCBI): domain Eukaryota; kingdom Metazoa; phylum Chordata; class Mammalia; order Diprotodontia; family Phascolarctidae; genus Phascolarctos; species Phascolarctos cinereus. The sequence continues at coordinate 153,755,940 of NW_027555625.1, read as the reverse complement.
ACATGGACAGTCATGATTTCAACCTTTTGGGGAAGCAACCAAACATTTCTTTCGCATATCTCATGCTCTCAATTAACATTGAGAGCCTTATCATTCATTCCCTTTATGAACTTTAAATAGAGAAATAAATCTCTAAATAGGAATTGGGCCGTGGGAATGTCTGAGTTCCAAACGCTGTCCCAAACTGTTTATGGATTTTAAACTAAATTGAATTCCGTAGGCGGTTTGCAAAGCTGTCAGAATCCAGTTTGTTAAGTCTTGGGGAAACAGGTTGTTCGACAAACACCCTGGCAAGGGAAAGAATTCTCCTGGGCTTGATTTTCTTTGGGCTCAAACGTTAAAGCTGTATAGAGGATTTAGGATTCTGGGTAAAGTGTTGGAATTGTGTGAGAGCAAAAGATAGGGCAGCTGCTACAGGAATTCCTCTGTTGCCCTATAATTAGCCATTTAATTGCTAAAGATCCTTGCCTGTTTCCTCAGTCACCGCTACACACACACACACACACACACACACACACACACACACACACACACACACACACAACACACCCCTAAATGAAGAAACGGGATTTCCACCAACCCACCCACAACATCTCCCCACCCCCAGCCCCACTAAGCCAGCCTGGTAGAGAAAGGTCTAGTTCAGGAAAAGCAAAGTTAAATCTTTGCCTCAGTATCTATAGCCACTCCTACATATACATGTGATGCTGTCAATAGTTACTCCCTGCAGATTCAGGCTGAAGCATGCCTGTTAGAGTCAGTCAGTTCTGACCCTGGTATAGATGGAAGGAGTACCTTATCTCCTCTTTGCCCAACCGTATGCATTGCTTGTCTTTGCTCAAGGAAGCAAACCAAGGTCAATAAGATCGATATTAGCCACATGGGATAAAATTAGAGATCTGAAATTACAATAAAAAGGAAATAAAATTATTTAAAAATAAAACAAATTTAGATGTAGCTCTTTTCTGAAGGGATAAATAGCTGAGTCTGACAACATGCTAAGGGACAAGTAAACCCTACCTTTCCTAACCCCTCATTCAAATATTGTTCTCTCAAACCATATTTATACTTTCTTTAAGGAGAGAATACCACATTAATCCCAGTGGTCAAGCAATAGTAAAGAAGCATTAATTATGATCACATCAGAATTCTGATTTAGCTCACTCAATGTTTAGTACAGGGTGCCTCAGAAGTCTTAATACAGTTTTAATAGCTTAGAAGTGCACAAAAACTATGGAAACAACGTGTATAATGGAAGTCATTACAGTCTTCTGCTCTATACTGCAATAGTACATATTGATTTAGCAAGCCACTTGGCACTCATTTTGAGCCCTAGGTCCTTTTTAGTGGCAGGTTTCTATAGCCAGGTATTTCTCACCTATTAGCTATGAACTTTTCTTCCCAAGGAGCATATTCTACACTTATCAGAAAGAGATCTAACAGGTAGGGTGAAGAAGGACTAAAAAAAAAAGTGAGCAAGCAATAAAAGCATTAATTCATTTCATTTATTTTCTCATTCAACAAACATCACTTGAATGGCTACTGTGCATAATAATGCAGGAGACATGAAGTTCAACTTTCTGGTTTTCATCTTGAAAGGGAAAGGGAATCCTCACACCAATCCCAGTGATGTAATACTAAATTATATTTCAAAATAACAGATGGAAACTTGTCTGCCAAGCTGACTCACTGACTATTGAGAAATATCATGAAATCTGGTTCTTCTTTCTCATATCCCAACCCCCTGATATCTTTTGACTTTTGCTTCTTTCCCCGCTAATATCAGCAACCTCTTCTGGATCAACCTGCAATCTCCTAGCCTAGGAAAATTACTAGGAAAATTAAAACCCCTCTAGCATGGGGAAGTAGAAAGGAAGTAGAAAAAAATCTTTACAAGGCAAAAAGGACTGTGCCTGAAGATCTTGGGAGAAGAGAGGAGAAGAAGACAGGGAATCACTTAGTATAATATGGCTCAATTTTTAAAATTTTAAAATTTTGAAAAGCACTTTGGACAAAATACAATATAGAAATTCCAAGTTTTACCTCATTGTTCCTCCCTTTCTAATGATGATTCAAGAGATTTTATTTAGAGTGAAGGTTATATCATCTCTCCCAGAAAAATAATTAATAATAATAATAATAATAAAGATACAACCTTTCGGACCAGGAAGATCCTTCCTCAGGTACTCGATGATCTCTACATGAAAGTCACTCTGGATGAGTTGAGTGTTACTATTAGAAAAATTTGGTTTATATATGTGGACTTATAGCTATTTTATTTTTATTTTTATTCTATTTTTTATTATTTTTATTTTATTTTTACAGGCTGAGTGTACACTCTGAGCTGCTTCTAGAAATTACTACTTGCCAAAAAGGGGTCGTTGTGGTCCTCCACTGTCTGCAATAAGTCTTGATTATTCAGAGACATTATTCAGTGTGGATCATCCAGGCCCTCGAGTAAAGAGCTAATGTAATTTCCTGGACTTGGGAGTTCAAGTCTACACTCTGCCCCTTGTCACTTATTGTATGACCTGAGGCAAGTTACTTAGAGCCTCAGTTTACTGATTAATCAACAAGTAATTAATTAAATAGTGACTATGTGTCAGGCACTGTGCAAAGAACTAAAAGTCCAAGGCTGTTGTCCTCATAGAGGTGTTATGAGGGGAAAAAATGAAAACATTTACGTAAAGTGTTTTATAACCATAAAACGTCCTTTAAATGCTAGTCCTTATTATAGCTACATTAGCTCCTGCACTCTTCTGTTGCCTAACTTTTAGCCATTATCATGCTCACTAATCTGGATCAGAGGAGGAGAGCAGAAAGGCATGAAGATGAAACAGACTTTATCCATAGAATTGTAACAAATTGGAAATGACTGAAACGTCTGCTTTTCTTGTCCAGCCTTGGTCACCATTGCACATAGGGCCTATTGTCCTTTTCTTGGGCCCACCCATAGCTGAAAACTAAAGGTTCACCATTAGGCTCCTCCCCAGGCAGGCAGTGTTTCTGGGCAAGAAAAGGTTCCTTTATACCAAAGAGAAAAGGATGTTTATGAAACTGTTTCTAGTTATTCTGACTGATTTCTCAGTAGGTTTAACTTGATTTATTTGAGATAAACTGCTTGTTTTCTTAGCCATATAAACACCTCTTATAGTACTATTGACTTTGTTTCCGATAACAACTGATTTTAAGATAATATATTTGTAATTGTATATATTAAAAATATGTCATGTATATAACATATTACATATACATTTATAATATTTGAGATTTATACAAAATATTTAGTGGACAGTTATATACACACACATATATATATACATACACTTATGTGTATATGTTTATGTGTGCATTATGTATGTATGTGTGTGTGTGTGTGTGTGTGTGTGTGTGTGTGTGTGTGTGTAGTGAATTCCAGGATATGCTGGTGGGTACTGACTTGCATAAATAAAGAGAAATGCAAATTACCAAAAGGGCAATCTGTCAGCACCAGAAATTCAGTAAGCAACAAGAGAGGAAAGATGTTTCCATGAGTTCTCATCCTAATCATGAAATTCTCAGTTGTTATCTTGGCAGACCAAGGATAAGCTCTTAAATCTTTTTAAAATGTGGTGATACAGACATTGTTCACAAATAGTGGGTTTTTTTTTTAGTGGTTCAAAAAAGCTGCCAAGATACTTTTTCTATATTTGGACAATATTATCAAATGAAAATAAAATGATCTAATTGCTATAAAGAAGTGCCAAGACCCAATTTTGAATAAAAGTAGACATTAGCAATTGAGCATCAGCTCAAAAGAAATCATTTAACTCGAATGGATAGACCCACTGTTTTTCTTTTTCTTTTCAATTTTATTGCTATCTTTCATTCATCTATCACCTGCATTTCTAAATATGTAGGTGGCTTTCCCAGCCCCCAGAGGAGGTTAGGGTGATTCCACAGAAAGAGTACTGGGCAGGGAGTCAGAAAACGTGGATTCTAATCTCACCTCTGTTGCTTATGAAACGTATGACCTGCAACAAACCATTTAGTCCTCTGAGCTCAGTTTCCTCACATTTAAAATTAGGTACTTGGATTAGATGACCTTCTAATTCTGTAGTTATAAGGAGAAAATATGTAGACTATTTTAAGTAAAAATCACAATAAATGTCAAGAGAGGGGGGGGAAAAGCAGAACAATGCACTATTACATAAAAGTGCTGCATATCCACACCTGTGTAATTAAGTACAGAGCAACACTGTCTATGTGAGAAAAATAGAAGGAACCGTCTGCTGAAAGGAAGTCCACAACTGAGACAGAGAATGAATTGTGGTCATCATTACCACTGGTTTTCTCCAGTCAAGAGACCAGTACCTTAAATATAATCTAACAAAATTAGGAACAGAATCTCCAGCACCCCAGCTTTTTCTTGCTGCTCTGGGCTCTGACATTAAAGTCCTGCTGGAAGGTAATGTTCTTCCAGCCAAACTCAAATGAACAGTTTAGTCTGAAGATTAAGGGGACAGGGGAATATTTTTAGCTCCTGTTGAATAAAATGTGTGCTTATTTCAAGCTCTGAGAATGTCTGTACTCTGCAGTCCATGAGGCAGACTGTCATCTCCTGGAGAGATCTAGCTAATTAAGCTGGCAAGGTATATGTTACAGAGGCTTAGATGGCGGGCATGGTCACCTTTTTGCCTGGAACATTTGACCTCTATGGGTACATGTTATCAGAGTTGGGTCAGTCATGAAGGTCAGCGATTAATTCTGAAATCTGTTTGCTTCTATATTTGCTAGTATGCAAGACTAGCAGTGCCAGCCTGTAAAATCTTGCCTTCCCCATGCACCCAAACACCTGTGTTGACATAGTCTATATAAGATGCCCAAAATACTGTCCCTGTCCCATGGCAGAGTGGAATGAACACTTTTGATACAAATTGAGAAATCTGGGACATAGAATCTCTAGATCCAAAGTTGAATGGGACTTTAAGGGTCATGTAATCCAACCCCCTTATTTTATAACTGAGGAAATTGTGGCCTAGATAGGTGAAATGTTTTCTTCTGGGTCACAAAGGTGGGTGCTAGGACCCAATGTCTCTCCAATTACCTCCTTGTATGAAAGTGGGCAAATCACACAATCATTCTCTGTCTCAATATCTTCAACTATAAAAAAAGGCATAAATAAACTTAGGTTTCTCTTCTTCACAGAGTTGTTGCTAGTAGGGAATGAGGCAACAAGGGAGGGAGGGAAAGTGCTCCAGATTGATCATGATGCCTAACATTTTCAAGACAGCTCATAGTTTACTATATTGATCTTAATCCATTTCACAGCTTTTAGACTGAGTAAAGGGATGTCTTACAATCCAATGCACACCATTTAGAAACATTTTGTGGAGAAGTTGGGAAAGACAATTCAAGCAGACAGGTATTTTGGAAACAAAAAATATATGTTTTCATAGAAAAACATTTAGTTTCTGGAAGGGACCCTGAAGAATACCAAGTCTAATCCTTTAACTGTACAGATGAAGAAACAAAATAACAGAGAGGTTCAACAACTTTTCCAAAGGTCTCAAAGTTAGGAATCATCAGGGCTATAGTTTCAACTTCATTTTTTCTGATTCCAAATCCTGACTGCCACTTTAAAATAATGGAATTGAGACAGTTATTGGACTATCACGGTAGCTTCCCAGTTGATTTCCCAGCCTCCAGACTGTCCCATCTCAAACCTGTCCAATCCATGCTCAACTAAACTGGCAAAGTGACATTGCTTAAGCATGAATTTGATCATGATACTCCCATGCTCAATAAATCCTAGAGGTTCCTAGTACTTTTAGGATCAAGTACTACTGGATTTGGTGTTTGCTCCACTCTACCCTTCCAGGTTTACTGTCTATTGGTCTTTTTCAAACACTCTTTGGAGCAGCCCAGTCTTCTCTCCCTCTTCTTCACCCATGACATGATATCTGATGTTTCCATAACTTTTTACAGACTGTTTCTTGTCCTTAGAATGTACTTCTTTCATAGTATCTTATCAGTATCAGCCTCTTAGTATCTCTACTTTCCTTGAAAGCTCAGCTAAAATGGCAACTTAAAGCATTTCCTGATAATTCCAACAGCTAGTATTTCCCCTTCCTTGTTCCCCTTGCCCCTGGAAAAAATAAGTTGGCTTGTATTTATATTGTGATTGTTTTTTACATATTTACCCACCACCCCCAACAGAATGTAAGCTCCTTATGGACGGGAGAGGCTGTTTAATTTTTGTCTTTGTATTCCCAGCACTTGGCAGAGTGCCTGACACATAGTAGGTGTTTCCCAAGTGTCTGTTGATTAACTATTTGCAAATCACTTTTTGTATATAAATACAGCCTTGGTATCACAATTTCATAGAAAGAGGGAGGTCTGTGGTCCTGAGAACCTGGCTAGGAATATTACAATCCAGTATAAAGTGGACAAGAGGATAAGTGCTTTTGAATTCCTAAAACTGTAAACTTTCTAGCAGGCCATACTTTCATACATGTGACCTATGCTCCCACTGAAAATAAATAAAATGTAATTACCCAGAGTGACATACCAGAACTCAGCAGGGATTAACTCAAGACTTTGGGCAAGGTTCCCAAAGACAATACCAGGGCAGCACTGATAATCCTAGAATAAGCTGTATAGACTTTGGGCTATCCATGCAGAGTAGATGAGACCCTAGCTTGCAAAGTTTCAAACTAAAAGAGGCTAAGAGAAATGGTTCATTTTGATAGGAGGTCACAGATCATGAGAGAGAAATGATTGAATCAATTAGAATTTACATCTACGCAATCTAGTGTTACTATGAGACACACACACACACACACACACACACACACACACACACACACCTTGCTGCAAATCTGAACCAAAAAGAAAAGTATTTGGCTAGACCGTCTCTCCATAAACTTCTGATTTTCTTCGTCTCTGGGTGGCATACTAATTTTAAGAAACAAATGGACCGAGTTTTATTTGAATAAACATGGAGAAAAACAGTCTGAGAGTGAGATTTCAAACTGAATAAATTTTAAAAATTTTGATTTAATTAATAAAATAAAAATATAATTTAAATAATATATATTAATAATTTTTTATAATTTTAATAAAATTACAAATAAATGAAAAAGTTGTCAGTATCTCAAAGTCTAGGTCTTTATACAAGGTAAATAAGAGAATAAGCATTTATGTGGCACCTACTATGTGACATGTCACTGGAGGAAGAAATGGCAAACCACTTCAGTATCTTTGCCAAAAAAAACTCCATGGATGGTATGGTCCAGGGAGTCAGGAAGAGTCAGACACAACTGAATGACAACAATAATGAATGTGACAGGCATCATGCTAAGCACCTTACAAATAGTATCTCACAGTCCTTATAACAACCTTGAGAGCTAGGTGCTGTTATTATCCCCATTTTGTAGTTGAGCAAACAGAGAGTAAGTGACTTGCCCTGGGTCACACAGCTTAAGTGTTTGAGCCTGGATTTGAACTGAGGTCTTCCTCAGCAGGCCCAGGGCTCTATCCTCTGTGCTACTTAACTGCTTAAAATGACTAGGCTCCAGCTGCCCTATGCTATCATTTTGCCTATTCTAAGAGATCTGTGTAAATGATTGCACAATTCCTTCAGTATGAAATGTGAAGACACCTGAAGAAAAGTTAACTTGATTTAATAAATGATAATAACAAGACCTCATATTTGTATATTACTCAGAGGCTTATAAAATGCTTTCCTCACAACCATCCTGTAAGGTAGGCAATGCAAGTCTTGATGTCCCCTTTTTACAAATGAGGAAACTGAGTCACAGAGAGGTTAGGTGACTTGTTCAAGGTTACACAGCTAATTCATGTAGGAACCAGTATTTTAACTTAGATGTCTCCTGATAAAATCAGAAATATAAACACCCTAGGATTACTGCTTCCAATAGTGATTGCAGTTCATTCAGGCCTTCACCTTCATTATCATCCTTGCCTATGCCCTCCATAGGAGGTCAATCCAATGTGCAGGGAGCCCTTCCATGGATCCTTAAACATTGCATGGATTCCAACGGACCATGTGGTTTGCCAATTGGTCATCTACTGTTCTTCGTATATAACTGGTACATATTTTATTCTGGTTATATAGTCCTCTAATGACATCATTCACTGCTACTCCTGTACAACTTTCATTAACATCATCTTTCAGCTTGTTCATCCACCAACACTAGAAAAAAAAAACATACAAGAGATGAAGAGAAAAGAAAAAGACTTGTAAGCAAACAGGGAATTTTGGTTCCTATCTTTTAAAACTTAACATACACTTTTTTTTGTTTGTTTAACTAGCTATGAATAATGCAGCTTATGGTTTCAGTTTCATATACTATCTTTTAAAAGATTTTTCTAATTCCAACGTTTGTTTTTGTGGTTGTTTACTCGGTTTCAAATTTAAAAAAAGGGAAATAAAAGAGGTTAAAATCCACGTCACCAGCTAAATAGAGTACATTTCAATGGTTTTACTAAACATCTTTTTTCAATCTTGTAGATTGCTATTTCAGTAGCAACACAAAGATGGAACCTAAATGTAGAAGGAAAATAAGATCTCTTATTATTCTTTACTCATCCCACATGTGAAGGTTAATGCCTCTAAGGCAAGGTTGAGAGTTTACAATCAACAATCAGATACAGATATTAAAGCTTACACTAAATCTATAATAGTAGAAAATTGCAGTGGCCCAGTTCAATTCACTTGATTTCTTCAATCATATGACTGACATGAGACTTTAGGGCACATATGATATAACCTTCCCCCTCATAGTCCCTTATATAGCACCCAAAGTTCAGGTCTCTCTCCACTGTAGTCCATCCTCCACCCAGCCACTAACAGGATTTTCCTTAAGTGAAAGTCTGTCACTCTCCTACTCAATTCCATCAGCTCCCTTCTGGGATTAAGTCCAAATGTTATTTGGTATTTAAAGCTCTTCACAACCTGGCCCCACCCTACTTTTCTAGCCTTATTACACATTATTCTCCCTCTTCTCACCCTACATTCCCAGCAAATTGGCATTCTTGCTATTCCTCATAGGACACTCCATGTTTTACTTCTATATGTTTTCACTGGCTGACCCTGATACCTGCCATGCCCTCCCTGCCCACCGCTGCTTCTTAGAATTCCTGCTTTGTTTTGAGACTCAGCTCCTGTGCTACATACTAAGGGTGTTGCTGGTCTCCAAGATGCTTTCCATGGGTATGCAAGTCAGTGGTCTGAGGATGTTCCAGTAGTCACTCAGTCAAACCATTTAGTACATGCCATGCACTGTGCCTCATGTGGGTCGTACAAAGAAAGAGTTCCTGCTCTCAAGGAGCTCACAGTCAGTAGGGGAGATAACACGTAAATAACTATGCATAAAGAAGACACAAACGTGATGAATTGGAAACACTTAAAAAAGTGAAGGTGTGAGAATTGAGAAGGATCAAGAAGGGCTTGCTAGAGAAAGTGGGATTTTAGTTGGGGCTTTAGGAAGATCAGGGAAGCCAGGAATTGGAGATAAAGAGGGAGAGAGTTCTAGGTAAGGTAGAGAGCCAGTGAAAATGCTTAGAGTTGGGAGGTGGGTGGAGGAAGATGGAGGGTCCTGGCCAGGCAACTGAAAGGAAGCCGGTGTGACTGGATCACAGTGTATGGGGTCATGGGGGGAGAGGGGTGTGTAAGGCATGTAAAGTACCTGAAGGTTGCTAATTCATCATCTCTTGTTCTTGCTATATGACCATCTGTTTTTTTCCACATACACACATACCTATATCTCTATCAATGTCCTTCTGATGATAGTTTCTATGCTGTTAACATGTGCCTTTTCTTCCCTCCCTATCTCCTTGACCTCTCAAGGTTAATTTGTGTTTTGTTTACAACTATAAATGTGCATGGGCAGCTAGTTGGCACAATGGATAGAGTGCCAATCCTGGAGTCAGGAAGACCCAAGTTCAAATGTGGCCTCAGTTACTTACTAGCTATGTGACCCTGGGCAAGTCACTTAACCCTGTTTGCCTCAGTTTCTCATCTGTAAAATGAGCTAGAGAAGGAAATGGCAAATTACTCCAGCATCTTCGCTAAGAAAACCCCAAATGCAATCACAAAGAGTTGGGCATGGCCAAACAACAATAACAAAATATATGTGCATGCTGTCTTCTCCATTATAATGTAAGCTGCATAACAGCAGGAACTGTTAAGGTTTCATTTTTGTGTGCCCAAGAGTCTAGCACGGCACCCGGTACATAGTAGGTGCTTAATAAATGCTTGCTAATATTAGTTGATTGTTTGCATCCAGTGACAAAAAGCTCACTACTTCCTGAGACAGCCCATTCTATTATTGTTGCTAAGTTATTTCCAACTCTTTATAACCATACTGTCCATTTGGTTTTCTTAGAGAAGATACTGGAATGGTTTGCCATTTCATTTTACAAATAAGGAACTGGGGCAAACAGAAGTTAAGTAACTTGCCCAGAGTGAAACAGTTAGTAAGTGTCTAAGGCCAGACATGAACTCAGATCTTCCTGACTCCAGGCTAGCTGCCTATTCTATCATTATGTGTCTCTAATTGATAGGAACATAGATTTAGAACTGGAAGGGGCCTTAGAAATAAAATTTAACCCCTTCAGTTTACAGATAAGGCAACTGAGACTCAGAGTGGAGAAATGAAGTGTCCAAGATAGCGTAGCTACTGAACAGCAGAGCCAGGATTTGAAGGCAAGTACCCTGACTTCACATCCAATAGTCTTTCCCCATATATCATGCCACGCTATGATAGTTGAACAGAAACCTTTTTATTCCTCTTTACATTTTAATCCATTGGTTCTACTTCTCCCTTTGTTGAGGTCAAGATGCCTCCCCATAACAGTACTGTCATGCATCCCATTTTGAGATAAATTTAAAAAAAAAAAAGGCTTATCAGATAAACTGAATCTCTGGGAGAATCACAGAACTAGAAGATGGCCAAAGGCCATCTAGTCCAACATCATCATTTTACAGTCAAGAAAACTCAGGCCCAGGGAACTTAAGTGACTTATAATCATCACAAGTCAGATTTGAACCAATGCCCTCTGACTCCGACCATACTGTTTGCCAGGCTTTCAGTCAGGACTGAGAAGAGATTCTGGAGTTTCTTTCTTTCCCCATATAGGGAATCCTCCCCCCAAACTATACAGTGAATCGTTCATTGAAGAGAGACTTTCGCACTAATGCAGTCCCTGCAGGACTTTGAGCTTTTTAACCATTAGCTTGGTCTGACTTGGTTTTTTAGAAGGGTGACTCATACTCCCCATCTGCATCTGAGTTTCATTTTCATTGTGGATTTTGTCTTTTTAGAAGGGACATCATCCAGGCCTGTCAAGCCTTCCAACAAAATATCCTACCCTGTCCCTCCCCACCCCAAATGCCAAGGCACTGGATATTGTCTAGATTTCATCCCAAAACTGTGAGTCATTCATTGGCTGCCCCACCTTTCCCTAGCTTTGGTGGAAAGAGGAAGAAAAAGTTTTCTTTAAGTCACTTGACTGATCTTTTCTCTTTTTTCTAGGTTTTTTTTGAAGATGGGATAAAAAGATTGAAATAGTTATTGGGGGCCTGGGAAAACTGAAATCACAATTTTCTAAGTAATGATCGTTTGAGCATTAAAAGCAACATGGAGTACTAGATAGAGACCTCTCCTTGAAGCCTCAAAGGTCTGGGTTCAAGTTTTGCCTCTATCATATACTAGCTGTGTGAGCCAGAGAGAGGAAGTTGTTGAACCCCTTAGTGCTTTAGGCAATTCTGTAAGATTATAAATTGTAAAAGAAAGTCCCAACATGCATTGCTAGAGAGAGTTTCCTAGCCTCAGAGCTCCTTCTATTTATGTCTTTTTTGGGTCTGATACAGAAAGAGTTTTTTTAAAAATTATGTTATTCTCTCTCTGGTAGACAAATACCAAATTTCTATGTAATATCTAGATGCCACACCATGTGATTTAGAGATCTGCTTATAAAATATTACCACTCCCAAACTGGCATGCCTCAATTATCCCTTAATCACTATATGATGTTTTATTGGAATATGTGCTGAACTTAAAGACAAGAGAGACATGAGTTCTGGTCCAATCCTGATATTTATGAATTATGAGGCCCTGGAAAATGGTTGGATAGCCTCATAAACATGCAAGGTGGTGGTTTCTGGACTGCTGAGGGGAGGAGATCACTTAATTACTCACTGGCATAACTGACCCATAGGAAACTTCTTCGAGACTTGGGCTATCCATGTGGGGAAGGACAGGAATTCTTGATGATATGTGTCTCAGATACTTCTGGGTCAGGGGTGGGGGGTAGGGCTATAGTCATTCTGTGAAACACAGGTTATTTATTCATTTCTCAGGTTGCTTGCCGTTTAACTTACATTGTTCTTCTCAGTGCCATTTTTTTCCCATGGGAAAGAAGTGGGTGATGGAGGGGGAGAGCCTTGAAATTGGCCAGTTCAGGTTTAAACACGCAGGCCTCCCTTTAGGCATAAAAAGCCAGAGCTAGATGAAACTCACCTAGACTCATGATAAAACATGAATTTTCCTCCCCACTTCTGAGCTCATCTTTCAGGGTTACAGAATCCAAAGCCTTAGGGTTTTCACCATTGGGTCTGAGCAAGAGATTATATGTTACATTTGCTTGTTTGCTTCTTGTTTCTTAAAGAAATAGCACCTTTAATTGGCCCATATTCTGTCTGTCTGCCAAAAGCCATTCATAAGTAAAATCTTCTCTAACCCCAAGTCCTTCTGCTGGGGAAAAATGGTGGAATCTTACAAATGTCCTTCAGGTAGGAACCTTTCTATGTAGGGCAATAAATGAGAATGGTATCATAAAGCCACACTTGTGAATCAAGTCTAGGTAGGATCAACCAATAATTGTAGGTAACTGTTGGCTTTTGCTGGTGTAATCTATTAACCCAATTCCCAAAGACAAACAAGACAGATTTCTTAGCCCAAAATAACACTTTGCTGTCCACTGTGCCTAGGGAAGCTTTGTGTTGAGGGAGGAAGGTTCGTGAATCAAATAATTGGAAGAGGCCAGGTAAGCTTAGGTGAGCTAGTCAGCCACACTTTCAAAGTTCTGTTGGACACATTGTATTGTAAATTCTGAGATCAGAAGCATTCCACATTCAAATGCGAATTTTAAAATTAGATCCTGTTAAACTTGATTTCTACATTTTCAACAAACCAATCAAATATTTCTTAAGGGTCTATGATGTGTTCAACACCAAGCTTAGTCACTGTATCTGTTTTATTTTCTTCCATTAAAGGGCAGATGCACTAGAGTCGATTGTATTTCTGCTACAGAATTTTGGCTTCTAGCTTAGTTCACCTGTTCCTCTCTTTAGATCTAATCACTTCCCTTTCCCAGAAACATTTCTTAGTATACTCAAACTAGATGATTCACATGTGTGCCCAGGACATATTGGAATTTTACTATCCACTTCACTAGCTTTCATCTCTTAGTTCCATGTCATTAGTCCCAGGATTTTGGCAGCTAGAACAGATGTTGAAAGGGAATCCAAAAGTGGTATCGCCACTGAAGGCTCCCCCCTAACCGCATTCCTCTTCCTCTTTAAGCTTTTCACAGAAATTTCAAACATGATTCATGAAATGCTACAGGAAATACTTTTGAAAGATTGAAAAGAGAATTTTGATGTTAGAGCATAAGAGAAGTCTGAACACCAGGAAGATGAGAGATGAAAACAATGTAGGAGAAGCAACGGTCTGAATTAATAAGAGGCAAAGAGAGGACAGGGTGAAAAGTCTAACATAGATCGATCTATGCCTCACCCTTAGCATTTCAAAGACCCTTTCAAAAGCTTTTTTTCTTATTCCATTTAGCAGCATCTCTGTTAGTTGAGAGGGGCACCAAAAACATTTTTGTTATTATTTCCTAAGGCGCAGAAATGAAGTACCATCCATACCTGAGAGAGTGGCTTGGGTGGAATCAGGAAGAATAGAATCGGAAAAGCAGCATGATGTGATAGAGAACTAGCTCTGGAGTCAGATGAGCTAAATTCAAATCTTTGCTCTGTACTTCCTAATAAACAAATCGTTTATCTTGGGGAAGGTCCAGGAGGACAGGGGGAAGAGGAAAAAAAAACAACTCAAAGCTGATTTCTTCATCTCTTAAATAAGAATATTCTAGTCGATGACTTCTAAGGTCCATTCCCCTTCTAAATTCCTAAATCTTATAAAACTCCTTTTTCATGAATTTGAGGCTAAAACAAGATTCTCCTGTTCTCTTGGCTGACACGAAAACTAGAAGCAATACGACAGGACGGGGAGTAGGAGCAGGAGGGAAATAGATATACTATTGGATTTCAGATTGGAAAGGACCTTAAAGGTCTTATAATCCGTGCCTTTTATTTTGTAATGAAAACATTGAGGCCCAGGGAAATTAAGCAGCTTGACCAAGAACACAAAGGTTAATAAACAAGAAATGTAGGATTTGGACCCACATATTTTTGTATGGATATGTATAACATACACACATATAGATATATATGAATTGGTATTCAGATACCTGCATATATACATATGTGTATATATAATATCATATATACATGGATATGAACATATCTATTAATTGTTTATAAATCTTTAATATCAATCCTTATCAAGGGGATACAAATTGTGTGTGGGGGTTTCTCCCTATTTGAGGACTTTTCTTCTTATCGTAGGTTCATTGATTTTGTTTGTACAGAAGCTTTAGTTTCATGTAATCAAAATTATCTATTTTATCTGTTGTATTCATCATCCTTTCTTTGGTTAAGAATACATCTTTTACCCATAGCTCTGAGAGGGATATGATCTGATGGCCTTCTAAGTTTTTCAGTCCTATCTTTAATATCAAGGTCACATATCTATTTAGAATGGAAAGTAAAGGGAATAAGCATTTATTAAGCACCTACCACATACCACATACTTTAGTAAGTGGTTTACAAGTATGATCTCATTTGACCTAATGACAACCTTGTGAGGAAGGTAGCCTTATGACCCCCATTTTACAATTGAGAAAACTGAGGTACACAGAAACTAAGTGACTTGCCTAGGGTCACACAGCTAATTAATGTGTGAGATAAGAGTTGGACTATCCACTGGCACTATTGTAAATATACATTGTGAAATATGGTGCAAAATGTTGATCAAAATAAGATTTCTGCCAGACTACTTTCCAGTTTTCTCAGTTGTTTTTATCAAATAAGGAATCCTTTCCTAAGTAATTTATATTTTTTGGTTGTTTAAATACTGGATTTTTGAAGTCCATCATTTATGATTCTCCCTTGTCTACCTTGTTCCATTGATTTACCTCTTTTTTTTTTAAGCATTATGGGATGGCTTTAATGACTGTTGCTTTAAAATATAGTTTGAGGTCTAGAAGTGCTATTCCCTCTTTATCTCTATCTTTTTTTCACTATTTTCCTTAATGGAGTGTATGGGGTTTTCAGGGAGGACTAGTACCTCCAGTGTGAAGGCTTGCTGAGCCCTTTTCCGGGCTACTTATCCACCTTTAGTGCCTATCTACCACCCAACTCTATCCTGTGGTTCCAAGAAGCTGTAGTATGCACAGAGGCCTTACACAAGTAAAACTGTCTCACCAGACGGGATAAACCAGGTTGAGGGTAACTGACAAGTCTCAAACCTGTTGGTGAGCTAGGGAGATGTCTATCAAAAGCATTCAAAGTCTTTCCCCAGTGGAATGGGAAGATGAGAACAATTTGTTCCAATGGCCACAAAGTTAGCCTAGGCAGATGCTATGGAGTGATTGGTCAGATATTGAAGACACCAAGGTCACCCACTGCATCCTGGGGTATTGCAGGTTGTCCTGATTTTTGTTGATTTGATTTTGCGCTCTCTTCTTTTTAATCAAATTAACTAAAGGTTTATTGATGTTTGTTCATGCTTTTTATAAAATATGCTTTCAAAGAAAAAACTTCTAGTTTTATAATTTCTATAGTTTTCTTTTGTATTTCACTTTATGTATTTGTCTTCTAATATTTAATATCTCCTTTGTGCTTACTCTAGTTTTATTTATTTGTTGGCTTGATAATTTTTAAAAATGCATATTCAGTTAATTAATCATTTCTTTTTTCTATCTTGTCAATGTATGTTTTTAGGGATAGGACTTTTCTCTGAGGGCTGATATAACTGCGTGCCAGAAATGTTAATATATTATTTTATCATTATCATTTTTCACATAGTTACTGTTTCTATAAATGTTTCTTTGACAAATTTACTATTTAGATTTCATTGTTAAGTCTACATACTTCCATATAGCAGTTCTTTCTCTGGAGGTAGATAGCATCTTCCTTCATGGGTCCTTTGTGGTTGATTTGAATACTCATATAACCCAAAACAGCGTAGTCATTTACATTTACTCTTTGAATGATATTGCTGTTACTGCATACAATGTTCTCTCTGTTCTGCTCATTTTATTCTTCATTATTTAATTCAAGTCTTTCCATGTTTTCCTAAAATCAACCTGCTTATCATTCTTAGAGTATAGTAGTATTCTATCACAATCATATACCACAACTTATTCAACCATTTCCCAATTGATGGGCATCCCTTCAATTTTCAGTTCTTTATTACCACAAAGAGAACTGCTATAAATATTTTAGAAAAATAGGTTCTTTACCTCTTTACCCTGATCACCTTGGGAAAGAGACCACATAGAGTTATTATTGGGTCAAAGGGTATATATAGTTTTATAACTCTCTGGGCATAATTCCAGGTTGCTCCCCAAAAATCATTCCCATGTTACAGAAGAGAAATCTAAGATTCTGTGGGATAATAGTAATGATAATTAACAATAATAACAACAATAATACTAATAATAATAACTTGCATTTATATAGGGCTTTAAGGTTTGCAAAGAACCTCACAAATATTATCTCATTTTAGTTTTACAACACTCCTGGGAAGTAAGTACTATTATTATCCTCATTTTTCAGATGACAAAACCTAAGCAGACAGAGGTTAAGTGACTTGCCCAAGATCATACAGCTTGTAAGTGTCTGAAGTTGGATTTGAATTCAGGTCTTCTTGACTCCAAATTCAGCACTCTATCCACTAAGGCCTCTAACTGAAATTCAATTCAATTTAATTCAGCAAATATTTATTAACAGTGGGGGTAGAATGGACGCTGAGTGTAGGAAGAAGAGAGCTATTAGGAATAGGATTGCTGTAAGGTAGATTAGAGTAAAACAGCTGAAGATAAAAACCACTATGTTTATGAAGGAAAAGGGGAAAAAATCCTAGGTTTAGGGGGAAATGCAGCCCCTATTTCACTGGGGTATTATAAGAAACAAATGAGATATAGTAAAGCAGCAAGGAACCCTGAGGGAAAGACAGGAGGTGGTATGTGCCAGAGAGTGGAACCACCACCTTGACCACCATCTATCTCTTCTCAGACCTAATGGAAACAACTCAGGACCCTGAACCCAGGAACCTAAGGAATACTAATGCTTCCATCCCAGTGCCTAGAAGCAGCTGGATTACACAGCAGAAAAAGTGCTTGGCCTGGAGTCAAGAAGACCTGAGTTAAAATCTGAGTTCATAAACTTGCTTTGTGTCTCTGGGCAAGTCACCTCATCTCTGTTTACCTTAACTGTAAAATGGGATCATAATAAAAACTATCTTCCAGGGTCATTGTGAGGATTAAATAATATAAAATTTTGAAGCGGCACATAATAGGTACTAAATGAATGCTTAGTACCTCCCCAGTGCCCAAAGTCATAAACCAGGGAAGCAATCCCTATGACGATGCAATCTTGCACTTGCTCCTACAGGTGGTATGGCCACATCTACTAAAGACCCCAAAAAGAAAGTTCTTGCCACCAATATCATTGACACTGTCAAATGGTTTAACATCAGAAGCTGAAATGATATCTCTCACTGGAAGTGATATTAAAGAGGAAAAATTACCATCAGCTTTACAGCTGTACCCTAAGGGCTATGGGCCTTTTCCGTCAGACTTGTAGTTGAAACCTTCTATACATGTTGCTTTCTCTATTAGATTGTAAGTTCCTTGTGAGCAGGGGTAGTCTAATGTCTCTTTTTGTATCACCAGCTAAGCATGGTGCTTTGTATACAGTAAGTGCTTAATAAATGTGTTATCCCTTCCTTCATCACGCTATTAATCATGTAAAGTTATTTTCATACTTAAAAGTACTATATAAATGTCAACTGGTAACATCAAGTTTGGAAATCAACAAGACACCCAGTCTGGCTGAATCAGAGATTGCATGAAAAGATAAAATATTGTGAGAAAGGTGCTTTCCTAAGCCTTAAAGCACTATGGGATAATAGGAGCAAAGGAAAATGCAAGTCATTCATAGCTGCAGTAGTAGAAGTTGTAATTACAGCATTGACAATGAAGGGTGTTCTAACAGAAGTATGGTGCATACCCAGAATACAAACGACCTAGCGGTGGCAGCAGCAACAGCTAGAGAGGTTGATAACAACTGAAGAAAAAGTGAGATAGATAACTGCAGAAGGAGCTGTGGGTGCCTATGTCCAGGTTACCATTTTGCCATGTTCTCCCAGCAGTGTCTGGACCTGCACAGCTGCTCAAGTCTTCACTTGCTATTCACAGTCACAGTTTTTTAACCCCACTAGAATATTGACTCCTCGAAGGCAAGGGCTCTGTCTCTCTCTCTCTCTCTCTCTCTCTCTCTCTCTCTCTCTCTCTCTCTCTCCCTCTCCCTCTTTGAGTCCCTAGCACAACCCTTAATACATAGTAAGTACTTAATAAATGCTTATTGACTTTCTCCAAATGTTACCCATTGTTCCTCTGCCATCTCATGGAAGATGCAAGTTTACCTCATTGTTGTTGTTGTTCAGTTGTATCTGATTCTACATGACACCGTGGACTTTTGTCCAGGAGTTTTTCTTGGCGAAGGTACTCAAATGGTTGTCCATTTTCTTCTCCAGTATGTCTCCATTTTACAGATGAGGAACTGAGGCAAATAGAGGTTATATGACTACCCACAGTCACATGCCTAGCGAGTGTCTGAGGCTAGATTTGAACCCAGAACTTCCTGACTCCAGGCCTAGTGCTTTATTTACTGTACCACCTAGGAACCCCATTAACCCTCATCAAGTACCTCATTAACCCTCACCAGTTGGGCATTCCATCATCAGGTTTTATAAGAGAAATTGGTTGCTTTTGGTAAATTAACACTTCATTTATACCCATTATAGAAAACTGAGTACTTTCAGTTGTACCCTAAGGACTTACTGGTGACTTAGAGTTATTCACTGCAGCTATGGGAATGATGGCTACTTAAATCTGAACAATATAAAAATAGAAGGCTCAATTATATCCCATTATATTTATATACTATAATATGTTCAGTCATTCCCCAATAGGTAGACAATTCTCTTCGTTTCCAGTTTTTTGCCAACATAGAGAAACTATAAATATTTTATACATGGGAATCCTTTTCCTATTCTTTGTTAGATTTACCAGTTTCATAACTCTGGGCAAGACATTTAACCTGTCTGGCTGCTTCAGTTTCCTTCTCTATAAAATGGGAACAATAAGAGCATCTATCTCAGAAGGCTGTTGTGAGGACCAAATGAGACTATCTCTCTCTCTCTCTCTCTCTCTCTCTCTCTCTCTCTCTCTCTCTCTCTCTCTCTCTCTCTATATATATATATATATATATATATATATATATATATATATATATATATCTATATACCTATCTATCTATCTATCTATCTATCTATCTATCTATCTATCTATATCTATATATGTGTGTTTGTATGTATGTATGTGTATGTGTGTACATATATGTATATATGTATACATACACACACACACGTACATATATATATATATATATATCACTTTGCAGACTTAAAAGTATCATCTAAATCCCAGATTTTATTATTACAGAGAAATTCTTGTTCAAGCACATATAGGACTCAGGGGCCATCTATGAGATCCCTTTTAATTTTGAAATTCTGAGATTGCTATTTGGTTAGATTTTCCTTCGAATGCTTAGTTACTGTATTGTTATACAGACGTGTTTGGTTGTGGTATTGTTTCATCATGTGTGAGATCTGTAGACTTGAAGTGGTTTCCTGGTTTGAATTATTTGTCCATGCTTCTTTTCATTTCTTGGCTGGTATGATACTAATTGGTATTCCTCCCTTTGCAGATTCATCTGAAGAATGCTAAGTTGTATTCCAGAGTCTTTTTTTTTTAATGGGCATCAAGTGAACCCCAAAATGGCAGAACTGAAATAAGGGATCTTAAAACAGAGGAGAGATTTGGCCTCTTTCTAAGGCCTCAATTCCTCAACTGAAACATGGGGTTGATAACAGCGACCTGCTCCATCCTTCCCTGGAGCCCTCCTGAGCTTTTGCATGTTAAGTTTCTTTCTGAGAGTTGTTCTAGAAATACAAGGGAGTGATTGAAATGATGGCAGCCTAGTGGCAAGTATACACTGCACAGGGTCATGGACAACTTGTACAAAGACTTCATGGAGAGTAGGCCCACAATCACGTCCCTGGGAATCTCATCTGTCTCAGGTCATAGCTTGTGGCACCTCGGTTATTGTTTTTAGATGAAGGGATTCTTCTGTCCACATGGCAGTTTCATTTCCTTAGAGACACAGAGACTCCAGAAGTGTCAGCCTTATCACCTTTTTTTTTTTTTCCTGGTCAAGGTCAGGATACATTTCCCTGAAATTGTTATTCTATTTAGGACACCAGGGGTTTACTGACAGAATCACAGACTCCCAGGATGACAGAGTAGGAGAAACCTCTGAAATCATCTGAGCCAAGAGTTTCCAACTTTTTCTCAGTCCCTTTACCTGTCATTAAACCTTCCCCTTCTCCCTATTGAATACAAAAGGAAATGAATTCTAGAGTTTACCCTGCATATGTATGTACATTTTTTTTTTAACTATTAGGAACAGAATTAAAACCTTGTGGGCACATTTAGGAAGAAAGTTTCTCCTACGTCCTGGGGGTCCATATTGGTTGTTGTCCTTCGTTCTCAAAGAGGACCAAAATGGCATCACTACACTAGAGTCAAGTGTGCCTAACTGTGGCTGATCAGACCAATACAAGCTTGAATATTCTACCACAGGGCAGGCAAAAAGTCCATGTAAACATTTGAGGTGGATTCTCCAAATTTGCATGTCTCACATCTCTTTTGAGCTACTTCAATTATGCTTTGCTCATAAAGCACTTTCTCTGATATGGGCACACCATGCTGGGCATTACTGTGCCAATGTCTCCCATGTCACATAATCAATTCCAAAGTTCTTAAGAGCGGCCTTGAAAGTGTTCTTGTATTGATTCTTCTGACCACCTGTGTAAATTCTCTATAAAATAGTCTTTTTGGCAAGTGCACATTTTATATTCGAACAACATGGCTAGCCCATCAAAGTTGCACTCTCTGAAGTAGAGTTTGAATGTCCGGAAGTTTAGTTTGAGAAAGAAAGAGCCTCAATGTCTGGTATCTTATCCTGCCAGGTGATCTTCAGAATCTTCCTAAGACAGTTCAATTGGAAGTGATTCAGTTTCCTGGCATGACACTAGTATACTGTCCAGGTTTCACAGGCATACAACAATGAGGTCAACACAACAGCTCTGTAGACCTTCAGTTTGTCAGTCAGTCTAATACCTCTTCTCTCTCATACTTTCCTTCAGAGACTCCCAAACACTGAGCTAGCTCTGGCAATGCATGTGTCAGCCTCATTATCAATGTGTACATCCCCAGTAAGTATACTAACAAGGTAAGTGAACTTATCCACAGCATTCAAAACTTCTCCATTTGCTGTAACCAATGATTCTGTGTATGGATGGTGTGGTGGTGGCTGATGGAGCACCTGTATTTTCCTGGTGTTAATTGTTAGGCCAAGAGCCCCCTAATTTAGTCCAACCTCCTCGCTTTATTAGTGAAGAAACTCTGGACCCCAGGTTCTTCCAAACCTCTTTTTCACAGGTCTCCTATAAAATGAGAGGCAGAGTTGAATAGTAGATAAAGATCTGTTCAGGAAACCACGAAGACCTAGGTTTGGTCTTGCTTCTAACAAATCCTGATCATGTGTCATGTCATGTCAGTCATGTCCCACTGTTTCTAATACCTTTTGGGGTGTTCTTGGTGAAGATATTGAAGTGATTTGCTATTTCCTTCTCCAGCTCATTTAACAGATGAGGAAACTGAGGTAAACAGGTTTAAGTGACTTGCCCAGGGTCATACAGCTAATAAGTATCTGAGGCCAGATTTGAACTCACAAAGTAACTCTCTTATACCACAGCTTACAGAGAAAATGCCAACCTGTGTTGATAGAAGGAGTTTCCTCACATGGGAGTTCCCCATACCAATGAAATCACAAGGTCCATTCCCATCCCACAGTATAATATATAAAGCTATAGCATACAGCCCAACCCCTTCCCTTATGGAATTCACTTATTTAGAAAGTCAAATGAGCTCATATTGATTTACTGGCTTAGCTAGCTATCTCCTTGGAAAATATCTCTGTGGAATGGAGTAGAAAGAATGATGGAGGGAAGAAAAAGAGTTACAGGCAGTCCCTAGGATGGAGCCTTGCTGAGCAGAACTTGGAAACACGAGGGTCCTGAGAACCTAGGAAGGGGAGAATGGAGAGGGAAGCCCTAAAGAAAAAAAAAAACAAACAGATGCTTCAGGGTGGTCTTGTCAGAGAACAATCCACAGTTCCAAATAAATTCTGAAACTTGATCCAAGCGTGCATTTGAGATTTTAGTGTTCAGATAAAAAAAGAATTAAATTATAGATATAGATTTTGTTCCTTGTTCTTCAGTCATCTATCTGAGGGAATATGCCCCTAATACTAGCCCAATTTTGGTCCATTCTGGAAAGGGGCTGCTGTCAGGGGCCTCTCTGCTTTCTTTCTAGAGATGAGTATCCACAAGAGTTCTTGGATTGACGCGTGTCTTTTACTGGGGTAGTAACAGAAGTGAGACACGGGGGAATTATCATCCTTTGGATTTGTAATTGTAGCCCTCGTTTTCTGGTTTTCAGAAGAAGGGATTTGTTGTAAATTCCACTGGTCTTAGATCAAAGAACTTCAGTTGTAATCCTTGCTTTGCCCCATTCTTACTGTTGGACTATTGATTTCACTTCATTGCTTTGACTGTCACCTTCCTCATCTGTCAGATCAGGGTAATGTACTTACCCTGCCTACCAAAGAAAACACTATGATATCATAAATGTGCCGTATAATTCTGAGAGACTGAGAGTCACTAATCTCACCCCAGAACCCAGTAAAAAGTAACTGGAACAACTTTATGAGATCACCACCACCACCTCCCCTGTCAGTCAAGTTTAAAACTTCAGAGTTATCCTTCATTTTTCCCTTTTCCTTGCTTTCTGCATCCAATCGATTGCTGAGTTTTATTAGCTCAGCAATTCTTATAACTGGCCCCTTCGCTGAGCAGAGACAGCTACGTAAAGCAATGGATTGAGCACTGGATTTGAAGCCAGGAAGACCTGAGTTCAAATCCAGCCTCAGATTCTTACTAGTTGTGTGGTTCTGGGTAAATCAATTAATCTCTATTTACTTCAATTTCTTCATCTACAAAGTGGGAATAATAATAGCACCTACCTTCCAGGATGATTGTGAGGATCAAATGAGATTATGTTTGTAAAGGGTTTTGCAAACCTTAAAGTACTATATAAATGTTAGCTATGTCTCCTGTCTTTGTGATAAATAGAAATGGTGCCATTCCATCAGCATGTGTCTCCTTCCTGGTTTTCAGCCTTTCCTGGGAAGATGAGAATCACTACTCCATTGAGCACCTTTCCAAGGAAGAGTAGAAAAGTTGTTCTACCGAGTCTCCAGTCTGTTCTCTTTCCTAGGGGAAAGAAGAGTAAGACCATTCCTTCAGTTCCACATATTTGTTCCTTCTGAATTGCCTGAGAGAAGTGACCCTGAAACTGAACCCCTATGGACAATAAAAATCTAACTAAACTCATTCTTCAATGATTAACAAACTCTCCCCTGGACATACTTTCCCCATCCCAGTGATTCTGAAGACTACTAGGTCATCATTCAAACCCCATTCCCCAGACCCCAGTACCTGATCCCTTTTTCCCTTTCCTCTCAAACCATCATCCCTTTAATGTTTTACTCTAAAGCTACCACCTTTCCACTTAAACTCTATCTGCACTGTGCTCTCTAGAATGCCTGCCCCATAAGTAACACACTTCCTTTCATTTTAAATCTTTTCCCTTTCTACTCCTTTCATCTTTGGCTCTCACTGAGACCCTTCTGATTACACAGCCTCCCTGACTGCTCTTTCTAGCACCGGCATCACTTTCCCTTATTGCCCTACACTTACTGGTCAAGGGGGAAGGTGGTTAGAATGCTTCTTTGTCCTCCTTCTATCACCATTACTTGTAACAATCTCTCTGCTTTTGAAGTTCACTCAATCATATCTGCCACCCATCAAAATTCTGGTTACCTACTGACCTCTAGGACACTCTTCTTCTTTCCTCAGTGAGTTCAGTTCTTGGCTCACGGTCTCCCTCTCACTTCCCCAATTTCTTCTTTCATAATAGGTGATTTCAACATATGTACATATTGACAAACACCCTAACCTCACAGCTCCTTAGCTTGCTTGTTTCCCATGATCTATTCTGCCACCCCA
Organism: Phascolarctos cinereus; assembly: GCF_003287225.1. NCBI lineage: Eukaryota > Metazoa > Chordata > Mammalia > Diprotodontia > Phascolarctidae > Phascolarctos > Phascolarctos cinereus. Next base: position 153,731,266 of record NW_027555625.1, on the reverse strand, counting down.
CCTCAGCCATACACAAAAATAGCTTATCTTCTGGATCTTGCCATCACTCACAAATGTGCCACTTCCACGTTCATGAACACTGACATTCTTTTATCTGACTCATTCTAATCTCATCTCTTCTCTTCCTCTGACTTGTAACTCCAAACCCTATTCTTCTACACTGAACCCTCAACCTCTGAGTTCTTTCCTAGGCCATCACCCCTGCAACAGCTACTACACTCTCCTCCTTTCCCCATCTTGACCCCTTGGTCTACATTTTCCTTTTGACTTGGGTACTTTGCCCTCTCATCCCAGCAAAGATCTTGCCCTGCCAAGCCTCAGCCTTGGATCACTCACACCATCCTCCACCTTCACTTCTATACACATGTTGCTGCAAAAAGCAGGAGAAAATCACAAAACCATGCTGATCAGATCCACTACAAATTTATGTTACAGAACTTCAATGGGCCCTCACTGTTGCTAGGCATTCCTTTTATACTTCCTTGACTAGATGACTATCCCATTCAACACAGCAATAAGTTGTAAGCACAGAGCATGTAGTAAACACTAAGGCCAAGGATCTTCCTTCTCTGACTGCTTCTCAGACTCCTTTGCTGTATCTTCCTCTAAGTCATACCCACTAACATGGATATCCAACAGGACTCTGTTCTGGGCCCTCTTTTCTATATATACCATTTCACTTGGAGATCTCGTCAGCTGTCCTGGATTCAACTATCATCTCTGGTCAGATGATTCTCAAATCTACTTATCCATCCCTAAGCTTTCTGCCGACCTCCATTTTAATATCTACAACTGCATGTTAGATGTCTTGAATGAGATAGCTTATAAACATCTTAAATTCAACATGTCCAAAGTTGAATTCGTTATCTTTCCTGAAAAACCCTCTCCCCTTTCAAATATTCCTATTACTGCCAAGCACAGTAACTTGCTAGTCTCTCAGGCTCAAAACCTATGTGTCTGTCTCATGTCCCATATTTGATCTGTTACTAATAATTTTACCTTCATAATTTTTCTTTCATATATTTCCTTTTCTGCTCTAATACTGCCAACACAATGGTGCAGGCCCTCTTCATCTCATGAGTGAACTATTGCCATAGACTGCTAGTTTTTCCCCCTAGCACAAATCTCTCCCCACTACATTCCATCCTTTATCAGCTGCCAAAGAGATCTTTCTAAAATGCAGGTCTGTCTATGTCATATCCTGGCTAAAAAAGGAAACAAAACAAACAAACAAACAAACAAACAAAAACTTTAGTAGCCTCTTATGACCTCCAAATCAAATAGAAAATCTTCTATTTGGCTTTTAAATCTTTTCATAATTTGTTCCCCCCACTCCATTTCCAGTCTTTTTATACCTTATGCCCCACCCTTCCATAATCTATTTGGCATTCAAAACTTTTCAGAACCTGCTCCCCTCCCCATACACACAATATGCCTTTCTAGGCTTCTTTTTATGCCCTAAATCTCCATAACCTCCAATCCAATAATGTTGGCCTCCTAGCTATTCCTTACACAAGACATTCCATCTATCAACTCTTTAAATTTTCACATCTTCCATGCCTGGAATGATCTTCCTCTGCATCTTGGCTTTCCTTACTTCCTTCAAGTCCCAGCTAAAATCCTTCCTTCTATGTGAAGACTTTCCGCATCCACCTTAATTCTAGTATCTTCCCTCTGTTGATTATTTCCAATTTATCTTGTACATAGCTTCTTTGCAAGTAATTGTTTGAAGGTTGTCTCCCCTTCAGACTCCTTGAGAGTAGGGACAGCACATAATAGGTGCTTAATAAATATATGCTGACTGGCCAGCTTGAACCAGCTTACAAGAGCTTATTGTTAAATTTTCTTACTTCTTAGTTGTTCCTCTCTCTCAAACTATTTATCTGTGTACCTATTTCTTATTCTTTTTCTTAATACTCCCAGCACCTAACACAGTACATGGTACATAAAAGGTGAGTAATAAATGTTTTGTTATTGTTGTCAAACTATATTGAATTTATTCAAGCCCAAGACTCCCATCTGAAAACCCACAGCTTTCCTTGAGAAAGAACTTCACCTTTACTGGTGCCAAGGAAGAAAATTCTATCTCCAGACTGTTTTACTTCTCTACTGGATTAATAACCTCATGAGTAATTTAAAACTCTGAAACCCATTAATAAGCTCTATACTCTAATATTCCTGCCTATAAATTATTGCCACTATATCAAGGTTTCCTGACTTCTTCAGGGCTATACTCCCTCAAGTCCAAATCAGATGCAAAATAAGGATTGATTCCCAAGGGAACAATTAAGCCATATATACAAAAGGTACAAGGAATCTCAGGTTATAAAAGTGAATTGACTACTAGGAAACTGCAGACTAGCTTTAAATTCTTTGAACTAAACTTAAACTCTTTTTGATTGCTAGTCTACCAAGAGACATGGCACCATCTTGGACAGGAAAAGCTACTACCATGTGACCTCCCTTATCTCACTCACATGACAGAATGACCATTCCCAGCTGTGACCCTCTTCCATTTTCAGGAAACAAAGAATATCCTTCATAGGATGAAGAGAAAAGCTATTGTCTAGCAGCTAGCTTCCTTCTGGTTATCCTAGTCTATGGTGTCTGAATCCCACCATCAAAGCATCACACAGGAATCTGCCCAGGCTGGGCAGATTCCTCTCATTAGGATCCAAGCTAATGATTTTTGGCTAAGTCATAGCCTATATCCTCAAACAGCTGTGAGTCATCAATTGGAATTCCAGCACTAGGCTTCCGCCTCACCCTCCTTCTTTTGTCACTCCTGTTGCAAGACACCTCCCCCACCACCAGAGAGATGCTACCTCTTTCCCACCCCTGCCCTACCAATATCAGCTATGACACCCAGTGGTCCAGTAAAAGCTGTTACCCCTGCCTTAGGTAGAACTTGTCTTAGATGCAGCCATATGTAGCCCAAACTCCTATTATCTCAAATCAATTTCATTAAGCATTTCCTAAGCATATTCTTTATTCAAAGCACTTGGCTTAGCTCTGAAGAAGAGACAAAGAGATGTCCTTCCCTCAGTAATATATGCAGGGTTAAGCAGGTACACAAAAAACTATCATAATAAAAGCATACATTTCCGTAGTACTTTAAGGCTGGCAAAATATTTTCCTCTTAATAATCCTGTGAGATATGCAGTTCACATATCTTCATCCTTATTTTCCAGATGAAGAAATTGAGGCTCCGAAAGGGTACATGATTTGCCCAAGGTTACTCAGATGGTAACTTTGACCAGGATTCTTCCCAGGTCTTCTAAGTCCAAATCTAAGACTGTCCAATTTATCTAGATCCTTCTGGATTGCCTCTGGGAAACTAATTTTCACTAAGATATCAATACCTTTAAGGATTAGACTTGCTGAGGTAGCTGTCTTTTAAAAGAAGACTTCAGGTAGACAACAGTGCTACGAACAAAGGAATGGATATCTAATGGTAGAATTTTAGGGTAAGGTTCTTAGGTAGGGAGATCTACTGGGGGTAAGGAGTTTTTTGTTTTTTGTTTTTTTATAGCTCTCATATCTCACCATATAGGCCACCACCAGCACTGCCCATGTTTAAAGCAAGCAATGATCCCGTATTTCTCCTTTAGACACTTACCAGGTGTCCCTGTGGATGTTTTTCTCTAAACAGAGTTTATGAATGTACTGCCCTCCCTATGTTATTTTAGCTACTGCTTTATTATTTTTTGTTCTTTTCTTAAATGAGCTGCTCTTTTTTTTTTACTCATTAAACTTCCTTCCAGGCATTTTGAGTCATTTCCCAAGGCCTTCAAGGGCTTTAGTTAAGGAACTTGGTACAAGCAGTGATTTTGTCATTTCTGGTGTTTGTCTCTCTGGAGGATTTATAGATGTGTATCAGCCTGAGCTAAGTAAAAGACCAGCAAAGGAGGTGGAGCCTGGAAAGACCGGTGCCGGCTTTTGCAGTAAGGCCGCATATGTGCTGCTCATTCTGATAAAAAGCATTAACCATTGGGTTTTACAGGATAATGATTTAGAACTGGAAGATAACCATAGAATATCAGAGTTGGAAGGACTTCATTCCCTTCTAGTACAACCCAGGCCTACTGAAGCATCCCCTCTGTAACATTTCAGACAAGTCTGAAGACCTTTAAAGAGAAGGAACCCATCACGCCTTGAGGGAGCCCACTGTACCTTGGGACAGATTTAATTGTCGGGAGGTTTTTTCTTCTTATAATAAGCCCAAATTTGTTTATTTGTCCTCTTTCTTCCAGATTCTTCCACCTATTTCTTCTAGATCTTCCATTGGGGACCCAGCAAAATTACTCTTATCTCTTCTCTACATGACAGCCCTTCAACTACTTGATGTATTTCCCCTTCTACCTTCTCTTTTTTGGGCTACATAGTTCCAGTTCCTTCAATCATACCTCATTAAATACCTTGATGTTCGTTTATGGCCTCTGACTGGCTGATTGATATAGTTGAGTTTCCTCATCTGTAAAATGAAAGAGTTGGATTGAATAGTTTATCTCTAGGGTCCTGTCCAGCTCAACATCCTATGCATGCATGTATGTATGTATGTATGTATGTATGTATGTATGTAAGTTGTATGATCTCAGGTTCTCTAAGGGGAGGAGAGGAATGGAATTAAAAGAAAACATTCAAAAATATACTTTGCCTACTTCACATATTTAAGTGAGAACAGTCCTCACCAGTTTCATACCCAATTCAACTCAACTCAAATATAAATTAAGTGAGCTCCTTTGAATGGACTATGAGCTCCTCAAGGTCATGGACTATCTTTTTTTTTCCTTTCTTTTAGTTTAGCATGGGCCTGGCACATAGTAGATGATTAATTAATGCTTATTGATTGACAGTACATGCAAGGCACAGAACTAGGTGTTTAAGACACAAAGACAACAAAGAAAATGAGTCTGTGCTGTCAATAGAGTTTCTATCCTACATGCTTGAGACCACTACATGTGCAACTCTTTCTTGCTGCCTCTCACATTTATACTTTCCTGTTATATTCTATAAGTTTTTTACATGCTATTCAACATGTATGACTAAGAGAATATAGGTAAATCCATTTTTTATTATTTGTATGATATCTTGACATTCAGCAAGGGTTTTAAAAAAATCAAATACTTAATTTTATAGCTGAGTTCCAAGGAGCTCAAGGCTGTCTGTGTCTTCTCAATGCCCATGAAAGGAACAATCAAAGGAACAATGGTGGATCTTGACCCTGGGTTACTGTCAGAAAGACACAGACACCAGAGAAGGGCAGTGATTTGCTCATGATCACTGCATATTGGTAATAGATCTAGAAACAGAGATAAAAAACTAGTAAACTTCAGTCTTCCCTTTGAGGGTGGAGAAGCGGGAAAAGGGGAAGGGGAGGCAGAGAAGTAGAGTTTAAAGCTATAAGGAGCTTAGAGACCACACAGTTTAAGGCTCTTGCTTAATGTACTTTTTAGTTGCTTTTTTTTTACTATGATCTTAATTATCAATGCACATAAACATTCTAATACAAATTAAAAGATGACATAAAAGCATTAATTTATGTTGTATATATTTTAATGTATATTAAATTTAATAGCAAATAATAATATTGTCCTGATTATGTCCCCTTCTAGATTTTTTTCTTCTATTCCTGTTTGCTTTTGCTTTTTCTTTTTTCTTTCTTTCTTTCCTTCTTTCTTTCTTTCTTTCTTTCTTTCTTTCTTTCTTTCTTTCTTTCTTTCTTTCTCTCTCTCTCTTTCTTCCTTCCTTCCTTCCTTCCTTTTTCTTTTTTCCTTTTCTTTTCTTTTCCTCTTTGGCATATCTTTTGGTATGACACTCTTTTCCAAGGAATTGGATTAGGTGTCTGCGGACAGGACAAAAACAAATCTCAGCACATTCTGACCTAAGGACTGGCAATTGTTACTTCCTAAGAGAGTTAGTCTTTCCTTCTCTCTGCCTAATTGGAGGGAAAACAGAGCCAAAATATCATGAGTGGTCCAGGGAAGCACGAAAGCATCTGAGAGAGTTTGGAAGGTTAGTGGGCACTGGATGGATGCTCAGAGTTATTGTTACTGTTGCTGTTGTAGACAACAACTAGGGAGCAAGACACTTGGGACATACTGTATCTGTAACAGCAGGAGCCAATCAAGAATGATAGCAGCTATCCCTGGATCCAAGAACAGAAATGCCTTCTCATCACTTACCTTGCTGTGGCTCTCACATTGAGACTATCCCATTCCTCATTTCTTTGAGAGTCTGTTTGCTTTCAATATTTTTTGTTTTCAGATCAGTTGCTTTAAGATTTTGTTTTTGTGTGTCTTTGAGGGGCATCAAAACTATAGCAGAACTATAGCCATCCAAGGACACAAAGAGAGAGAAGGTATTCCTTTTTAATCATTGGTTTTCATCCCTGTGGAGAGATTGAGTTCAATAATTTAGACTTGGCTCATATATATTATCATATCTTCCCCAAAGCAAAGAAAATACCAAATTAACCAGGACTCACACATGGACGCAGAATAAGTCAAAGTTTGCTAATGGGAAGGGGCTTGATAGGAAAGAACAAGAGAAAGCTCCTCCAAGGCAATGATCTGAGGAATCTCCTCTCCTGTTGTTTTCTCTGTAGTATGTTCCAGAAACTCCTCTTACCTAGGGTTAAATCACTGTAACTAAACAGAAAAGCATGCCTTAAGAACAGAGCGAGGAAATTGTAGTTCCATGCATTCAAGGGTAGGGGCCACAGAGAGGGAGTAGTTAGTGCTCTTCTTCAGACAAGCATTTCATACCATTTCTCCCTCTCAATTATTACTAGCTATCACCTCCCACTAAATCCCTATAAACATCCTCATTTGTAACAAATAAGTATGGTCAAGTAAAATGAATCAATATCATCCATGTCTGAAAACACACCTCAAAATATATTTCTGATTTATCACTTCTCTGAAAGTATCTTATTTTAAGACGAAGAAACACAGCCTTAAAAGGGGGAAGGGATGGAATGCGCCCAAAGTCACAGAGTTATGTAGGCTTGTCATTGCTTCTCCTTTTCCTTTCTTCTTCTCCTTCCACTTCCCACCTCAGGCAATGTTCCTGGGCAGAGTATGTTGACACACCTAGCACACCTTTCTAGGCATGCATTTGTACAAGTATAAGTAAAAGAGCTGAGCATTCAAACCCACTTACTTTTTTTTTTGCTCAATTAACAAAAATTTATTTTCTCTCCCTTTCATTCCCCCACCATTAAAAACTAAAAACTCCAACAGCAAAACCCTTGTAACAAATAGGTGCAGTCAAGCAAAACAAATTCAAATAATGACTATGTCCAAAAAATATGTCTCATTCTGCACCCTGAGTGTATCATATTTATGCCAAGAAGTGAGTAACACATTTTATCTTTCATTCTTTAGAGTCATGGGTGGTCATTGTGTTGGTCAGAGTTTGTCAGTCTTTCAAAGTTCTTAACAAGTGTATCAAATTGCTTACTATTTTAGGAAGACGAGAGAGGAGGGAGGCAGGGAGAAAAATTTGGAACTCAAAAATTTTGTAAAAATGAATGCTAAAAATTATCTTTACATATAATTGGAAAAAATAATTTTTTTTTAAAATAAATAGGCTATGTCTTTGTATTCCCAGAACTAAGCATAGTACTTGGAACATGGAAAACACTTAATAAATTCTTTTTCACCAGGAAAACAAAATGAAAAAAAATTGTTAACAACATTGTTGTTGTATAAATTTTTCTCTTGGTTCTCTCCACTTTATTCTGACAAATCCCAGGCTCTTCTTATGCCTTTTATCCTACCTGGCATTTCAAATCTAAGCCTCCCCTCTACCTCAGCCCTGCCAGGATGCAGTGAACTCATAGCCTTATTTCTCCTGTTGTTCATTGCAACCTTCTTAGTTGCTTCTCTTTATAAGTTCACCTTCTCCTTCCCATCACTCATCTTGTTAGGACTCAAAAAATAAAAATAACAAAACAGATTTTTCATATGCTATTTCCTGACCGTGTCATTATTAGCTGAATTTGAGAGTTCCAGAGTTTTCTGGAACTCATTGCCACACCCAGGGATGGTGCGAAAGAGTTAGAGGAATTAATTTTGCATGAGCTCACTTTGGTGGGGCTCAGAGGTCATGTAGAGCAGAATGGCATTTCCACAAGGCACTAAGCCAAGATATATTTCTTCTGATATTGGGGACTGAGCACTGTGACCACATGGATGATTTTTCCTTTTTGCAGGGGCTGACTCTGCTTCTCATACTTGAGTATCATTTTTAACCCCTCTTCCAGCAGCCTGCAAAAGGCCATGCCTGTTTTCCAGATGCCCTTCTAAGAACCTAAATAGTAACTTACTAATTCTGTCTTCTTCCCACATGTCTTGGAGTACTCCCAGGTCTGCTGCCTATGATAGGTTCCAGTCCTTCTCAGTTATCATTGCTGGCAGAGACACTTGAAGAGGAGCAAAAGTGAGGTGAAGGAATATACTCCCTGAAGGAAACAGCTGACCTCGCTAAGTCCTAGGGATATTGTGACTTGGAGAGAAGAATTGTGGAGCCATTATGAAAAGGTGCTGACTACTTTTACTCTTTACCAGGAGGTAATAATAATAAAACAATGAAAGTGACTTATTTTTATGAATTGCTTATTTACAGAGCACTTATGTTATATTAATTATATTAATTCATATTCATAATAACCTTTTGAGTTAGGTACTTACAGGTATTGTTATTTTATTCTATAGATGAGGAGACTAAGGACTAAACAGTATAGTGATTTGCCCAAGGTCATCCACCTAGCAAGTATCAGAGGCAGGATTCAAAGACAGGCTTTCCTGAAAGGCCTGCACTCTAGCCTAGCCACTATTCTATATTGCTGTATATTAAATATTGACTAAAGATAAGAAAATGTATCTTAAAATACCTCTATCTCTAATTTGCTACCTATCTACATATGTGTGTGTGTGTGTGTGAAAACACACACACTGAAAGAGATAGTGAGAGAGAGAGAGAGACAGCGAGCAAGAGAGAGAGAGAGAGAGAGACAGCGAGAGAGAGAGAGAGAGAAAGACAGCAAGAAAGAGAGAGAGACAGACAGACAGCGAGAGAGAAAGAGAGAGAGAGAGAGAAAGAGAGAGAGAGAGAGAGAGAGAGAGAGAGAGAGAGAGAGAGAGAGAGAGAGAGAGAGAGAGAGAGAGAACACTATGTTGGGTTTCTTTTAATCTAAAGAGAGTTTTTTGTTAACATGAGGGTCATAGAATCATAGGATCATAGACCTTTGGAACTGGAAGGGTACTCAGAGGCCATTCAGTCTAACTCTCTCATTATGTATAAGAAAGAAAAGCCTGTGGAGGTTGTTACTCATTTTTGCCCATAGCAATGTGCATCAGAAGTGAGATTTGAACAAAGGCCCTAGAACCAGAGCTAGAAGGACAATAACCAAATAACTTTCTAGCACCAAAATGGAGAATATCATTAGAGCAACTGAAATAGATTTATAGAGAAAAGAACTAAAGTCCCTGGGCTGATAGCCATCACATATTCTCTTTGTTTCCTGGACTGGAGAAGAGTCATACAAGATGAGGAGGAATGAGTGTCTTACAACCTGTGCCACCCCAAGGAAGGCCCACATCACTGAGATACCAGATATAATAAAGCACCACAACAACTTAAGGCAGCAGTTTCCTCATCTGTACAGTTTAAAGACATAATGATTTCAGAGAAGGAGACATTTGCTCTAATAGGCTGGTTGCATCAGAATGTTTTATGACTTAACAGGAACATTATCCTTTTCCAAATCTAGACAGAAGATGTGGCTCTGGATCAAGGTTCTGCCACATATTTGCTGTGTGACCTTAGGAATGTGTCTACTTCTGGCCTTCTTCTTGCTCATCTCTAAAATGAAGGTAATGGAGTGGATGTTACCCAAGGTCACTTCCAGAACTATTAGACATCACCCCTTGTGCTTTTCCTCAGTCTTTTGGGGATTGCTGCATACATTATGGATGCTCTGGCTCATACTTGTCAACTCCTATTTGTGTTCCTTCACATTACTTGATATTTGCCTGTTTTGCTTCACTTCTGTGACCCAGCTCATACCATGTCTTTACTTCTGTCTACTTCCAGAGCTTTAATATCCCTACTATTTCTCCAAAATTCCAATCTATTTCACATCTTCTGACTACCCATGGTATCAGACCCTACAAAACTTCAGTCCATGCAATGGAAGATTTTAGATAACCCAAGATTCCACCCTTAGGTCTAACTCTGGGCAGGACCAAGCCAAACAAGACATGCCCTACCTCAGGGCACAGTATAAGAGAACCAAAGGGGAAATAGGAGGGGAACATTAGGTAAGGCAGCTTGGTGCAATGTAGAGAATGCTAGATTTGAAATCAAAAGGTCAGGTTAAAATCCCATCTTGGTTAGTTACTACCTGTACAACATTGGATGAATCTGAATAGAACACAGGACCAGAATGTGAAATGGCCATCAGTCCAGTGACTTTAGTTCTTTTCTCTATAAATCTATTTCAGTTGGTCTAATGATAGTCTCCATTTTGGTGCTAGAAAGTTGTTTGTTTGTTTTTTTCTTCTTCTAGCTCTGGTCATAGAACTTTTGTTCAAATTTCACTTCTGATGCACGTAGCTGTGGGCAATGGAAAGTAATAACCTCTAGAGGCCACTTTTTCATCTGTAAAACAAGAGATGAACTAAATGGCCTCTGAAGAAATCGGAATCAGGAAAAATTGAGTTCAAATATTGCCTCACACACTCATTAGCTCTGTGACCTCAGGCAGATCCTTTAATTTCTGTCTGCCTCAGTTTCTGCAAGTATAAAATGCTTATAATAGTAGCATAATAGTAGTATAATAGTACCTCCCAGAAGTATAGTGAGGATCAAATAAGGTTTGTAAAGTGCTTAGCACAGTGTTTGCCCTACAGTATAATTAATAAGTGCTTGTGTTCTCTCTCTCTCATATCTTCTGGGGCCTTGGTTTCCACATTTGTGCCATAAAAGAATTGGATAAGATGGCTTCTGTAGCCACAACCAACTCTTGTTATGGGGTGTCCCAAAAGTCTTAGTTCTGTTTTAGGTTACTACTATTCAATATATACATTTATATATAGGCCATATCTAAATAAACTGAGTTTTTTTAAGAATTTAAAAATATATTTAATCTTTTAACTAATTTAGTCATAAATTTAATAATAAATTTATTTTTAAGCTTAATATTTAAGCTTTAATAGCTTAAAACAGCACTAAGACTTTGGTGTACCCTATATACATTAGACTATTATATATATATATAATATACATATATATTTTTTAGGCAATTCTAAAACAGTTCTAAATTCTGGACAGAGTTAGTCTGGACGAGCTACATAAATTCTGTGCAAACTATATGAGCATCCCTACTTTGTTGTTCTAGGCTGCCTTACAGATGTGCTAGGAAAGAAAAGCCCCAAACATTTTATGGAGAAGAGCAACTTTGGAGATGCCAACAAGAATAGCTGATAGGAACTAAGAGCAGCTATGCTTGGAGAAATCTAGAACATGGGTTAGCACCTACAAGTCCTTCAAATAGTAGGAGTGTCAATCCATTTTTTATAAAAAGCACCACTGGGTGGAGAAACCTAATAGTGTTGGAGTCCCAGAAACTCTACAGCCCGGGGGCTTAAACCAGTGATAGAGATTCTGAATTCATAGAATCTTGGAGTTAAAACAGAAATTTTATCTCTTCAAAGTCAACTCATTTATTTTTTTAATTTGAATTTGCATTATTTGGAACATTATCGGCAATATGTTGGTGAATTGCATTTCTCAAGTTTCTACTTTTGTATGACACACTAGGATAGAATCATATAGGTAGCCTAAGAGGTCACTCAGTGCAGCAAATTAATTTTATAGATGAGAAAAAAAAACACCCAGACACATATTCAAGGTCACACAAGTAAAAGGTAGGATTTGAACCCAGGCCTTTTTATTCCAAATATCTGGACTCTTTTCATGGTACCAGACTGACTTCCTAATTAGCTCATGTAATTGCAAAGGACCTATTGGCATGGAGACATTGAGAGCAGCCATGTGACTGAAGCAAATCATATATGTTTAATTTCAGAGATGTTTTAGTGAGTATATGTTCTCACTATTGGCAAGACCAAGGCTAGTGCTGGAAATGAACTAAGGAAATGAACTAAGCTGAGGAGACTAAACAGGGTTGTAGTCATTTGTCTGAGGAAATAACCAATGATTAAAATGAAATGACAGTGTTAACAAACCCAGAGTCTAAGATATAAGCCAGGATTTTGGAGCCAAAGCAGACACCAAAGTCCAGCAATAGTAGCAATCCCAGGATCAGTATATTTAAAAAAAAAATCCCAAAGGCTTAAAGAAACAATCGTGTTTGGGGAAATTTATCAAGCCAGGGGTCCTAAGATCCTCCTGGAGAGTAATTCCTCACACCTCGGTCCATTTGACCAGAATCAATTTCTTGATCCTTGACTTCTTTGGAGGATTCCAGTGATCAATGGCAGCACCAATAAAGGAGGCAAATATCAACCCAGGCATTTTTACAAATAAGGAAACAATCCCAAAGAAGTCAAATTATTTGTCCAAAGTCTTCCAGTCTCTAAGTGTCAAAGCCCAAATCTTCTGAGTCACAATTCTGTGTTCTTTCCATTACTATATTTTAAGAATTAGGGATTTTCTATAGCCTGGGGCAAGGCACTTATCTTCTCTGTACCTCAGTTTCTTCATCTGTAAAATGGGAAGATTAATAGTAGGATCTACCACACAGAGTTCTGAGGACCATATGAGATGACACATGTATAGTGCTTTACAAACCTTTCAGCACTAAGTAAATATTAACTGTTCACATTTTCTAATAATATTTCTACTATTACTATTTTCTACTCCCAGGTAGAATTGGGGCTATGTCCTTAAATAAGAGGGTGTGAATTTCAAGATACTATTAGGCTTATAAATCTAGAACTAGAAGGGACCTGAGTGGCCATTAGTCACTCATTTCATATGTAAAGAAATTGGGAACCAGGAAGGTTAAAGTAAGCTGTCCAAGGTCACTCAAATAACAAGCGTCTAAGGTAGAGTTTGAACGCAAGCCCTCTTACCTCAGAGGCAGTGTTATTTCCACTCTACCACATTGACTCGTAAGCCATGAACAGAAACAAGGACTGATGAGACCCAGACTTCCTGGTTAGTAAAACTGGATCATGAGATCACCCCATCTCTCTCTACTTTTTTTTTCTTTCCCCCCACATTTTCATTGACATCTTTGGTTTTTAAATCATCTTCATTTCTGAACACATTTGTCTTTCCACCTCTATTCAGGGAATTACCTCTTACATCAAAGAACAAGAAAGAGAAAAATTAATAAGCAGTTTAGCAAAATCAAGTAATATATCAACTATGCATAACACTCTATACAACATTCTATACCCAGAGTCCCCTACTTTGGCAAAGATGAGCGCATCCCTCTGCTTTGTTTAATGGATCACCGCTGCTAAACTGATCATGAAGCAATCACATGAGCCCCTAAGACAATCTAAATAAACACATCTGTTGTACTGAATCCCATTCATTTTGCCAGTCAAGACACTATCTAGGACAAGGAGCCCCTGATTACTTTGAGAGAAAGAGAATACATTTGTCATTTCCCTAAATCTTTGAGATCATAAATCAATGGCAGAGTGATGAGTAAAGTCTTGCCAAGCCAGCTGCTATCCCCTCCCCAGTAGAAATAATAACAAGTATAGCTATTTATATAACACTTTAAGATTTTCAAAGAGCTTTATAAATACTTCCATAGTTTCTCATCACAACGACCCTGTGAGGTAAAAACTATTATTATCTCCACTTTACAGATGAGGAAACAGGCACAGAACAGTCAAGAGATTTGTTTAGGGTCACATTGCTAGTAAATATTTGAGGCAGGACTTGAACTTAGTTTCCCTATCAAGGTTTACCACTATACAACATAACTGCCCCAGCAGACAACAGGGAAAGGGAGAATGGGGATGCTGGAGATGGGCATGAGGAACTGGAGACAGTTGGATATCTACCAGGTAAGTCTTTAAGATCTACTGGTAAAGCTCCATCTACTGGTGGGGGCCTCTGATTGAATATGCTCACACAAGGTCTTTCATACATAGAGCTTCAAGAGGAAGGGAAGTATTCATAATTACAGTGATTCTTTCCCCTTCATTGTTCACATGTCCGAACTGCACAATGTTTTAAATCAGGTGTGAAAAAAAGGTAATAAAGTAGTGCACAAATTGGAAATTTACTTTGGAAGAGTTAGACAAATGTAGATTTAAAAAAAAAACTTCTTTTGGCCTAAGCTATGCCAAGAAATCTCTTTTCCCCATCTCCCACTCTCCCATCCCCAAAGAAACTTTTGGGAGATCTACTTAATCATAATCTTCTCCAACTGGATCTTAGGGAGAGAATGTTTTGATTAAGAAAACTTATCAAACTAGGATCCTGACTGGAAACAAAGCTCAATTATGTTTTGATGTTCTAAGTTTAAACAGCTGCTAATTCACTCTTTCCCACACACACCCAAATGCTGTCCTTGCTGCCCCCACCTAGGCTGACAGTAGACATATATATGGACATCTCTCATGTCTTATCTATCCCCCATCCTAGTGTCAAAAATATTCTTTGTGCAAAAGGGAGGAGCAATTGTGGATCTCTCATTTCTCTTGGGCAAACCTCTGAGGTCTGGCATTGGTCTTCTTTGTTTTAGTCAAACAGTTTATCTTTATCCTTAACACATTCTGGAAAGTCAGGAAGATATTCGAACAGGTGGGGACATGAAGGGGGTGAAGGTTCTTTTATTCATACACAAGTACAACGAAGATAAAATGCTTACAGCATTTTCCCAGAGTTCAGAAACTCAGAGGTTAACAATAATTATGATAATAAGAACAAAAAGCTTTTGTATAATTCTTTAAGGCTTGCAAAGCACTTTTCATATGATAATAATTTGATCCTTGCAACAGCCCTGTGAGGTAAGTGCTATTATTTTCCCCTTGGCAATCACTCAAACTCTACTACAGAGAGTGCAGTTCTGAGGGACCAGCTATATAGCTCAAATGCCAATCATATTTTACCTAAAAGATTATTTTATGGAGAACTCGCACAAGACAAATGCTCACATGGAGGTCAGAAGAAGCAATACAAGGACACTCTCAAGGTCTCTCTGAAGAAGTTTAATATCCATTGTAAGATATGGGAAATGCTGGCACAGGATTGCCTAGCATGGCACTCCCACATCAAAGAAGGTGCTGTGCTTTGTAAGCAAAGAAGAATCACGAAGGAAATGCGAGATATGCCAATCTAGAGACATCTCCATCACAAATGTTCAAATGGGCTATTTGTGCCTGATCAGTGGTAAAGCCTTTCAAGCTCCTACTGGACTGAGCAGCCACTCACTTTACCTTGATCCCAACATCGTGATATCATTGGTCCTCTTCTAGTTCAAAGGACAAATAACAACAACATTATTTTCCCCATTTTATATGAGGAAACTGCGGCACAGAGAGATTAAGTGACTTGGCAGGGACCACACAGCTAGTGAGTATTTGAGGCAAGATTTGAACTTACGTCTTTCAAACTCTAAATCTAAGCTCTCATCTCTATCCACACTTCAGATGAGCTCTCTGGCATCTCCCTCTTAGGTAGAATGACTCCACTTTGTCTTATGGTCTCTAACCTCCTATTTCCTCAGCTGAGCACATCTATAAATTTGATTTTAAAGGCTCTTTTCATTTCACTTTCCTTTGGTTGCATTCAGTGTTGCTTGTGCCAAGTTAGAACTCATCCATCATCAACCATCATTTAAATGTCCAGACCTACACAGACTGTGGCTTGCATAGGACTTCCTACTCTCCTACAAGATCTCTCTCTGGGGCCATGCCATTTCCTCTGTGCTTGCATAAGCTTTGGGATGTTGCCCAATATTTGGCAGCTGTCACCAGGGAAACCCTGCTGCACAGTCAATCAGTTCTAAGGCTATATAGCAATTGAAAGATTCAATTCCTTCTACAGTGAGTTTGCCTCATATTCTTGTCATAAATGACAAGCAAAGGGTCAGAGCCAGGACCAGAACCCAGGTCTTCTGACTCTAAATCTTCCCACTGTCCCATATTACTTTTAGTGTGGAAGGGTTAAAAAAAAAACCCTTTGAAGTAAAAAGCACTACTAAGCTCTGGGGAAGGGTATGTTAAAAAGAAAGAAAGAAAGAAAGAAAGAAAGAAAGAAAGAAAGAAAGAAAGAAAGAAAGAAAGAAAGAAAGAAAGAAAGAAAGAAAGAAAGAAAGAAAGAAAGAAGGAAGGAAGGAAGAAGGAAGGAAGAAAGAAGAAGAAAGAAAGAAAGAAAGAAAGAAAGAAAAGAAAGAAAGAAGAAGAAAGAAAGAAAGAAGAAAGAAAGAAAGAAAGAAAGAAAGAAAGAAAGAAAGAAAGGAAGGAAGAAAGAAAGAAAGAAAGAAAGGAAGGAAGGAAGGAAGGAAGGAAGGAAGGAAGGAAGGAAGGAAGGAAGGAAGGAAGAGAGAAAGAAAGCAAGAAAGAGAGAGAAAGAAAGAAAAAAAGAAAGAAAGAAAGAAAGAAAGAAAGAAAGAAAGAAACAAACAAACAAACAAAGAGTTGATTTGGAAAGTCTCTGCTTAGGGGATTCAATTGAAACACTCTTCCCAGGTATAATGGCACTATTGATTTGATTATTATTCCAGAGCTGGGAAGAGGAAGTCAGGAGGGGCTGTGCTGTAGTAGTACTGTAGGGTAGATGGGGAAAAGATGGCTGGGGTGGAGAGTGAAACATACTGGAAGTCTACCTACTTATGGTTGTCCATGAGAGGCAATCACAAAGGTGGGAGGGGAAATGGAGAACAAGAATTCCAGAGCTGAAAGGGTTACGTCTTCCGGGTCATGATCTCTACAACACAGAGACAGGTCAGCTAGGTGGTGCAGGGGGCAGAGTGTAGGACTTGGAGTCAAGAAAATCTAATTATAGTTCCTGATTCAGAAACTTAGAAACTGTGAGACCAAGGGTAACTCAGTCTCAGTTTTCTCATCTGTAAAATGGGGAAAATAAAATCATATACCTCTGAGTGATGCTGGGAAAATCAAATGAGACAACATGAAAAGTGTTTTGAAAATGTTCTATAAATACTATCATCATCATTAATATTAAATAATATACAACCTTTTCCATCACAGTGACTCACTTCCTTGTGAGAAGAGTAACAATGGTTCATATTTTCCAAGTACCTGATGGTTGTAAGCAATATCTCACCAGAACACTAAACTATTTCCAAGCAATAATGTATTCAACAAGTCACCAAGAGTTTATTAAGCACCTACTATGTGTCAAGCACTGTGCTAACTGCAGAGGATACAAAGAAAAGCAAAAATAGTCTCTGATCTCAAGGAGCTCGCAACCTAATGGGAAAGACGCCATGCAAACAACCACATACATATAAGTTTTATGCAGGCTACATTGGAGGCAATCTCAGAGGAAAGTTCAATTGTTTTTCAGTTATGTTTGACTCTTCATGACCCCATTTGGGGTTTTCTTGGCAAAGATCCTAGTGTGGTTTGCCATTTTCTTCTCCATCTCAATTTACAGATGAGGAAACTGAGGCAAATAGAGTTAAATGACTTTCCCAGGGTCACATAGCTAATAAGTGTCTGAGGTGGGATTTGAACTCAGGAAAAAGAATCTTCCTAACACCAGGCCTGGTTCTATCCACTATACCATCTAGCTGCCCAGGAAGCTTCACTTCAGATAGAAGGCATTAGAATTAAGGGGGATCAGGAAAGGCTTCCTTGAGAAGGTAAGATTTGACTGGGACTTGAATAAACCCTGCCCTTTAAACCTATTCTGTATATCTTCCTGTGGCTATGGTTTCACAACTTGACCTAAAAGTCTTTTTCTTAAGTAATTGTTGCTCACTAAACCAACTATTTGCAAATAAATGAGCGAGATTCTCTCATCCTCCCAAGGACATTGGCTTTGACATTGGACAAGGCTACATGGTGCAGTAGAATACTGGGTTTAGGGTCAGAGTATTTGGCTCAAATCTACCTCTGCTACCTATTATTTGTGTGACCTTGGTCACCTATTACCTGATGGACCTCAGTTTCCTTATTTTTAAAATGAAATATTTGTACAAGATGACTGCTGAGACCCCTTTCCACTATCAATCTGTGACCCTCTTATGACCTCTGATGCATTTGACTGATGACTATATAGACAAGTGTGGTTCTCTTACTCCATCCATGCCCTATCTCACACCACATATTCCCCAAGAATGACCATACCAAAGAGGTCAGTCTAATTTCCTAGCATTTGTCACTCCCCATCCCTCTACCCTGTCCATGGACAACCACGATAAGTAGGTTGTTGCACTGGCCTGCAAGGAACCTGGTAAGAAAGGACAACATGCATGCTATAGAGTCAATTTAATAGTACAGAATTCAATTTATAAATTGAAAAAAATTGATAAAAAATTGAAAAAAATATCTATTCAAGCTATAGGAGAAATACCTGGGGATAAGGAGGCCTTTGCAAGCAATGCCTCTCAAATTGTTACAAATTAATGTCAGCTACTCCATTAACCTCTAACACTGGCCCTAGTCAGATGAGGGTGAAGGTTTGGTGGTGGAGGACACCAGAGGTCCAGGCCTTTAGCTTTCTTCATTTTAGCTCTCTTTCACTTTATTTTCTGAGTAAATGTACAGAATCATAGAACATAACGGTTGTAGAGATCATCTAGTATAATTTCCTACCTATTGGGTGAACTCCTACATTAGTCCTGACTTAACAAGACAATTTCTGCTTGAAAGGCATATGATAATGAGGAACTTGGTTGGTCCCTCATTCTTGAAGAGGACCAAAATAACATCACTTTCCCAGAGTCAAGTTACTCTGTGTCCAACTGTGGCTGATCAGACCAAAGGGAGCTCAGAATGCTCTACCACAGGTTTGCCACAAACAGTTCATGGGGACATCTGGGGTGGATTCTCTAAATTTGCACATCTCACATTTCTTTTGATCTATTTCAATAAAAATAAATTCAATGAAGAACTTATCTGATAAAATAGCCTATGCCATTGTTGTCAGCTTTAATTTGGGAGTAGCTCTACTTTACAGTAATCTAAACTCCGGGGGAGCCCCTCTCAGTGGTTATGGGTGTTTTGTTTTTGTTATGTGCTCTAGTCAGGTTTTCTTTTATTTCCAGGACCTGAATTCCTCTCTTCCTCTCCCCACCCACCCAATAAGTCAGTGAGTCAATAAACATTAAGCACCTAGTAAGGGCCAAGCACTATGCTGAGCACCAGGGATACAAAGGCAAAAAGTCTGCCCCAGAGAAGCTCAGGATCTAATGCAGAGGCAACATGCAAACAACTATATATAAATAAGCTATATACTAGAAAAGACAGATTTACAAGAGAATTGAAAATTCAGAATTTCAAAATTGCAGAACTGCAGAAAGAAAAGTGAGATGTACAAATTTAGAGACATTTCCAATCCAAATGCTCATATGGACTATTTGTGCCGGACCTGTGGTAGAGCCTTGTGGGTTCATATGGGTCTGATCAGCCAATGTACCTTGACAGTGATGTCAATTTGGTCCTCTTTGAGAGTGAAGAATAACAACCCATACTAGATAAGTAGGAAATAATTAAGAGAAGGGAGGCACTAGAATTAAGAAGGATAGGAAAAGGCTTCCTAGAAGATTGTTAGCTGGGACTTGAAGGAAGCCAGTAGAAGGGAGAGCTTTCCACAGATAGGGGTAAGCTAGTAAAAATGCCCAGTCAGGAGATGAGTGTCTTGTTGGAGGATAAGTGACTGTCATCTTCAATCTTCTCTCCCCCCGATATTCTCGTTGGTCCTTTATTTTCCCTCTCCTCTTCATGGAAACAGGACCTTTCCCTATATACCACACCTTACTCATAAGTTCTTATAGAGATCATCTTAACTTTGGACTCCTTTGGCAGTTTGGTGAAGCCTAATGGTCTCTGATCATGGCAAAGTTTTTAAATACATAAAATAAAATATATATGATTGCAAAGGAAAACAATTATATTGAAATATAATTGCTAAGACAGAAAAAATGCCAAATTCACAGGCCCTCCTAAATCTATCCATGGATACCTTGGGACCCTAGGGGGACTCCAACTCCCTCATTTTACATTTTAACTTCCAGCACTTCTGCATAACTCAATTCATCAACATTCACTAAGCCTCTACTGTATACAAGGCACTGTAATAGAAGCTGGGTGTGCAAAGATAAAATAAGACCAAATTCTTGCCTTCAGAATGTTCTAATCAAATTCTCCTGTCCTGAGTGTCCCACATTTTGAACAATGTTCAGGGCTAGCATTGTGAGTTACCTGAGTGTCATGATTAGGATTCAAAAATTCAAAATATTCTCTCCACCTGCTTTCTTATATCATCATGAAAATTCTGCTATTGGAACTTCATTCCTTGAACTGAAGTATACTAAATCCCTTAGTAAGACAATAAGAAATCTTATCAGCCATTTTTGTCACCTTAATCAGAAAAGTAGAGCCATTGATCTATGGGACAGGAAGTCATTGACTGTTGCCAACTGCACCAGCTGCCTTCGTCTTTGAGGTTTTCATTCTATATCTCTCCTTCCCTTTGTAGCCAAACTTCTAGCGGAAAAAAAAAAGTTGTCTTCACCAGTTACCTCTTTTTTCCCAACTATCACTCAGTTCAAGACTCCTTTCACTTCAATCTCTAGCCCACTACTTCACAGAAACTGCTCTCATCAAGGTCACAAGCAATCTTTATTGGCAAACTCTAATGCCTTTTCTCAGTGCTCATCTTTCCTGACCTCTCTTCAGCATTGAACACAGTTGACCACACCCTCTTTCTAGATTCTCTACACATCTCTATGTGTGGGATGCCTCAGAGCCTTCTCCTCTTCTCTTTCCATGTGCCCCATCTTTGCAATTTCATCAGTCACCATATTTTTAAATATTATCCCTGTGCAGATGACTCCAAAACCTACATATCTATCTAGCTCTCATTTCTTTTTGTAGCTCCATTTCTACATCTCTAACCGGCTGCTGGACATAGTTACTTGGATATCACATAGGCACTTCAAATTCAACATGTCTAAAAGAAAAATGTATTAGGGTTTTCTGCAAACCTACCCCTCCTCCTAACTTTCAGACTTTTATTGAGAGCACCTCCATTCCTCCAGTCACTCAAGTTCATGACTTAGAAGCCACCCCACAATGCTTTGCTCTCGCTCTCTGTCCTGTATACACTCAATAAGTTGCCAAGTCTTATCACATCCATTTTGTCAGGATTTCTTCCATCTGTCCCCTTCTCTACTCATATAATAAGTACCTTCATGCAGGCATTCATCCTCTCTTAGCTTGATCATTGTAATGACCCTCTATTTGATCTAATTGCATCACTCTTTCCCATCTTTCTACCTTTGCACAGTCTTATACTCCTAGAATGATTTTCTTTGCTTCTACCACTTAGAAACCTGAAATACCTCCAAGACTCAATTCAAGCACTACCTTCTTGAATTCTAATTCTCTTACTTGTTCAGCCCTCCCCATCCTCAGGAAAATGTTTTGTGTTAATTTAGCATAGGGTCTGTATATACTAATCTGTGACCATGTAAGCTTATGGAGAACAAGAATTCTCTCATTTTCATGTTTAGTATCCCCAGCATCTAGTCTAGTGCCTAGCACATAGTAGGCCCTTAATATAGGTGTTTTAACTGATGGATAAAAACAGAGTAAGCTCAGGCTTCTGGGTTGGTGTTCCTGACTGGGCCCTATACTACCGAGCTAACAGCAGGGATCAAAAGATCCAGGAAAGAAGACCTCAGCATGTCAGAACAGTGCATGCCTGAGAAGTATGGATATTTGGGACATTTTCTTTCTGTTTATGTTTCCATGTTGCAATTTTATATTATGCGTCGTAGTTCATCCACCTGAGATAACCAGACCAGGCAATGTGAACAAATTCAGAAAGAAATTTCTCCAAACCACAGGTAAAGATTAATGAAGACCTAAGCTCTTGAAAGTCTTAAGATACACCATACATTTGAAGGCCTAGGAAATGAGTGATAGAATGGATGGATGGAGAAATAAATGAAGGAATAAAAAAAGTATTTGTTAAACATGCATCTTTTGAAAAGTACTACCCTGCACTTGGAGGATACAAATACAAGAGAGAAAAAGACAGAGAGAGAAAGAGAGAGAGAGAGACAGAGAGAGAGAGAGAGAGAGAGAGAGAGAGAGAGAGAGAGAGAGAGAGAGAGAGACAGAGACAGAGAGAGAGAGAGAGAGAGAGAGAGAGAGAGAGAGAGAGAGAGAGAGAAAGAGAGAGAGAGAGAGTCTTCCTTTGAGGAGCTTACATTCTAATTGAGTAAGACAACATATATATGGGAATGGTGGCCAAGGAAGGGTATGTCAGTCTGAAGAGTCACAGAGATGTGACTGCATTCATAAGGCCATCAGATGACACACCTTTTCCAGAAGGAAAAGTAGCATCAATTTGATTGCTGGTCCCAGAGCAAGAGATGGGAAATGAGGCAACAACTATGTCCTTAACAACCCCTTCTAAGACTTTCTTATACTCTGAGATATGCTTGGGTTAGGGGTTTCTGAGTCCTGGCAGTCAGTTCTTGGGACTATGAAAACATATATTATTATATAAATTTGTTCATCAGGTGTTTTCATGAGAGGTAATGTTGATCAGGGAAGGGGAGGGGGAGGTATGTGTCAAGACAAGGGATGCCACTGAGAGGGAGAAAGTGCATATCAAGAAGATGATGAGGGTTCCAAAGGATAAATCTCAGTTTTCAGAGTTGCTCTTAGTAAAACTGATATATGAGCCAGAAATTCCAGCCACTCTTTGACCCCACCCAGTAATCCTGTTTTCCAAATGTGAGAACATTGGAGTTCAGATTTCTACTTAGAGGGCTTCTATAGAAGACATGTTTTACAATTATTTCTGACGATTGAAGGGCTAACTAGCATCTTGACTGGGTGTGGGTGAGGAGGGCTTATAATGACCAAATGAAAATAAGGTATTTCTTGATGTTCTGGAAACTGTCTTATGCCTTGAAATCCCTCAATGCACATACTGTAATTATGAAAACAGAGTACCATCTGCTTAGGACCTTAGTCATTCAGACTTTGCAATGTGGCTTTTAAAGGAATTAAAAGGTCAAGTTCAGTGCACAGCTCAGTCTATCTCTTTTCTTTTTTATTCCTATTTTCTTGTGCTTTCCCTTTCTTTCCTTTCCTTTTCTTACTTTTATTAATTAGAGAGACCTGTCTTAACTGTGAATATTATTTTAGCACCTTAATAAAAAGAAAGTAGCTATAGAGTAATTGCTAGAAAGTTGTTCTTCAAAACTAGGAAGATCTAGATTCAAATCCTGTCCCTGATACATGCTGGCTGTGTAACCTTAAACAATTCTTTTAACCTTTCAATGCTCCAGGCATTTCTCTAAGAGGGTAAGTTACAGAGAAGATACCTCTATCAATTGAGGGAGTTTTCTCATTTAGGAAAGTCTTGTTATTTCCTCCTATTTATGGTAAAGATTTTCTTAGCATATGTTGAGAAATATCTCTTCGTTTATTTAAAGAGTATTTCATATTAAGTTAATTAATTTTGCTATTTCATGAGATAGAAACTAAGAAATTAGAGGCATCTTGATAGAATGGAAAAATCCCTAGACTAGGGATCAGAAGACCTGGGTTCTAGTCCTCCCACCATCAGTAGGATTTACAGTTGGAAAAGAAGAGATTATCTAGCAATCGGATCATAAATTTGGAGCTAGAAGGAACCTAAGAAATCATTGAGTCTAATCGCCTAATTTTACAGACAAGGAAACTGAGGTACAATGAGGTTAAGTGACTTTCCCAGGATCTCATAATTTCATGTATGTGTCTCTGTGTGTGTGTATGTGTGTGTCTGTGTGTCTGTGTGTGTGTGTGTGTGTGTGTTTGTGTGTGTGTATGCCTATGGTGAATTTTGAATTCAGGTCTTCCTGACTCCCTGAGGTCAATTCTCTAGCCAGTATGTCATATTGACACCCTAGTCAAATTGCCACATTTTATAGATGAAGAAATTGTGGCACAAGGAGATTAAAAATATGATGAATTTGATAACAGAACTTATTTGTAACATGAGAGGAATCATGTAGTAGACAGAGAGCTGTCCTCACAGACCAGAAGACCTGGGTCCAAATCCCACTTCTGACATCTATTGGCTGTGTGACCTGGGAAACTCACTTAACTCCTCAGTGCTCTAAGCTCCTTCTTTGAGTCTAGAAAGATTTTAACATAGATGATAGAAGATATGAATTGGTAGGAGTTTCTTCACCTGAGAGTTCCCTTAACTAATGAAATCACAGGTTGAGTCTTCATCTCTCTGTGATATTTCAGCTCAACTCTATTGTCCATTGTGAACAATCAGAAAATGGGAAAAAAAGAACCATGAAAAAGGGAAGCTATAAATATGTAGTCAGAAGAGGAAGTGGGATTTAGTTGAAAGAAAGAAAGAAAGAAAGAAAGAAAGAAAGAAAAGAAAAAGAAAGAAAGAAAGAAGAAGAAGGAAGGAAGGAAGAAAGAAAGAAAGAAAGAAAGAAAAGAAAGAAAGAAAGAAAGAAAGAAGAAAGAAAGAAAGAAAGAAAGAAAAGAAAGAAGAAAGAAGAAAGAAAGAAAGAAAGAAAGAAAGAAAGAAAGAAAGAAAGAAAGAAAGAAAGAAAGAAAAAAAGAAAGAAAGGAAGGAAGGAAGGAAGGAAGAAAGAAAGACAGGAGGAGAACGAACTGGCCTTGGAATCAGTAAACCTTGGTTTGGGTTTGAGTTCTGATTCCACCACTTATTAGCTGTTTGATCTTGGCAAGTAACATCATATCTCTTTTCCTCAATTTCCCCATTTGTAAAAATAAAAGGGTTGGATAAAATGACCTACCCTTCCAGCAAAATACATCCTGGTGTCAAAGCAACCTTTAAAATATTCAGTACACTATGGGTCTAGTCCTTTGACTGAATCCAAACTTTACAGAACAAATCCACTTAATAAAAGGATTTGTTCTGTAAAACTTGGACTCAGTCAAAAGGCTGAGGACCTAGAGGGCCACATGTGGCCTTGAGGCCACAGGTTCCCCACCCTGGTCTAGTTCCTTTCTTAAGCATCCCTTGCAAACAGACTATTCCAGACTCTCCCACTCCAAATCAGATAAAAAAATATGTCTCTGTTTTTAAATGGAAATTAATGGAAATAAGCTTTGCTTTACAGAAATTTTCTCTAAAGCCAACTTTGCTTTAAAAAAAATAAGTAAGACTGCATTATACTGAATAATTGCTCTAGTGTGAATCTAAACAATTATTTTGAAAAATGATTCTTTTCTTTCTGGATTGTGTGAAGCTCTTAAAATTTTTTCTTTATTTAATTGTTTTGACTTTTTACAACAGTCTGAGAAATAACCATACCATATGAGTAAGCCTTATTTTGGAACACATTTAGCTTTTCTTGGATTAATAGGATTTTTTGAATCACTGTTGATGTTAGATCTGGTTTATAAGCTGAGTGCTGACTCTTAGTCCTAATAGATTGTCAGTACCTGATAAATATTAACTACTAGTAATAGTTATTACACAAGGGGGGAAAGACACAAAAGCTAATATCAAAAGCACTGGCCAAGAGGAATTAGAGGGTGCCTGGGAAAGAATGAGGATAATGAGATTTGATGAGAAAACACTTAGCTAGTGAAATTATGGGAAGGAAACTCCAACCCATCACAGCTGCAATTGTCCAGCCCTTAGCATCCAGCTGCCTTCACCAATGAACACTTCAATGGACCCAGGAGAAACAGCTGGTTGAGCAGCTTTACAGAACTCAGCTGGTCTCGGCAATCTACACAGATTCCTTATAGAGGAATATCAACATTGGTCCACTTTCTCTCTGCTTTTCTTCCGCTTTCTTCAGATGAACTTTTGTTCATTTGGCTCTATTGCATGTAGAGCTCAAAGACACCTTGGTGATCATTGGGTTTAAACACCATCATTTTACATATAAGGAAATTGAGGCTCAGAGAAAATAATGTGAGAGATAGAAGTTCTAACTTGAACAAGAGCTGAGAAGCAGCATGACATATTAGAAAAATCCTGGATTTGGATTGTTACAAGGGTTCCAATCCCAGTTCTGCTGTTTATTACCTGTATGACCTCAGGCAAGTCAGTCAGTCAACAACCATCTATCTAGCACTTAACTGAGTGATTCCATGATGATTTGTCTAAGATCCTATGACATGACTTGCCTAAGGACATACAGAAAATAAATAACAGACCTGGGAATGAAAGCTGCATGATGTAACTCCATTTTGAATACTCCTCTGCTATGTTACTTCTCTTCCCAGTTCTTGATCAAGTCAGAACTTTTACCCCTCCTTTTGTCAGGATTACTTTTCTTGTTCTGTTCATTAGTTCAATCAATTCTTGTGCCTATCCAACTATACTACTAATTAATTAATCCTTAATTTATCTCTTAGATCTCCCACTACTACCAAGAACAACAATTACAATTATTCTTGGATGTTACATTACAATCACTATGATGCTGTGTGTGAAAGGATTTTTCCAAGCATGATCTCATTGGTCTCTCCATGAGATGTTTCCTTTCTCTGGAGCTCATCTGTAAAATGAGGAGTTGGGTTAGCTTCTCTCTAAGGTCTCTTCCCATTCTCAATCCTGTTAGTCTATGAATCTGGGATTATGGCATGACCAACACTATTCTATGTCTTGTTGGAGGTACTTTAAAAGCATAAGAAACAGTTCCTGGCCTCAAGGAACTTGCAGTCTAGTTGAGAAGGCAGTGAAGCAGAGATGATAAGTTAAAATAGAATTTAGATAAGGGAGATATCATGATGGCGACCTAGAAAAAGTATCATAGAGCTTTGTAGTACTAGAAAGAACCTTGGTAATTATTTAATCACACCATTTGGATGAACAGGGAGACATCAACTACAATCCTTCCAGCAAGATGGATGACCACAGAAGCTTACCATCAGCTCTGGTGCTGAACTCTACATATTGTAGCCTGTTTCCTCTTATTAGAATGTAAGCTCTCTGAGAACAGAGCGTGTCTCGCTTTTTTGTACATGTATAACCTACATTTAGCCCAGTGCTTGGCATATATAGGTGCTTAATAAATGTCTTTTCATTTATTTTACAGAAGACAAAACTGAGGCCCAGAGAGGTTGTAACTTACTCAAGATCAATCAGCTAGTGGCAGAACTGAAACAAAAACTCAGGTTCCTGCCTTCCCAGGACAAAAGGAAAAAAAAAAGAGTGCACAGAGAAGGGCTTTACCTTGTTTTTTTAAGGATGGCTAGGATCCTGTTGCTACATTTTTAATCTTTCCATCTTGTAGTCTAAATTTGGATTGTTAGCATCCCTTACACACCCTTTTTTTTGTAGTCCTCAGATAAGTGAACTCCTATAGAAATGGGTGGTATAACTGATTCTAAGATAGGCAATATGACCTCTGAACAAAGGTGAAGAGAAAGTCATTCTGCTGGGTGTAAACAGGAGTGGAGAGGGGAGAGTGAGACGATCCTTGGTATTTGATTATAACTACATGATCTGGCAAGAGTTTAGGAGTCCCAGCCCTTCTGAGCAGCAAAAAACACTGTGATGTACATATTAGGATTAGAATTAATTAATCCTTACATTTCATTAATGTATGCTTAGATGCCTCTTTTTGAAAATGTAAAGAATTCATCCACTGCTGAGGACTGAGTCCCTCCAGGGGTATGGGTGCATTGTTGCTATTTAGGCAGTTGCCCTATTTGCATTAATGGCATTTTCATTACTGGTAGCCAAAACAGAAAGTGGGCAGTTCCCTTAGTGTCACTGAACTGGACTCTTGCCACACTCCTGCAGGGTTCACTTCTAATTTATAAAGTGCCAAGATATTGTAGTTCTGGCTTCCCCACAAGGCCTACGGGAAGCACCATTCTAAGGTCTCTTTGCTATTTGAATTCATTTCAGTTTAATAAAAAATTAGCAAGAATTTCTTTAATCTGGAAGGCACCACACTAGGGTTTTGGGGGACAAAATGAAAAAAAAAGGGCTAAATGAAAACTGGTTCTTCCCTAAAGGAGGTGACATTCTCCTGGAAGTATTTGTACTAGAAGTACTTCCTAATTTCTCAAATGACCTATGATGCCTAAAAAGTGAGGGTAACTATTTCTCCTGTGCTGTCTTATCTACTGAGGGACCAGATTTGTAATCAAATTTCATTCCCAACACTTACTGACAGGGCAGCTAGATGGCCCAGTAGTGAGAATGTTGGACTTAGAAGTTCAAATCTGGTTTCAGATGTTTACCAGCTATGTGACCCTGGGCAAGTCACTTAACTGAGCTGCTTCAGTGTCTTCAAATGTAAAATGGAGATAATATTAGCATCTGCCCAGGGATATTTTAAGGACAAAATTAAATGATGTTTGTAAAATGCTTTCATATCTTAAAGCATTATAGATGCTAGTTATTATTATCAATATGTGATATCAAGCAAGCCTCATAATCTTTCTGAGCCTGTTTCTTCATCCAAAGAATAGACTGATAATAATTGAATTAATTTACCTGACAAGGGCATTGGTTGTCACAATTTAACCTCATCTGTGTCTTATATGGTAAAGAAAATGAGCCCTAAACAAAGAAGGCTTTGCTATTTATGATATGATAGGCTTTATGATTCTATTACTCTGCATCATACATATTGAATGCGGCAGAACATGACGAATTCTCCAATAAACCCTCATCATACATTTAGTTAGAGATGTTTAAGGCATACAGCTTATGAACAAACTGGCTGTGAAACCTTTAGCAATTCACCTCACCTCTCTGGGCCTCACTTTCCTTATCAATGAAATGGGAGATTTTAACTAGTCCTTAAGGTACCTTTCAGCTCTCATATTTGAGGATTCTGTAGTCTGGAAAAGAATCTATTCGTTAAAATAAAGTTTTCAACAGGCACACCAGTACTCAGCCATGTGTTGATAATAAAAAAGGGAGTTAAATAATAGCACTGATCCCTTGGGGCTGTAATTTATGAAATCATTCCAGGCCTCTCAGCCCACAGACTTGGATGCAGGTGGATAGTCAGACTCTAGCCAAGGCAATGCTGGGGGAGGATAGAAGTGGGATTAAGAGATTTCCAGCTGACCTGACAAGTAACAAAATAATTAGAATGCAGAAGTTTGCAAGGAGAAATTTCTAAAGGTATTGTTGGATGGGAATCCTCCATCAGACCACAGTGTTATTAGGAGCTGCAACTCAACCTGAGGTTGGCCAGAAAGATCCATCCTTGAATGGATCCCGATTCTGCAGCCACTCATGCACAACAGATACCCTTTAGGGGCCATTGTATAAGGTAAGAAGGTAGGATCTGATCTCTAAAACTAGAGGCGCCAACTTCCTCTGGGATAAAGAGATTTCCAGTACTCATTTCATCACCGCCTTTCAGTTCCCAGCTAAAGTCCCATCTTCTGCAAGAAACCTTTTCTGATCTCCCTTAATGCTACTCTGCTGATCATCTCCAATTTCCCTGTCTATAGCTTGTTTGGAGACAGCCAGTTGCATATTATCTCCCTCCTCGAACTGTGATCTCCTTGAGACCACGGACTTGACTTTAGCTTTTCTTCGTATTTCTAGTACTTAGCACAGTACTTGGCACATTTTTGCTGTTGCTGTGTTGTTAGTCACATCTGATACTTCATGACCCTATTTGGGACATTTTTGGCAAAGATACTGGAGTGGTTTGGTATTTCCTTCTCCAATTCATTTTACAGATGAGGAAATTGAGGCAAACAGAATTAAGTGGCTTACCTAGGGTCACACAGTTAGTAAGTGTCTGAGGCCAGAATTGAACTCAGTCCTCCTGACTCCAGGTCTAACACTCTCTCCACTGTGCCACCTACCTGCACATGGTAAGCTCTTATTAAGTGCTCAATGACTGTCTTAACTCCATTCCAAATTCTTTGAAAATACGGATGAAAAAGAAGAAGATCAGATGGGACAAGGTTCAGAGGAGGGAAAATAAAACCATAGCACTGGACTAAAAAGAAGCAGCACAGATTCTAGGCCAGCTCTTCCCTTAATAGGGGTGGGACATCTGCAGCCTTAAGGCCACAGGTGGCCTTCTAGGTCCTCAAGTCCAGCCCTTTGAATGTATCCAAACTTCATAGAACAAATGCCCTTAATAAAAGGACTTGTTCTCTAAAATTTGGATGAGTCAAAAGGCTGCGCCCAAGAACCTAGAAGGCCACCTGCGACCTTGAGGCCGAAGGTTCCTCACCCCTGCCTAACTTACTGCTTCATTTCCTTAGCTTTTCTGGGCCTTAGTTTTTTCATCTGTAAAATGAACGATCTGGTCCACTTGTAAAATCCCTAACAGGCAAAAAAAATGTACCAAGTCCTTTAAGTAGCCACATATGATGACATATCTATGTAAAATATGAAAGTTATTCTCAACTCTGCCACCTCACTAGCCATTCAGCACTCTCCCCTTTCCTACCTTCCCCAACACACATACACACACACACACACACACACACACACACACCACACACACCCCATCCCATAGCTTCTGGCTGGCTCCACATATACTGCAAAGATATGAAGCCCAGACCAGGTGAAAATTTGGTCTTTCACAATGCAGCACATTATAGGATGAGAATTTCTGGTTGCTTGTTGTTTACTTTGAGTTCTCAAGTGACCTGTCCCCCCCTTTACTCCATTCTTCCTTCCATTTCAATTTGAGGAAGACCAGACCAGTGATTAGAAAATACAGGAAAAAGCCAAAAATATTGAGGTCAGTGGACACTGACCGTAAACAGGTGGGAGTATAATCTGGTTGTGATCCAAAGAGACCTAAGTTTTTCATGTTAAACACCAGCTGCCCTGGAAGGCAAAGCACTTGCAGATAGTAGAGAAGAGGCAATGGTTTTGCTGTCTCTGAGCCTCTGTTTCCTTCTTAGCCAATGCACCAGATGCTGTCAGGAAGGACTACCTCATTCTGAGCCTGAGGCCAGACAAGAAAGCTAGCTCTGTGGATTTTTTTTTTTAATGTAGATGCGCCTCACTTTAAACAATAGCTATGCCTGAGAGGAGTCTTCCATGGCTTTCTCAAATGTGGTAATTCTTTGCATTAACCTTTTTTTTTTAAACTGGACCTGGGATTTCCTTTGTATAGGAAATTCTCATTGAAGAAACTCCCTCTACCAATGCAGAATAACAAGTACTCTACAACTTAACACTTCAGAAATTTGCATGAGAATTTATGTGCCTTGTCTAGGGTCACACAGCTAGTATACTGAATCCAGACCTTTCTGATTGTGAGACCAGCACTTTATTCATAGCGCCAATGTTTTGTTCTTCAAACAAAATTTTTATCCTTGAGAATTGCAGGTTAACTTTCCTTAGCACTTTATGCTACCATACAATTTCTAAAGCATTCACTTTTCATTTCTCACGGAAACTCAGAGTCAAGAGGACCTAGCTCAGAGATAAAGGAAACATACCTTAGCAGAGTTAAAAGGAATTCTCTTCCAGCCCCTACCTGAAAAGGTACCTCCTCTATCATACTCTTGACAAATGGTCAATCAAGCTCCATTTGAAAATGACCAGTGATGGTGGAGTCATTACATACTGATGCAGCCCATTCCTTCTTTGGATTAATGAAGTTTTTTTTTTCTTATGTCTAGCAGTTGAATAGATGATTGTGCACTCAATGTAGTCTCTGAGTCTGAGATGTAACAGAGTATGGATTGATTTTCTTCTGCTTGTGCTGATTTTGGTCTGACAATTAATACCAAGAAAACACAGGTTCCCTACCAGCCAGTACTGTGCCATCATTACATGGAGCCATTGGTTACAGCAAATGGAAAAAGTTTGAATGCTGTGGTTAAGTTCACTTACTTTGGCAGTATACTTTCCAGGGACGTCCATATAGATGCTGAGGTTGACATATACATTGCCAAAGCTACCTCAGCATTTGGAAGGCTCCAAAGAAAAGTATGGGAGAAAAATATTAGGCTGCCTATCAAACTAAAGGTCTATAGAGGCATTGTGCTGACCTCATTGCTGTATGGCTGTGAAACCTGGACAATCTACCAGTGCCATGCCTGGAAACGGAATTGCTTCTATTTGAATTGTTTTAGAAAGATTCTGAAGGTACAAACATGTTTCCCTAAAAGACAATTTTACAGAGAATTCACACAAGGCAAGAGCTT
This sequence comes from Phascolarctos cinereus, assembly GCF_003287225.1. NCBI lineage: Eukaryota > Metazoa > Chordata > Mammalia > Diprotodontia > Phascolarctidae > Phascolarctos > Phascolarctos cinereus. The sequence goes on along the minus strand of NW_027555625.1, from coordinate 153,698,963 downwards.
ACACAGAGGTCAGAAGAAGAAATGCAAAGGACACTCAAGATCTCTCTGAAGAACTTTAGTATTGATTGTAAGGCATGGGAGATGCTGGCACAGGATCACCCAAAGTGATGTGCCCACATCAGAGAAGGTTCTGTGCTCTGTGAGGAAACCAGAAGTGCAGTAGTTCAAAATGAATGTCAGATGCACAAATCTAAAGGCATCTCCATCCCAAATGTTCAAATGGACTACTTGTGCCCAACCTGTGGGCGAGCCCTCCAAGCTCATATTGGACTGATCAGCTACAGGCGGACACACTGTACCTTGACCCAAACATAGTGATGTCATTTTGGTCCTCTTCAAGCACAAATGATGCACAACAGCAGTTGTACTTAACTGTATAATCTGATGTTTTTTTCTGCCCCCTCAGCCTATCTGTTAGGTATCTTCCCACAAAACTACAGACTATAGTCTGTAGTTTCATGGGAAGACACAAACACACACACACACACACACACACACACACACACACACACACACACCACATGCTGGGACCATCAATCTAAAGATTTAAAGGACTTTAGGGATCATCCAGCAAGACTTTATTATTTTACAGTTGATGGCCCTGAGGCTCAGTGTGAATAATTGACTTGTTCAAGTTCAAGCAGGTCGTAAGTATCAGAGGCAGGATTTGAACCGAGATCCTCTGCCTTGTAAATCAGTGCTCTTTCCCTTGTGTCATGCGGACACCCCAAAAATATTGCAAAGCAAATTATATAATCTTTTAATTTCTAGACCAGCTGGGGAACCTGTGGCCTCAAGACAACATGCGGGCCTCTAGGTCCTCAAGTGCTGTACTTGAGGACGTAGAGGGCCACATGTGGCCTGGAGGCCGCAGGTTCCCCACCCCTGTTCCAGACTTAAACACCAGATAAAATGAACATTTCCATGCACAAAGGAGAAAAGAAAAGAATTATATACAACATTACGTCTCTTATGCAGGTCCTTTTATATCTTGGAAATGAGACCTTTGTCAGAAAAACCTGCTGCACAGATTTTTCTGGGTTTTTATCATTTACCTTTTAACTCTAATTATATTAATTTTGTTTGTGCAAAAAATTTATAATTTTTTGGAAATCAAAATCATCTATTTTATTTTCTATGATCCTCTTTCAATTATCTGGTCATATATTCTTCTTGTATCCATTATTGTGAAAGGTATTTCCTTCTTTGATCCTTTAATTTCTCTAGTAGATAAACTTTTATATCTAAATTGCAATTCTGGCATATAACATGTGATGCTGGTCCATCCATAACCTCTGCCAGACTTTTTCAGTGTTCTTAGTAGATTTTGTCAAATGATGAATTATTACTGCAGTAGCTGTGATATTTTAGTTTATTGAACAGTCACTATGTTTGCTTGCTTATATATATCATGTAACTAATCTACTCTACTGATTGACATCTATTATTCTTTAACCAGTACCAAGTTGTTTTGTTAATTAGTGCTTTATAATGTAGTTGAGATCTGATACTGCTAGGCTCTCTTCCTGATCCTTTTTTTTTTCATGATTTGCCTTTAGATTCTTGAACTTTTGTTCCTCAGGGTGAATTTTGCTATTTTTTCTAGGCCTATGAAGTAATCCTTTGGTAGCTAGCTTTGGTTGCTAGAACATTGAACAAAGGAATTAATTTAGATAACATTGTCATTTTCCTTATGTTTGCATAGCCCAAACATGAGGAATTAATAACTCTCCAATTATTTAAATACATCTTCATTTATACAAAGAATATTTTATAGTTGAATTCATGTAGTTCCTGTGTGCACTTTGATAGTTGGATTTTGTATTCTTGTTACTGACCTAAATGTTTTCTCAACAATCTATCTCCAGTCTTTATTACGTTTTTGCTCTCATGAGCAAAATTGCCTATTTATTTTGGGCAATATGACCTGCCAAGTGTCCTATCATCCATTGCTGTAGTTACATGCTGTGGTAATTTTAAATATAATTTCTCTTTCTATTTCCCCCATATAACCACACTTTCCTTATCCTCACCTAGCCTTAATCTTTCCTTAGGAACCAGAAAATTCCTTTCACGTGTTATAGGATACAGAAGATGCTTTTGTATTCCCACTATAGTTTAAACTCCAGAAGGATAACCATTTTGTTTTACTTGTCTGTGTATTTTCCTCAGTATCTAGCAAGGCATACTGCACAAAGTTGGTGATTAATAAATAATTGTTGAAGGAATGAAGGTGTGTCCTCATAATTACGGTGAAATCTTTTTAAACCTGGTAAACCTCTTTAAACCAAGTCTTCCAACAGTACCTCTTATTAAAAGCTTAGTCAGGGCAGCTAGGAGACACAGTAGATAGAGCACCAGCCCTGAAGTCAGGAGGACCTGAGTTCAAATCTGACCTCAGACACATAACACTTACTAGCTGTGTGACCTAGGCAAGTCATTTAACCCCATTGACTAACCAAAAAAAAAAAAACAGAAGCTTAGTGACTTAGCCATCCTAGATAACATTGTGATTTCAACTGACATCAAGTTATCTTCTAGCTGTTTGGATTGTGGTGACAGTCATTAATACCTGACCCTTCTTCCATTCAGCTCTAGTCAGAGTGGACTTAGAGCAATAAGTCACTGGATTTATATTAAGGATATGGCTTCCTCTTATCAACAGGGCAGGAACCTCTTGAATCAAAATCGGCTTGTCCTTTGAAAAGAAAGGTGGCATTCATTGGTTCTTGGAGCTTGCAACGCAAAAGATTCAATATTTTCTTTGTAACACCTGACATATGCTATGGTATCTATAGAGTGGTTTTCTAGCAAGAAATAACTGGGCAAAGAGCACATGATCAAACAAGGTTGGAAGTAGTCAGTGGGGCTAAATGACATTGAGTATCCTTTCTATGAGCCCCTCTCTCTTCTCTCTTCGTACTCGTTAGAGGAGCATGAGAAAGTAGGTTTTTTGTTCATTTCTTTCTCTTCCTGGTTTCTTTCCTCTTTCCTCCTAGAGAACAGAGCAGCAAAACATATTGAAGATCTCCTTCTCTGGGGAAGGCTTTCCTGGGAAGAAATAAATTCTCCCAACTTGGTGAGCAAAGGCACAACTAAATTTCTCCTTATTTTGAGGTAATATGGGAAGGATAATGCATTACCAATATACTTTCAGGAATTTTTGCGTGCCTTGAAACTGTACAAATGCTTTTCAGAATCATATTCACCATTTATGTGCCATTTTAATGATTTTGTATCCTTTTTAATGACCTAAATTTTTTTTCAATAACCTATTGACAGTCCTTTGCTCTCATGAGCAAAATTGTTTATTTCTTTATTGTTATTTATTTATACAACCTTCCAATCATCTTATTGTTTATTGCTGTAAAGATATCTCTACCTGATGATCACTGCTCTTCAATGGATCTGTTGCTCAGACCATTTTTGGTAAAGAAAAATAGGCATTCTCTGATAATTTCAATTGTTCACATCAGTAATAAAAGTGCTCCTAAAATTTGGGGTCTGCATACCAGGAACAGCAGGGAGCTTAGGAATACTTGAAATTTATTGTCATCCTTTTTTCCATAATTACAGAAACTAAGCCTCTCTCATATAAACTCATCAGCCAATGATTGGCAACTTATCCCTTATTTTGTCCACAAGAAATTATCATCCAGACAGTAGGCTTTAAGGCAAAGGATCTGACAAACTCCTCATAAGACAAGAGGCAGAAGAAAGCTTCTTAATAATGAATGCCCCCCAAAAAATTGAATGCCACATCATTTATCAAAAGACATTTGAGAATTTTAAAATTAATTCTGTCCTTTGCAAATGTTTTCTCTTTGGGGGTCTCTAGTAAGCATCCCAAAGTTCATTTCACATCTGGAAAAGAAAATGACATGACACCAAAATTTGAATCTGATGGAAGCACATAAACCCAGAATTAGGATCCTAATCACTAGGGGAATCAAAATTCTTGCTCCCGACACATCCCATTTATAGAACACAAGGGTTGATGACGCACAATCTAAAATGATAATCATTCCATACATTCTGACCACCTGCTGGGTGAAAACCAAATCCATTCAAAAGGCCTGGGAGCTGGCCATGGGAAAGTTGGGTTCTGTTAAACAAATATAAGTTTTATTCTGTATTCCAATAACTTGGATGGACCTGCTCAGGGTGGTGGGCCTTTCTCTTTTAGTAGTAATTCCTATGTGCTCAGTAGTGGGCTTAGGTTATGGTACAGTTGATTGTCACAACACAAACAGCAGTCAGCCCTCTTCTCTCTCCAGGTCAATAATATTGTTTTGCTTGCCAGTAGCCTCTTCACAATGAACTGTATAAAAACAAACAAATACAGGCACAGAAGATGTAGAAAGGAGAAAGACAAAAGATGGATTCAATTTTTAAATGTCAGAGGTTTTTTTTTTTTTGTTATTTTAAAAACATCATGACCTTGACAATTGTGTTTGAAAAGCTCTGGAGAAAAAAAAATGCCTCAGCTGTGTCTTCTAAAAAACAAATCCTTGAGAAAAGTTCAAAGTCAGGCCCCTTTTCCAACATACCTGCCTGTTCTGCATGGAAATTGAATATTACTTTGTATATCTGAATGGCCTAGGTCTGAGTCTAATCCAGATAAATGGAAAAACTGAGACAGTCATGAGAGCCAATTCAGATCAAGGCTTCAAGAGCTGTCATTTAGTTCACCAAGAATATTATTAGGTGACTCTTATTGCCAGATGCTTTGGAAGGACTGAGGATATAAAGACAAAAAAAAAATCCCTGCCATCAAAATTTTTATACTTTACTAGGTGACATGGGATAGTTTCAGAGAGAGGGTGTTGGCACAGCACATACACAAATAAGTAAATGTGAAATAGGGTTTTTTTGAAGCATACACAGAAAGATAGAAAAAAAAAGACATACAGATAGAAACAACAGAGAGAGAGAAAGAGAGGGAGAAGCAAAGAGAGATAGAGAGACAAGGACAGAAAGAGAGATGGAGAAACAGAGACAGAGATAGGGAGATGGCATTATCAGACAAGAAGTAAAGAAAAGTTTCCCATCCATGAGGTAATGGCACTGAATCCAACCTTGAAGGGAATCTAAGAGGCCAGGGTAAGATGGCAGAGCATTTTAGCCATGAGGAACAGCCAGTTCAAACTCATGGAACTAGGAAATGGAATATCCTGTTTGAGTCTAATTGGGCTGGACTTCAGAGGGCATGAAAGGGAATACTGTATAGGGCTGGAAAGGTAGATTGGTCCCAGGCTGTGGGGGCCTTGAAGTGCCAAACACTGCTGCCTCATCTCCTGAGGTCTTCTCACCCTGGAACATCCTTCTACCGTGCCACCCCCTTTCCTGGTGAGTTTCTGCTAGGAGGTCCTGAGTTTGGGGAATGAGCTCAGATTAGCTATGGTTCATCCTCCTCCTGACCATACTTCTGATTTGCCATCATACTTCTGAAGGGGTACCTTCCTTCTACTTCTAAAACCTGTGTACCCCACCCCTGCTTTCAGCTGCTTTCTAGTGCCTTCAGTGATTAAGATGTCAGGTCCTTGAGGACAGGGATCTTTCTTTTTGCTTATACACATGTTTCCAGCATTTAGCACAGTTCCTTGCACACAAGAAAGCCTTAATAAATGCTTTTTTGCCTCTCTGACTGTCAAATACAAAGGAGATTATATTTGATGCTAGAAGTGAAGAGAAATCAGTGGAGCATACTGAGCAGAAGGGAAACTTGGCTGCTAAAAAGAGGATGGACTGGAGAAGGGAGAAACTGGAATAAGGGAGATCAGTAAGGAACAAAGTATTGCACTTGTCCAAGTGAGATAGAATGAGGCTCTGTACTAGGTTAATGACTGTACAAGTAGAGAGAAGAGTATGTAGGGAAAAGATGATATAAGGGGGAAATAGCAACTAATTGGATGATGTGAACAATGTAAGAATCATGGATGACTCTGAGATTGTGAATTTGAGTGACTGGAAGTATAGTGATGCCTTTAACATAAAAAGGGAAGTTTAGAGGAAGGATAGGTTTTCAGATTATGCTTTGGGAACAATAGAATCCACTCCCCCAGAGGGCTGAGAACCTGAAGCTGGATAACCTTAAGTTCCTTGGTGGTGGCATTAGAATGTTACCAAGGACAGAACCGCAGGGCTCTTTCTGTTTAAAGGCTATTCGTCCTGTTTCTTTACAGGAACATCATAAATAGTGAACAAATTTTTTTTTGAATTGACATGAACACTCAGAAAATATTTTTTTTTAAGGATGAATGAGTTATAGTTGGGTGGAATGATAGTCTATTCTCAACCACCTGTGCTAAGAGGAGGAAGCAGTTGTGTAAACAATCTCAAACCTCCCCCTTTTTTTCCAAGTTGCATTTAAACTATGCTGTTCTAATACTGCCTAGTAAACACCTATGCTATACTTCTGGTTACTTTATTTCTTTATTATTTTATTTATTCAATTTTCCTTAAATGATCATAAAATAATCATATAGATATCTTAATAAAAACTAACTACAATTTATATAACATTTTAAAATTTGCTAAGCACTTTACAAATATTACATCATTTGATCTTCACAACTACCTTATGAAGTAGAAGTTATTATTATCCTCATTTAAAAGATGAGGAAACTGAATCTAACAGAGATTAAGTGACTTGTCCAGGGTCACCTAACCAGAGAGTGTCTTCAGCAGAATTTGAACTAAAGTCTTCCTGATTCTAAGTTCTGTGCTTTATCCCCTGTGCCATTTAACTGTTAATAATGTACAATAACGGCAGCTGGGTAGCATAGGCTTGGAGTCAGGAAGACTCGCCTTCCTGAGTTCAAATATGACCTTAGATGTTTACTAGCTGTATGACCCTGGGCAAGTCAATTAACCTTGCTTTCCTCAGTTTTCTCATCTGTAAAATGAGCTGGAGGAGGAAATGGCAAACCACTCCTGTGACTTTGCCCCAAAAAAAAATCCTAAATGAGGTCACAGAGTCAGACATTACTGAAAAATGACTGAACAACAACAACACAACCCAATATATAATAGTATATATTCAACCCATTTTTTGATGATTTCTTCTGCTTTTTTAATGCAATTGAACATATGCCAGGACCCTGTAGTATTTCACTATCAGGTTCTTCTGACATCTGACACTAATATGACCTAAAGAAAAAGAAATGACTCAAAAGGGGTGGGTACCACTGACAATGTGATGAAGATCCATCCCTGAAAATTCTTTTGATATTTTCCATGCCTCAGACCTCAGTCACCTTGGCAACGTGACCTTGTATTTGAGACTCACAGGGAACACTCAACACACAAGAATACCTTCAAAAATGCAGAGAAAGACCTCCAGGGACATTTGAAATATCCAGATACATCGCTTTTCTACAATGAGGTCTTTTCTACCTATCTTTTCTCTCCTTCCTCCAATGCCATATATTTCTACAAAATGAGAGACTACCTTTCCCTAAAAAGCCAATTCTATTTGACTTAAAGTCATCATCACCAAGATGATCAATTGATCATCAAGAATTATTGATATTGAATTGATATTGATCATTGATCATTGAAATTGATAATCTTTATAGTACCAACAATGAATAATTAGCTCCATGTAGTCCTTCCTAGGACACAGAGCACCAAACCCTGGATCATAAGTATATCAGGGCAGTGTGTGGCATATTCATTTTCTGGATTTCAGACACAGATATTGGATTCTACACTTCCACCACACACACCTGCGGGTCATCTCCCAACTGCTATCTTCAAGTGAGTGCTCAAATGATGAAAACAAATCTCTCTACCTGGGGATGCAGGGGGAACATAAGGGCAATAAGTCCCTTGCATAAAAAGTTATGTGACCACAGTAGGTGACAAAGCCAAATAAAATGGATTGGGCATTACTTAACGAAAATTTAGATTTTTCTCCACCCCTACTTCCCGCCAATTACAGAGTAAATGGAAAGGTGGGCAAAAGTGAATGCAAAGAGAGCTAACGAACTCCAGACCTAGTTTGACTTCTCTCTATTTTATGTATCACTTTGAATTTTTGAAAGCTTAACTCAGTATTTTATTTTATTCTCATTCTTAGAGAAGCTGTTTGGTATTATAGAAAATTCAGGGACCTTAATCATCTAGTCCACCCCCTCCTTTTTAACATAAGGAATCTGGGGCCCAGATAGGTTAATGATTTTCCCCAAGGTCACACAAGTGACAGATACAGGATTTGAACCTGGGTTATTTCATTCTAAATCCAATGTGCTTTCCATGGTACCATGCTGCTCCTGTTCAGAAACCAGTACTTGCACATTCCATTTTAGTTACCTTGGAAATGTGCCTCAGTCTCTCTGGGCATCCATTTTCTCATCTATAAAATGAGATGTTTGGACTAGACAATCTCTAAAGTCTCTCCAGCTCAAAAAAAAATATTCATCTCATATAATTTTAATTGGAATCTAGTCTACCTCCCACCTTTATTTTATGAATTAGAAAGCCTGAGCCCAGAGTAAGTATATATTTTTGCCTAGTATGAATTAATTCTATTCAATAAGCATTTAATTATCTGAAGAGCAGGCTTCTGAGTCAGAACTATTTGGGTTCAAGTCATACCCTGTACACATAATGGCTGCATGGCCCTGGTCAGTCTCTCTGGGCCTCAGATTCCTCATCTGAAAAACCTCTTAGTGACCTAGAGAAGATTTGAGGAGAGAGGAAGAGAGTACTCATACAATTGATTATCTATTTTCCTTTTCCAGGTAACTTCCCCCATTCAAGAACACTGGATAGGGAACTTGAATCCTATTTCAATCCCTACTAGAGGGTTCTTGGACAAATCAACCTTTCCTTGATTCAGCTGCTATTTACTCATCTATAAAATGAGGGAATTGAGTGAGTGATGTCTAAGTGGTTTTCCGGATGTCGTTGTTATTATCCCTTGATTTTTTTCTAGATAAGGTAAAGTCTCAGAGTGCATATATCTCAGTCACTCTCCCTGAATTTAATTTCATCACCAGTCACCTATTAATGCCAAGTGGCCTCCCCAAGTTGACATTTTCCCATTCTAAGTACACATAACTCTAAGAACACTTTCATCCTTAAACAGGAAAATGGTAATAAAAATGGGCCAGCTGAGGGACCAAAGCCTTCAACCATGAGCAAGTCACAAAAACTTACCTAAGTAGAAAATAGTGAATAGAACGCCAAACAAATACAAAGAAAGGAGAGTCGGATTCAGAAGTCCTATGAGAACCTTAAATCAGAAGTCCTAGGAGAACCACAAATTGCCTGAAGCAATCCAGGTATAATTTATTGTAGATACCCTAGAAATAGCAGTGACCTGGGGAGCTAGACCGGTCTTGATGCCTTTTCATATGCTGTCTTCTCTGCCTGGAATGTGCTCCCTCCTCACCTCTGCTTCTTAGAATCTTAACTTTCTTCAAGCTCAATTCATGTGCTATTCTTTTTAAACTCTCATACTTGTTAGTGACCTGTCTTGCCTCCTCCAAACAGATAGATAGACAGACAGACCAACAGACAGACAGATGATGGATGGATGGGTAGATAGATAGATAGATAGATAGATGGATAGTTAAATGGGTAAATACCAATATCTATCTACACATATAAATATAATGCTATATATGTTTATTTTGTCCATACACACCACAAACCCACACAGACTTACAGTAGATTATAAGCTTCCTGCAGGGAGGGACTATTTTTTTGTTTGTGCTTTGCTTTGCCTTATTTTATATTTATAGTCTCTAGCATAGTGTCATGCACACAATTAGTGTATCATAAATGTTGGATGCATCTTGTTGGATTGGACTTGCATTGATGATGGTGAACAAGAAGGGATTTTCCTTTTGTCTTCCCACAGTATTTAATCTATAGCAGGCAACTAATAAATGTTTGATTATTTATTGATCACAGAATTGCAGAATTTCAGGATTTGAAGGGCATCTCTGAGACCATACAGTCCAAACTGAACAGCAATCCTTAATATGTTGTACTTAATGATGACTTGGATTGCACCCATGATGGCCAGGTGAACTGAATTGTGGCAAGGTTTATCTGTTCATCTGTACCATCTTAAAAAAACAAAACAAAACAGTATCAATTACAACAGCTGAATTATTAGAATGTAGATCTGTATGGGCTTAGGTGAACTGACTCACCAAGTTGGGACTCTGGGGAGCTGGCCCTTTAAGGCTAGCTTACCCAGGAATGTTTAAAAATTGTTTTGGTTCTAGCAACACAAGTAATAAATAGCTATACTGTGATCTGATCTAGGCTGAACTTCTCAGGGCACCTTCTTTACTCTCTATCATCAACTCTTTTCTCAAAAAGAGATGTTTCTGTTCCTAGAAATAAAATTGATTCACAAAGCTTGCACTGAAACCAGTAATCAGATGTTAGCTTTTTTTTTCCTGTCCTTTCTAATGAGGAAAGAAAAATTACTAACTCTTATTCATGATTTTGGTGATACCTAATTCTCATCTAACTTTTGTATAAGGAGGCACTATGGTGTAGTCAAAAGAACACTGGTGTTAAATTTCACATACTAGTTATGTGGCCATGGGCAATTCACTTGACTTCTCTGAGACTCCATTCTCTCAAAAAGTGAGTGTGGTAATACGTAGTTATCTACCTCAAAGGGACTGGGTTGGAGGAAAGTACTCTGGAAACCTCCAATCATTACACAAATGAGAGCTATTATTTCTATATACTAAACCTGTTGCCAAATTAGTATTGGCACAATGGCCAAAAATCTAAGAAATCTTTCTTCAATGAATAAATTAGTGAATTAAATCATAAGGGCACACCATATATTGTGTGGGATACTGACAAGGTAATAAAATCTTCAAGATCCTGTTCAAATTCTGCTGGACATTATCACCCCAGCCAAAATGACCACACTCTTTCCTGACTTTAATAAAACTGTACTATTCATCAGACGTGTGTTCCCATTTATTTTTAATTAACTATGTATCCTACATGTCTAACTAAAGTGTAAGCTCCTTCAGGGCAAGATCCTATGCTAGGATCTCAATGCTCATTGTTTGTTGTTATTCTTGATTACTGATGATGGCAGTGGTGGTGAGGATGATGACCATGATGAAGATGATGATGATGTCAAATAAACCTATAAGATATGGACTCTTTTTTAAAGGAACTTGCAGTCTAGTTGGGGAAGACAATAACAAATCCAGTATCTGATGAGCAGTATCTTTTTTTCTCTTTATATTTTTATAAATGGTATTTTATTTTTTCCAACTACATATAAATATATTTTTCGACATTCATTTTTATAAGATTTTGAGTTCCAAATTTTCTCCCTCCTTCTTCCCCCCTCCCCAAGATGGCAAGCAATCTGATAATGTTAATACATATGCAATCATGTTAAACATATTTACAATTAGTCATGTTGTGAAAGAAGAAATAGAACAAAAGGGGAAAACCATGGAAAATGAAAAACAACAACAACAAAACGAAAATAATATGCTTTGATCGGCATTCATACTCTACAATTCTTTTTCTTAGTGTGGATAGCACTTTCCTTTATAAGTCATTTGGAGTTGTCTTGGATCATTGTATTGCTGAGGAGAGCTAAGTCCATCATAGTTGCTCATTGTGGAATGTTGTTGTTATTACATATAATGCTCTCCTGGTTCTGTGTACTTCGCTCAGCATTAGTTCAGGTAAGTCTTTCCAGGTTTGTCTCAAATGTGCCTGTTTGGTGAGCAGTATCTTGAGAGAATAGAGGGATGGACTTAGACTTGGAAAGGTTCAAATACCTCTTCAAGTACTTATTTAGCTGTGTGACTCAAGGCAAGTCACTTGACTTCTCTTGGTCTCTGTTCCTCATATTTAAAATTGAGAAGTTACACGAGGTTGTCCCTTTAAGTCTTAAATTTATGATGCTTTGATCTATGATCCTCTCTAGTGTAATGGAAACAATGAACATGAACTTGGATAGATTTCAAGAAATATTGGAGGATAGAAGGGCCTGGAGTTCTGTAGTACATAGGGTCACTAAGAGTCAAACATAACTGAAGAAAAACAAGTACCACTTGGGCCATACTGAGAGCATTTGCTACTGGGACTCAGAGGTTAGAAAGATTATTGTGGTTTAGAAAGATCGTAGGAGGCCTCATGGAAGTACAATTTGAGCTAGACCTTGAAGGACAGGATAGGGTTTGGCTAAGCAGAGAGGAGTGAAGGTGGCATGCCGAGCTTGCAGATGACATGAATGAGGAAATGATGTGAAGGTTAGAGAATTTTCAGTGTTGTGTATACCCTTGTTTAGCTGTTGTGGAGGATTTACAGAGGGTAGTAGTGAGGGTGGAATTTAGAAAAGTAGGTCAGGATCAAATTATAGGTCATCTCTGATTCACTTTATAAGGATTTATCAAAAGCACCCACTCTGTACAAGGTACCATGTAAAGCACAGGAACAAAATGGAAAAGCAGTCCTGGCTAAAGAATTTTGACTTGATCTTTTGGAAATAGGGAGCTACTGGAGATTCATGAATACAGAAGTGATCTAATCAAGGAACACTTTTAGGAAGATTAATGTAGCATGTTGCTCCAGATAGATTGAAGAGGGGAGACAATAGAGATGAAGAGAAAAGTTTCATAGTCCATGAGTAGAACAAGAAGGACATGAACTAAGAATTATCACATCTTTATTCTTTCACATTCTCTGAAGCCATTTCAAGGATCCCTGAAATTTTCTAGCCTCTCATACAACTACAAATGCCCTCAAAATCTCTCCTGTAATAGTGTTGGCCGTGTTATATTTTAGCGTGTTACCTTGTCATCTTAGCAGAGCGGCTGGCACACAGGAAATAAGAAATGCTTTTTTTCCTTTCTTCTTTCATTGACTAAAGGGTAAAACTTATATTTCTGTAGACACAGGGACTGAATGTGTGATTTCATTAGTATAATGAAATCCCAGGTAAGGAAATTCTATCTACCAATCCAGGTCTACATCTATAATCCTAGAAAGTTGCCTAGAATACAGAGATGTTGGGTGACTAGCCCAGCAGGTTCACAAAGCCAGAATGTGTCAGAGGCAAGGCTTGAACCTAGGTCTTCCTAGCTGCAAAGCTAGCTCTTTATCTATTATATTATGGGGCCTCTCTATATCCGTATTATGGGAAAATGTCAACAATGTTAACAACCGTTGTAAACATTACAGCTATTTCCAGACTTCTCACTAGGTCAATTGGGAAGTATTTTTCAAATCTTAAGATGCCATACAAATGGTATTTCTCTTGAGAGAGACATCTTGCTGCAACAAATAAAGGTTGAATGTGGAGTCAGGAAGTCCTAGGCTAGAATCCAGGTGCTATTATTATCCCCATTTTACACATGAAGACACTGAGTCTGAGAGGTTTGGTGGTTTACACAGGGTCACACAGCTCGTATCTGAGTCAGGATTTGTACTGAGGACTTCTTTACTCTTAAGTTCTATTCTTTACCTATTTTTACCACAAGCTGCCTCATATAAACTGTAGCATGTAAGTTGAGCTTTATTTCAAGTAGGTCTTTACTTGATGCTCTAGGATTTTCTAAGTATGCCATCATATCATCTGCAAAGAGTGATAGTTTTGTTTCTTCTTTACCTATCCTAATTCCTTTAATTTCTTTTTCTTCTCTTATTACTAAAGCTAACATTTCTAGTACAATATAAAATAATGGTGGTGATAATAGACATCCTTGTTTCACCCTCAATCTTATTGGAAATGCTTCTAGCTTATCCCCATTACATATAATGCTTGCTGATGGTTTTCGACAGATGCTACTTATGTAAGTTGAGCCTTAAAGAAAACATGAGATGCTAAAAGAAAAAGGAAGGAAGGAAACATAACACAACTGTGAAGAACCAAACAGTGCAGAGAGAATTGAAGCAATCCAGGAAGCCTTCATGGAAAAAGTGAAAGGTTTTGTACTAGATTCTAACTCTGTGACTAGTATGTGTCTGCTTAGAACTGTTGCATGCCAGACTATGAATTATCCCAAAAGCCAAGGGATAATAATCTCAAGAAAATAAAAAGCAGACTTCTCCATGTTTGGTTATTTGATGTTTATTCTGGGAACAACAGTTGGAAAATTGCTCTTTAGTTGATCATTCTTCTGCAATGTCAAAGACAAACCAATTTTTTTTCCCAAGGAAAACTGAGTTATAGATAGTACTTACTAAGATGAATGGAAGTAATAAGGCAGTTTACAAGAGAAAAGTTTGTGGGTTTCAACAATCTGGAATTTTCTTCATGTTGAATAGTAGATATGTTTTCATTTATGGGAGGAAGGGAGAGGCGCTGCTTGCTTTTTATTGTTGTTTTTAACATTGAAAAATAACAATATAAAAAAAGCTACTTAACAGGTATATAGGAAAGACCTGAGGTGTATGCTGGGGGAGAGTAGGGTGGGGAAGTAAGTGGAAGCAAAGTGTCCAAAATTCTAGAGCAGAAGTTTCTAATTCTTGAGATGTAAATTACTCTGAACACACAGGTTTTCCTCATTCATCTATGCCCTTCACAACTTTCTGTAACTGTGTGCTGACTCTCTTCCACAGAAAATGAGTTTAGCATGGAAGCGTGACTGAGGTCAATGTGCAGTTTTGATGTACTTATTATTTATCATTTGCTTTAATATATGAATACATGTAATAATATTACTATTTCATTTTCCTAATTGTTGGATAAATGTAATATATGTGTAAGATTTGAAAGTGTAATTATTGTGAATGGCTGGTTGTGTGAACAGAAATGCATTGGTGAGAGCTCAAGACATAAGGTGATATGTAGGGGGAGTATATTTCCTTTCAACAGGGTTAAACTTAGGACGCCAAGATAATGCATATGATGGCTCTTCTTAAAATAGCTCAACATACTACTTTGAGAATTTGTTAGAATGAGCCATCCAGCTTAGAGAATAAATAGATGTCCATATACCCTGGGGGAGGGGTGTGTATGTGTGAGTGGGAGATAACACACATGCACACACACATATGCATGTGTGTGCATGAAGTCTCCCCTGGTATAAGCTAAGCTCCTTGAAGTCAAAGGTTGTTTCATTCAGATTTTGTATCTCCAGAACATAGCATAGTACCTGGCACATTACAAATACTTCATAAATGCTTGTTTATTGAAGTATTATTTCTATTAAGCCCAACAAACATTTATTAACCATGTACTATTTTAAAAAGCACTGTCCTAAATCCATCGTGGAAACAATGATAAAATAAGAAATGGCATCTACCTCATATCTACCCTGAAGGAAGCATTTTAGTGGTATGATGAGTAGATTGCTGGTCTGGAGTCTTAGAAGACCTAACTCCAAATCCAGCCTCAGACACATACTAGATGTGAGACCCTGAGCAAATCACTTAACCATTAGCTTACTCAGTTTCTTCTTTTTTTCTTTTTTTGGGGGGGGTGGTGAGGCAATGGGGGTTAAGTGACTTGCCCAGGGTCACACAGCTAGTAAGTGTCATGTGTCTGAGGTCAAATTGGAACCCAGGTCCTCCTGACTCCAAGGCTGGAGCTCTATCCACTGAGCCTCAGTGCATTCAACTACAAAATGATGATAATAGTAGTACCTGTGTCCAAGGGTTTTTGCAAAGATCAGCTGAAATATTTGTAAAGTGCTCTGTACAGTGTCTGGAACATAATAAGCACTTAATAAATGCTTGTTTCCTTCCTTCTTCCTTCAAGTAACTTACAATCTAATTCATGGATGGATACCAACAATGAGACAGTGAAATATTCCCATAGTTAATATGAGATGGCAAGCCTGCAAGATAAGATAAAATACTTACAATACTAACAATTTACATTGATATAGAGCTTTAAGGTTTACTTAGAGCTTTCCTCTCAAAAGACAAGGCTAGAAAAAGAGATTAGCAAGCCAAAGTTTGGCTTTGTTGTACATAACAGTATCAAAGTATAGTATCAGTTTAAAAAAAAAAGATCATTTTATTTCCAAAAGGTGATGAGGACAGAAAATGAATTGTAACAGCTGTTTGTTCATGCACAGTTATATATTCATTCCCACACACGCATTTTATCCATAATGGAGAACCTGTAAGTGTGGTCAATACTCCTGGCTTTCTAGTGTTTATTCAAAAGAATTCAGTTGGTTTTGTGAAAAGCCTCTCAAATTTTCCTAAGTACCATAATTACTTATTCCTCATTTTCAATGGTTTTGTGACTCTTTGAAATAACTTTCTGTGATGTGTTCCCACACAGCACAATAAACTCTTTCTTAATGGATGTGTTCCTCTTCACACAGTTACTGGTTTTGTGTCTCTCCCAGACCTAAGTTTATTTTTCATTGCTGGAGTCAAGAGAGATCTTGTTAAAATCCAACCTCGGACGCTTACTTTCTGTGTGACTCTGGGTATGTCCCTTTACCTCTTTCTACTCCAGTTACCTAATCTGTAAAATGAGTATATTAATATACCTCACAGTATGACCATGGGGCAAAAAATGAGATAATGCATGTAAAATACATATTTATGTACCTAAGAGAGCTATATAAATGCCAGCTACTATTCTTACTCCCTGCTTTGTCACTTACTCTGTGAAGACAGTCAAGTCATTTCAACTTTGGCTTCCCCATCTGTAAAACCGGAATTACAATACCAATAATGATTATCCAATGAGTTGTTTTGAAGAAACCTCTTTCCCAATTTTAAAGTGCTACATAAACATGAAGTTGTTATAATGATTATGCTTATTCATCATGTCTCAGTTTTTCTTTGAAATAACCAGATTTATCCCAGGAACCTGTGATTCTCAGCTCTGTTTCCTAGAAGAGAATGAAGTCTTTAATCTTCCTGTGTTTCAGCCTTCAATATTTTAATGCCATTGTCTTTAACCTATTCATACTTTATGCAGCTCTTTCTTTTTTGTGTTCATGTACACACTCACACTTACAAACACACACATACATACGTACATTTTCGCATTGGTCAGGAATAGGGACTGGACCTATGATTTCATAGGGATGGATAATTCCCAAGTCAAGTCAAGAAAAGAAGCATTTATCAAGTGCCATTTATTAAGTGCTGAAAAGACAAAGAAAGACACAAACGGGCCCTGTCCTCAAAGAGTTCACAGTTTAACATGGAAGATAGCCTGCAGACAATTATGTACAAACAATGTATATACAGGATAAATTGCAAATAAATATACAGAGAAGGTGCTAGCATTAAAGGAGACTGGGGAAGATTTCTTGACGAAAGTGTGATTTTAGATGAGATTTGAAGGAAACTAGGTAAGTCAGGTTTCAGAAGTGAGGAAAGAGAGAGTTCCAAGCATGGATGACAGCCAGCTAAATTGCAAGTTGCCAGTTAGGAGGCCAAAGTCACTGAATCACACATTACATGGAGAGGAGAAAAAAAATGAGAAGACTGGAAAGATAAGAAGCAAGCAAGTTAGACAAGTTTTTAAACATCAAATAGGATTTTATATTTGATCATGGTGGTAATAATAGGGTGTCGTAGTATTTATAGAATAGAGATGCTGGGAGGAAGAGGAGCATGGTGTGGTCCAAGCTACACTTGAATAAAATCACTCTGATAGTTGAAGGGGGGGACAGACTGAAGTGGGGAAATTCTTGAGGCAAGAAGAGCAACCAGAAAGCTATTGCAACAATCCCAGGTGAGGAAACATCTTATTCAAGTCTTAAGGAGTTGCCTGGAGCAATGAGAAATTAATGACTTGCCCAGGATCACAGTTACTATGTAGCAGAAGCAAGACATGGACCCAGGCCTTCCTGACTTTGAGGGCAGCTCTGTACTTTCTCTTTTATCTGGCTTGAGATGGAAGAAATGCACTGTTATGTTAAGCTTATGTTTAAATCAGTTAATATTTGCTGAATTCCACAGGGGATCTTTACCCTGGAGTGAGAACTAGACCATATGAATACGTGCCTTTCATCTGCTAATTTGTTTCATTACAGCCACTTTCCTGTTCATTTTTTGGTTTCTCCCGTGGAGCCCCAGGGAAATGATGTGCTGCATTTCTTCCTATCTTTCCTGTTTGAAGTGAAAAGAAATTATGTTAATGGCTCCATTTGTGACTATTGCTGAAACTACCACCAACGCCTTTGTGGTCAGGCTGAATTCTGAAGGAAAGTGGAAATCTTGTAAATGTTACCATTCATTGTTTGTGTTGGGACTTCAGGCATGACTTTTAGATGTTGTATTAGACCTCATAGGCAGGCTGGGATTCCAACATGAGCCACAATCAGTAATATTAGAATGCAGATATTTTAGCTTCCCTTTGTTTCAATGCATATTTTCAAATGATTTCCCTAGCTGTAGCTGAATGATGCTACTCACAAAGCTACATCATATAACGCAGGCAAGAATAAAGACAGTGGTCTCTAAAGTGTGGAGCTTGCATGATTGGAAATCAGATCTCTGCCAGTTCTGAGCGATGATTTGGTAGCATCTTGAAAGCCAGAAGGCAGTTTTTAATTCTGACCAATGCCAGAGACCCAACAGTATTATTCTTGAGAAAAATTGTAAACTAGGTGAAGATTTTTACAACATTCTCCATTTTTTAGTTCTTTCCTTTTTCTTTTGTCCTTTCTTATCTTCGTAGTGGCTCAGTGCTCTCACATAGTATACTGGATGCCTGTGGCAGTCCACAATGGTAAGGCTTTTATTAATTAATTAATACTAAGTACAAATGACTGATATCAGTTATATGTGTTTCCCCTTTCCAGAGATATTTGAGTTTTCACAGGTTAGAAAGCATTGTCCTAACAAAAAGAAAAGAAAAAGGTAGGGGAGGAAAGGAAGAAATGTCTAATGCAACAAGCATTTTCTAATCACCTGTAGTAATAACAACAACAACAACAATAACAATAATAATAATAATATCTATCATTATAGAGTGCTGACTATGTGCCAGGCACTGCGCTAAGAGCTTTACAAATATTATCTCATGTTGAGGCTCACAACAACCCTGGAAGAGAGGTGGTATTCTTTTCCCCATTTTAAAGTTGAAGAAACTGAGGCAAACAGAGGTTAAGTGACTTGCCCAAGACCACATAGCTAGTAAGTTTCTGAGGCTGGATTTAAACTCAGGCCTTCCTGACATTAGGCCTGGTGCTCTATTTACTGCATCAAATGAAAAAAAAAAACTATATCAACCTTTGTAGTACCAACCAAGCTTATGTTCTAGTAAGAAATATCATATGTAAACAGATTAGTAAATGCAAGGTGTTTGGAGAAAGGAGAGATTAGTTACTTAGGTACATGATGGTTATGTGGCCATGGGTCAATGACTTGACTGTCCTAAACCTCAGTTTCCTCATCTATAAAATGGGGATAATGAAAGAACTCCTTCCTTGCAGTGGTGTTGTAAGGACCAAAGGAGATATTGAGTTTGCAAATCTTAAAATGCTATAGATTTTTGCCTACAGAACTAAGTGGGCAAGTGACTTGCTCAGTCAGATGACCAGTATATGCTAAAGGCAGGATTTGAATCCAGGTCTCCCTCACTTTATGATCAGATTTCTAGCCACTTTGTCATCTGCTTCTCCTTAAAAGTGACTTGAAGTAATAACGCAAGAAAGTTAGTCTGGAGTCACACTGTGAAGGGCTTTAAAGGCCACTTATTTTAATCCTAAAGGCAGTAGGGAACCACTGAAAGTTGAACAGTAGAGACAAGACCAGACTTACTACTAATATCACTACTACTACTACAACTACTAGCATTACCATTTACATAGCATCTACTATATGCCAGGCACTATGCTATGTGCTTTGCAAATATTATTTCATTTGATCCTCATAATAATCCTGGAAGGTTAGTGCTATTATTACCCCCCATTTTACAGATGAGGAAACTGAGGCAGACAGAAGTTAAGTAACTTTCCCAAGGTCACACAATAGTAAGTGCTGAGGTCAGCTTTGAACTCAGGTCTTTGCCACCTAGCTGCCTTAGTTATAGAAAGAAGACTAGTTATAGAATTTCATGTGTAGAAATTAGGAGAGGGTACCCCCCTACTACTCCATGTTTGTTTCTTTAAAAAGCTATCCTATTTTCAAAATATTCTGTGGAGAGTATTGCAAGCATGGGGGATAGCCAATGAGAATGCTCAGGGCTGGGAGATAGGAGGAGTGTTGCATCTGAGGAGGCCAGGGTCATGATCCCAGAATAGGTGGAGGGGAGAAAGATCTAAGCAAACCAGAAAGGATTGTAAAGGGAAGAGCCTGGAAGTAGGTGGATCAGTGAGGAGCTTCTCCCAGACATCCCAGGACTTGATGAGAAAGACCTACATAACAGTGGTGGTGCTAGGAATGAGATAAAGAGATGGACAAGGGACTTTTTGTGGGTGTAGACTCAACAGGGCTTGGCAATTGACTGGATATTGGGGTGAGGTATATTAAGGAGTTGAGGATGGCTTCCAGGTTGCAATGCTGCAGGACAGGAGAGATTGGATAGGAGTAGGTTCTGCCATCTCTCTTTTAGCTTATGCCTCAAAGACTTCAACTATAATTTTATTAGAAGGGTAAGTCACTCTGTTGACCCAGTCATCAAATTAAGGAAAAACCTCATTACCTTTTTCCATCATTTAGGAACTTTAAACAGGCTTTGGTTATGAGAATACCATTGTGGCCCATTGCCTCATTTGGCTCCCAAACACAAAACAGCTTTTCACTGTGTGGAGTCCTGCGGAAGTTCTATTTGAGTGAAATGGAGATGATGTGAGTTATACAAGGTTATGTCAGTGGATCACAAGTTCTGGCAGATCCTTCCAAGATGGAAAAAGTGGGCAGTCTAAGACTGTCATCTGAAAACCAAGCTATAGCTAATTTAGAGGAGGTCCATGATCAGAAAATTAGTTACCACAGTATTTTGTTTTGTTTTATTGACCACAGCAAACTGTAAAATTATTTATTAAGGCTTGGCAAGGTTGTGATCTATGTAGGTAGTATGTTGAAATAATAGATTTTTGGCAGTATTAAAGAAGGGTGGAGTCATGAGTTAAAGCATGTTCAACAGTCTGTGTCCTGACTTCTGTTCTAATTTACTGGCAAATAAATGGTGAAGTGCATTAGCAGGTTAGATATAGAGTTAAGACCTTAGTTCAAATCTTACCTCAGATACTTACTAACTGTGTGATTGGGCAAATCATTTCACCATTCCTCATCTAGAAAATGGGAATAATAGCATCTGCCTTGGGCTGTGAGGGTCAAATGAGATAGTTACTATTTCAGGGGTTTTTAACCTTTTTTGTAATGGACCCCTCTGGCAGTCTAGTAAAGCCTATGTATCCCTTCTTAGAATAAATAAATGAATAAAACAAAATGCATACAATTACAAGGAAAACTACTTATACTGAAATACAATTATCAAAGTATTAAAAACAAAACAAGCTCATAGACTCCAGGTTAAGAGATAGTATGTGTAAAGTATTTTGCTAGTGCTCTATAGTTACACATAGCGAGTCCAAAGAAATACTTATGTCATGATTTATGTAAACTGCATGTTTACATTTTGCTAACTTGAAAGACGTTGGATTGATAACTGTGTAATATTTTCCAAGATCAATTAGTACCTCTGTAGGACGTTACTATTTACAGAGCCCTGTGTGTTACTACCTTATGACTTAGTTAATACCTGTTTAGATTTATTATCTCATTTTTTCGAATTAGGAAATACAACCTTAGGAAAGTTTAAGTGGTTTAAGCATTATCCCATATGGGATAAACCAAAGGTCTCATAATCAAATATTTTGGGTCAATTATCAAGACATGCTTTGATGGTTACTTTATTTGAATTTGAAGATGTGAGTTTTTTCAAAATTAAGGGGTAGGACGACAGAATTTTCTCGAATGTTTAAATGGATCTATGATCTTAACAATTTGGGAGTTCTTTCTTTCCAGTAATGTAGATTGGAATTCTTCTGTATCTATCTATGCTATGTGACCCTTGTCCATATCCTCCCATAATTTTACCACAGAGAGTCCACCCAATGTGCAAGCGGCCTTCTTCCTCACATTCTTTCGACATCAGGAGAATACAAATGGGCAACATAGGCCATCCAATTTATTTCTTGCTCTTGTTATGTGATAAGTTCATTATCTTTTTTTTCAAATATATTTCTTTGATCACATCCTTAATTCCACTTCCCTAGAGCAATTCCTTATTTCCATTGTGTTACAACCTGCTCATGCCCAGGATGCATCTCTCCATCATCCTTTGAGTGAGCCTCCATTTTAGTTCTTCAGAGACTACAATGTTCCATGCAGAATTTGCTAGCCCTGAATAGAAAGTCAACAAAATGTGCAAACAAAGTGGAGATTAAAAAAAACCCTAAGACATGAGTATAAAGTATGAATAATGATAATGCAATTCTTCCTATTCATCTTTTCCTTCTCTAATCATCTCACACATTGCTGCCACATGAATCTTCCTTTCAAAGGCCATTCATCATGCTACTCCTCTGCTTGATCCACTCTTTCCTCATCTACATCCTACCCATCCCTAAAAACTCAGTTCTTCTCTGATGACTTCAGCCCATATTGATCTCCCTGATTTCTATCTCCCTTTGCATTATTGTTTATGCCACTCAGGTTAGCCCATCATCATACTATATTAGCATACAGTGCTGTCTTTTTTTCCCCAGACTGATATTATATATTTTTAAAGTTATGGATTTTTACATTTTTCTATCACCTGCATTTCCAAATATATTCCTCCTCTTTTCCCTAATATGTGAGCTATCCCTTGTAATAAAAAAGAGAATGAGCAAGAGAGACAGACAGACAGACAGAGATAGATACAGAGACAGAGACAGAGAGACAGAGGGAAAAAAACAGGGTAACCAAAATAATCAATGTCAACCTAGTCTGACAGTGTATTCCCCCCACTTCTGAAAAGAAGGAAGAAAAATACACTTTTTCATCTCTTCTAGAGCCATATGAATCTATGATCATATGAATCTATCAGTTTCCCTCGTTGTTTTATAACTATATGCCTCATCTCTTTAATTACATCATAGACTCCTTGGAGGGAAGGATTGGGTGTCCCATTTCTTTTGTACACAAATAAACTGAACACAATGATGTTCACAGAGAAGGCACTCAATAAAAGATTTTGATGGATCCTTATTTCATTCCTTTCTTTCTTTAAGTGGTCTTCAAATGTGTCTTCATTAATTGTCATTATGTGATTGGGGTAGCATAGTTAAATTAAGTTCACAACCTCAAAGGTGGGGAAAGGACCTTTCAGAAGTTTCTCCAGAGATCACTGATTGACAGAGATAACTTCATGGTGGACTGTTTGTAAGACTTAGCCTTATCTCTACATTTCTGGTTATGTAACTCCAGTTTTGAAGACTATATTATAGGGTAAGAATGCAACTATTTAGAGATAAGGTGTATAGAAGATAAGCAATATAGGCATAGATTATTGAAGCTGGAAGACCCCTTAGAGGTCATTTAATCCAGTCCTTTAATTTTACAGATGAGGGAACTGTGACCCAGATAAGTGAAGATGTAGAACTGTCTTCTCCTAGTTTCTGGCCCATGACCTTGCCTTTTAGGGTCCCCTACCTTTCTACTATGTCCATGTCCCTGTCTCTATCTATGTCTGTGTCTATTGAAGTGTTTCTTTTCTTTCCTTTAGTGATCTACATAGTGATGCAGCTAGTTCTAATAAGAACTTCTAGTGGATACACTTGAAGTTTCCCTGAATGTGAATTGACCCAATATATAGCCCTTAAATCTAGTTTTCTTATGATTGTACCCACTTTATTTTCATGTAGCCTTAATATGACCCTGGATTGCCTACTGAGTGGGATTTTATACACGTTGAGGGATTTATCACAATTTTACAGTGATTCAGTGTTGGCCGATTAGGAAGCTTAAGTGGAAATCCAATATCCTAGACTCCAAAAAAACCAATTTTGGAGTCTTTAAGATAACCACAGACACTATAATCTAAGTTACAAGGCCATTGCCAGGCCAGAAGTACCCTTGCTCTGTCTGGACATAAGCATATAAAATAGAAGGGATGGGTAAGAAATTCATAGCAGCTGTGCTTTAGGTAACAGGCACATTCCTCTGAAAGATGCTCAGCATTTACATCTTTGTTGGCTAACAGAGAAACTGCTGGGCTCAGCCCTTTCCACTTTTATTGAAAGGAAGGATTTCTAACTGGAATCATTTGCTTGGTTTTTTTTTTTTCCACCCTGTTCTTGACTTTTTCCCCTGACATTTGCTCAATTTAAAGGCACTGCTTTCTGGATATTTGGGGAGGAGAGAAACACAGCGGGGGGGGGGGAGGAGCCATGGAATGCTTAAAGCCATTTCTCCACCACAAAGTTTTATTCTCTGATTCTGTTGCTGTAATTCTAACTTCATGGCCAGATGGTCCTGCCACACATTTGGAATTTCAACGCCACCAACAAAATCTCCACATATCCCCCATTTGGAAAATGAATAGCATAGAGTAAGAAGACAGTGTGACTCCAAACTCCCACCAAAGGCCTCCTGGGGAATGTGTCCACTAGTCAGGACAATGGAAAGCGCCACAAATTAAGCATCATGTACATAATGCAAATAGTCTGGTTGACCTATTGTCTGTCATGTATGCTACAGAACATCAAGACCACCCAGGACTTGTAATACTGCAGAGAAGAGGGACCAGATTGGGACCACATTACCCAAACAGGAGTATTCCATCAATCTTCTCAAGGTTTGTTCTGTGGGACTTGGGGAGATATCTGCTTGTTTTTACTAATGTGTTAGACTCATGTTGGACTGGGGCATAATCCAATAAGGGAATTTGGTGCTCAGGAAGGACACAAATGGAAGCTCAGAACTAGTTGTAAGACATTTTCTTCTGGAAATTGTAAGAGGCATTTAATATCCTTTTAGAGTGATACATCCCCAAAGTTGGGCAGGCTTCTTCCATAAGTGTGAATCTCTGTGTATGCTTTACAAATACGGTTTCAAGAAATTCTAGACTTTGGCTTTTAAAAGTGTTATACCTATAAAAGGCAAATGGAGGGAGGAGGTGTTTCCATAGGGAAGCTCCCAGAGTAGTGGGTTTTTTTTTCCCCTTAATCTGACTCACAAAACTTTAACTGGAGAGCATCATATGATTTTGACCCCATTTTTTTTTGAGAGAGACCATTAGAGGTCATCTAGACCAACATCCTAATTATATACTTGAGACAGAGGTACCACAGAAATAGAGTGATTTTCCTAAAGTCACACAATTGATAAGTAGCAGAGCCAAAATTTGAAGCCAGATTCTATGACTTAGCTCTCCTAATGCTACTCTTTTTTTTCAGCTTTAAAAAGTGTATATTAACTATAATAAAGTCATAATAAAATTGTCATTTTGTCCCCTTGGAACTTTTTTCTTTTTAAATATTTTATTAATGTGGTTTTCTTCTGCATTTTTGTCATTACCCACTAGTTTAGACCCACTTCCTGTTGATGCCTTTCCCCTTATAACAAATAAGTAATAGTTAAACCAAAGAAAACAGTCCGTATAACTAAAGATGTATGTCTCGGTATATCTCATTCTGAACCTCTAGTCTATCGCCTTTCCTTCAAAAAATGATAAGCATATATCATCATCACTCTTCTTATAAACCTTACAGTTCATAAATGGTCCATGTGCCTAACCACTTTCAGCCTCCCCTGCTTAACCCACTCCCAGTCTTGTCTGTAGTTCTATGGCACCCAGCAGCCACTCCTTCTGAAATTATTCTTACAGAACTGTGCCAGCTTTTGTATTCCTCCTTTCTTACTTTCCATGGCTTCTATTTTCCATACATAACTTTTCCCCAACTACTACCTTAATTCATTGGCAAGTTCTCCGTGTATCCACATTGTTTTCTTCAGCAAATCCTTTTTCTTCTCAATGGAATCATTTCACTTTTATAGAATCTCATTTGTTAAGATTTCTCATTTCTCCTGGACTGACTTTTCCTATAGCAGCATAATCCATGGAATTTTACCTATTCTTAATCTAAATCATCAGAAATGTGCTTTCCCCCTAAAGTGTATATCAGACTGTGGGGTATTTTTCTTTTCTTCATCACAACCTTTAGCAATTAGTTGTCACCTCTACATTTCCTGCCATTTCCACTGCACCAGCCCATTCCTCATGGTTGATGAAAATCAGATCCAGAGTAGAATTTCCACCTTTTGAAGCATAAATAAAACAACAACAACAGCAACAAACACCATTAAAGCAACCCAAGAATTAATTAGGTGTTCTGATTTTTTAAAGAGAAAGACCTCTAGCAGATATGAAACCTCCTACATCACTATTATATAATAATTCTATGACAGTCTTAAAAACTGTTTCTTAGACTCCTTGTCGATATCTATTTTCTTTTTCTTTCCAGACTTTCTATAATATACTCTAATGACAAAACCGCATCTTTTTTTTTCTTTCATTGATCTTCAACCAAATATTCATCACTATTCTTCTCTTCTCTGGTTTGTGGATTTAGTCAGATGAGTTTATTTTCGTCAAGTACAATGCCACCCCACTCCCTTTTGCCCACTCTATTTATTTTGTACAAGATATGCACGTCAAGATCCATATTGCAGGCACAGGTATCACCTGACAAAGCCTCGGTGGTGCCTGTGAAGTGATATTTTGCTCTGTGTGTTAGAACCTCTGGTTTATCTTGCTTGTTGCCTAAACTTTGGGCATTTGAGTGTGAATGTTTTGAGGTACGAGTTTTTTCTCTGGATGTCATCTCATAAATTTGTAGCTCTTTCAGCTGCTATTATTTGTGCTTAGCTGTAGCTACTCTATGGTGTCTAGCTGGGTTGATATTAGGTTTCTCCTCCCTTTATCCATTTTAAGATTAAATCCCTTTTGACTGGATTTGTAAGATACCCAGCAAACACATTTTTGCCATCCTTTGTTAGATACACTCTATCTCTGGCAAGGAGTCTAACGTAACTGTACTTTGTGTTATGATTAGAGATACAAATTTTGTTCTTAGGTACCATATTCTTAGACAGCCGTTTATTTCCCACGTTTTTTTTTTCCTTTTGGATTCCTTGTTTTCAATGAGCATCAGTGATGAAAGCCCTTTGGTTTCTTGCCTAAGACTTTGTATTCTTCGACAAGGCCAGTCAACAGACATTTGATAAGTGCCTACTATGTGGCAGGCACCATGCTAAAAATTGAATATCCAAAGAAAGGCAAAATACAGTACCTGTTTTCAAGAAGCTCATTATCAAATGGAGTAAACACATAAACAGCTATGTACAAACAAGACCTTATCATACAGCTTGTGCCAAATGAATCTCAGAAGTAGGTAGTAGCAATTGTTTTTAATAAGTTTGGGGAAAACCTCTGCTATGTCTTGAATTCCTGTCCTGTGGAGATAATATATTTCTCCATTTTTATCAATCAACAAATAGCTTTCTCAGTTCCCCTGAGCAGAGAGCTACCAATATTTACTACTCTTTCCTTTCTCCTCTGACCCATATTAAATAATCTCTCACTCAAATGAGACAAAAATGCTGTAGCTACCTTATTCCATGGAAGACAAGCATCTATTTTCCTATATGAACATTCAATTCTGTCTTCTTTTGAAAAACCCTCAGATTTGTATTTTAGCTCCAAATATGCCACAATCCTTTTTCTTTCCTTCATTCTTTGCATACCATTCTTCTACTCTCCAACCTACAGACACAATTTTAATTCAATTCAATAAACATTTATTAAGCACCTACTATATGCCAAACACTGTGCTAATTCTCCCTCTGCCACTTTAGAGGTTTTAAAACAAAAAAAAATTTCTACTTGTTTTCTTCTATATTGATGTCCCATTTCCATTTTCTAATAGGATATTTTTTTCTTTTTTTTCCTTTTTTTTTTTGCTTTTTGGGGAGGCAGTCAGGGTTAAGTGACTTGCCCAAGGTCACACAGCTGGTAAGTGTTGAGTGTCTGAAGTTGGATTTGAACTCAGGTCCTCCTGATTCCAAGGCCAGAGTTCTATCCACTGTGCCACCTAGCTGCCCCCTCTGATAGGATATTTCCCTGTTCCTTGAGTGCGTCTAAGTGTTTCTTAAGTCCCTTCCTTTTTTCTTCTAGTAGAAAAGCTAGGTTGAACTTTGAAAATATACAGGTCACTTGTTGGCTGAAATACAAATACCACATACACATGTCAGTCACTGAAATTTTGTTTTCATATTCTTCACGCTGAATAAGGTCATCAGACTTACTTATCCAATTGCTTGTATATATTGACAATTCACTTCCTAACTATCTCCTTAAGAACTTTGCTTCCATTTTATCATGTCTAATAAGCTGAGAGTCACATATAACTCCTTGCTATTTTCTTCAACAACTTGATAGCCATATCCATTTCCTTTATCTTTACTCACTATTTCCTACTTTTTTCCCAATTTGCTTCAATTGCTAATTGCCTTTTCTCCCTGGTCTTCCCAACCGCCCACTCCTTCTCATTGAGTTCTCCTCGGGTGCTTTCTCCTCAATCTCTTACTTCAATCAGATGGAGACTTTCACTTCCTTCTGCTTCTTCTCAAGTTCTCCCAAATATCTCTTTGCCAAATTCAATCTTTGTTCTTTTCCACAAGTTCAAGGTCCTCCAACTTCCTTACAATTGCTTTCTCCTTACTTTTCTCAAGGGTTCTTTCTTCTCTTGCTCATTCCAACATGGAGCCTGTAGACTCTCCTCAAACAAGTAAATGTATGTCTGTATACATTTATATGTATATACACACACACACACACATATATATATATATATATATACACACTTATGTATATACACTTACATATAAGTATATATGCTTGTAAGATACCCAGCAAACACATTCTGGCAAGGAGTCTAACATAACTATACTTTGTGTTGTGATTAGAGATCCAAATTTTGCTCTCAGATACCATATTCTTAGACAGCTCTTTATCTCTATTTTTTTTCCTTTTGGATTCCTTGTTTTCAATGAGCAGCAGTGATGAAAGCCCTTTGGTTTCTTGCCTAAGTCTTTGTATTCTTTGACAAGGCTTACTAGGTTCCTATAGGTATGTGTGTGTGTGTGTGTATGTGTGTGTGTGTGTGTGTGTGTGTGTGTGTGTGTGTGTGTGTGTATAAATGTACATCTATAAATCAAATGAAGCTCTATGATATATGATTGTAATGATAACTTTGTTCAGTGACGTACTGAGAACTGATAATAGGCAAGGTATAAAACGGAGATACGCTCACATCAGGTATTTTCTAGCGTAATAGAAAATGTTTCTTTTCAGAATTTCCTTTTGATGGAAAGATTCTCTGGGAAAAGATCATGAGAAATCAGGAAACCTGGGTAGTCTTATAGACTACCTCTCTGGTTCTCTGTTTTTATTTTTGTTCTACCAACAGATAAAATGAAGAATCTCTAAATAGTCTCTAAGGCTCATTCCAGTTTTAAAATTCAGTAATTCTGCAATTTGGTATAGTGAAAAGACCATTGGACCCCAAGTTCAAAGCCTGCATCTGATGTTTTCTCTTGGGCAATTCACTTAGCTTCCCTGGGCCTCAGTTTCCTCAACTGTAAATGAAGGAGTAGGATTGGATGACTTCTGATGTTCCTTATTCTCTGTAGTATACAATTTGTCACCCTTAGTAACATTGACCTGAGAGAGTGCTATAACAATTTTACTGTAATGAGGAATATATTTTCAATGCCCTGGCAACAAGAAAGAATGTTAATCTTGGGATGGTGACAGAGAGCCTGTTGTACAGTCCCTGGGAAATCAATCACTGCTCTCTTCGCCCTTTGAACTGAAGACATTCCTGTAAGGAAATGGTAGGTCTCGGAGGCAAGCATTCCTTCTAGGTCTAGCAATTTGTCACATGATAGAATTCCCCAATTCCCCCAGTCCCTCTATCCTGGCCTCCCCTGGAAATTGAAATGAATCAATCTGTTTCAAGAGGGAGGCTAATGGTAAGGCAGGAAACCAGGCAAGAACAAACCAGTCACACCCAGATCAGAAACAATTGTTCAGAAGCTGAGAGGATTTATAAAATGGGCACATAAATAAAGGTAGGGATAGAGTACTTTTCGGTAAGAGAACTCTTCCTCTTCCTTCCTGACTCCTGGAACAATTCAACCCATTATACTCCTCTCTCCCTCCCCCATCTCTATCCCCAGTGAATATACAATAGTCGAGACAGGCAAGCAAAAGAAAAGAGACCATCATTTGAAATTCTGCAAACTGTGTGGACCATTTTTGAGGCATGTCCACTCTGCTGACACTGAGTGGCACACTGATATGGGAACTGGAGACTACCTAGCGCAACCACTTCCCCAACTCTAACTTGCCTTGGGGTTTCTGGACACTTTACTCATATCATTGTACCCCAATTCCCCGGATTTAACCCCCAATAACCACTTCTTACTTTCCTTTGCTGGAATATCATCCATCTCTTATTTTCTTTAGCGCAGATAATCGCCAGAACTATCTTCTGAGCCTTCTTCCTTTCTCTTTCTATATTTTCTCCCTAGCGGTCTCATCTGCTTCTATGAGTTAAAATATTATCTCTATGTAAAGGTCTCTATTTTTTTCACACAGTTCTAATGTCTCCCCTAATAGCTAGTTCCCCATTATCAAACTGCTTTCTAGGAGGCATCCTGGGTATCCCATATCAGTATGTCCAAAAATGGTGCTCATCACCTTCTCCTTAAAGCTGCTCCTCCTCCAATTCCTGTATTTCTTTTGAGGACAGAATTATCTTGTCTAGTCATCTAGGTCTATAACCTTGGCATTATTTTTGATTCTTCCTTTTCTCTTCCCCATCACCCCAGTTTCAATCATTTATCAAATGTCAAGTCTATTCCCACAATGGCACTCACATCCATTCCCTTCTCTTCTCTTACACAACTACCACCTTAAGCTCTCATTACCTCTAACCTATATTATTGAGATAACCTACTACTTCGTCTCCCTGCATTCAGCATCTGCTCCCTTCATTCTTTTTGTTATTCAGCCAGCAAAGTAATTCATTAGATTCTAAGTTTCCAAGTCTGAAGATTAGTTGAGACAAACCAGGTGGACCATCTTGTTGGAAGGTCCAGTTACAAGAGAAAGGAAAGAAGAATGGGTGGCCAATTCCAATTCTCCTTCATCAGCTACCAGGAGACTGAGGTTTTCTGTAGTATTTAAAACGGTGGATGGTTTCAACAAATAGAAAATTTTATGTTATTGCAATCCTCTTAGCCTTTAAAATTCTTTCTTTGACACATTAACCTTGGTATCAATGTGGTATAATAATAGCATTTGTATGTAATTAGACTTGGCATAGTCAGCTAATTTGATTTTGGATGATGGATAGTAAATTTAGGTGCTTTTCAACCAGTCCTATCCTTTTGCTTAAAGGAGTAGGTGACACTCTACCCAGGAGTAATTTGAACAGCCATTTTCATTAATGATGCCTGAGATAGCCACATTTGCTATTTCAATAGCACATCCCTAAGTGGTCTTATAGGATTAGGCTGTGCTACTAGGGTTCCTATAAAATAACTCAGTCATCAGGGAATGGGTTTTATAGAGGTCTTTACTCCTTCACTTATAATGGACCAAGACAGTCATTGTCCTGGCACTTATTGTGATATGAACTGGAGGAAGGGGCTATGCAGGCAGTAACATATTCCCCACCTTTTGGCTCTTCTACTATGGCTATATGCCTCCAATTCCACTTCTTGACCACCTCATGACTATGACAGAATAGGCCATCTTCTTCACCAAGAATTTCTCGGCTAGTGGAATCGCCACTACTATTTCCGAAAAAATAGAACCTCCATCAAGAGAGTCAAAATACTACTGTATTTGCATCATTCAAGTAAAGAAAATGGCTACTGATAAGCATTACAAAGGCATAATGGATTATATGGTTCATATTCAAAGAAATAAGGGGTACTTTCCTTCTGATGGGGTAACCTAGAAAATGCCATCAGATACTTCCCCACATAGGCCCTTAAGTTTGCCTTTAAGGATAAATGTAAGCAGGTATTTGTGGGAAGGAGTAGATAAACACCCAGTTCTGGAAATATTCTTCTGGTGATCTTGTCTTTTCTGATGTACATGGAGCCACTTCTTTCTGCTGTGACTACCCCATGGATGTTGTGTGAACCTGCTTGGTGGCTAATGTTGGGAAAGTCTTGTACTGAGAAAGGATTCCAAATCCTGGGAGACCTTCTTGTGAAGATCATCAAGTGATGAAGTTAGTATCCACAGAGTATTATTGTCAATGGAGTATCCTTCCTCAGAATATATGATACAGCAAAAGATAATGTTTCCAGATTCTTTGGGATAAGTTAATTGATTGCACAATCAGTGACTGCTGTAGCTGATGTAGTTTCCTGTCCCTCTGATACAGTAAGTCAGCGAATGATGCAGGCTGAGCATAGGGGAATTGATATCGTGTTTAACAAGAATCCTTCTGGCGAGGCTTGGCCATATACATGTACACCAAGAAAATTGCTGGAGGAAGATTGCTAAAGGCAAAGGCGTCACAGCACTCTTGTAGTGTGGCTAGTACAAAGTTCTTAGAGGCATGGATGGAATTTTTAAGCCCATCCTGTATGATGAAATGAAGAAAGTAATCTCAGGGCATCTTGATTAAAAATGAAAGCAGGGAATATAGATTACAAAGAATACTTAAACATACTTGGCATTTTGGATCAATGACCTTCAAGAAATCCCTAGTGTCTTTTTTTCCAGGCCATATCATAATGGCAGACAAAAAGAAAAGCAATTGGGGGGAAAAAAAGGACTTATTTATTTCAAGCTGCTATTCAGTTGGTTAAATTGATGATACAGTATATTAATTCATTTGGTTTGAGGAGATAAAGAGGCAGATCAACTTGGACCATCTAATTTAAATCGCAATGTATAGGACCAAAAATGTATGTTTTAAGTGCTTTCACTTAAAGACTACACAGAATAGTTTGCACAGCTGGGTGTTTGGCAATTATGATCCGTGTTAGACATTCTGCTATAAAATATACAGAACTCCCCCAAAAGAAGAAATGCTTTTTTTTATTTAAAAGCAAGGATTTCTTTTCCTGGGCCTCTGAGCTATCAAGTCTGCTTATTCAAAATGCAGTATTTTGAGCTCTGATTATTCTTGGATGATAATAAGTCTGCCTGTTTCTTCCCCATCTACCCTTTGCCTTTGCAGTTGGACTTGGTGATACACATTCAGATCTGCGTGGACTCAGCTGTTTTTCAACTTGTTCAGGTCTTATAAAACTTCTTGAATCAGTAACTTGTTTGTGGCAATCACTCTCCTAGGGATTTGGAGAGTCAGGTAGACAGACAATCAGTTCAAATGAATTTATTAAATGCTTATTATGTACTAAGAACTGAGTTAAGGCCCAGCCTCAAAACCACATGTGGCCCTCTAGGGCCTCAAGTGTGGCCCTTTGACTGAATCCAAACTTCACAGAATAAAACTTTTTAGTAAAAAGGATTTGTTCTGTAAAACTTGGACCCAGTCAGAAGGCCGCACTCAAAGACCTAGGAGACCATGTACGGCCTCCAGGCTGCAGGTTCCCCACCCCTGGTAGACCTGCAATGAAAGGTAAAACAAAACAAAATGGTCCCCACCCACAAGAATCATACATTCTAGTGGGGAAGACAACAAGTAAATAAATAGGTACATATAAGTGATAACACAGAGTAGCTGAAGGTAATTACAAAGGGAAGGCAGCTGGGGGAACTGGAAAGACATCTGCAAAAAGCAGGCTCAGGTCTTCCATCTTCATACAGAACAGCTGAATACCCAGTTGAGACCTATAAAAGTTGGCTGGTTCAACAGACTCTAGCCAGGTGCTAAACATCATACAGGATGGGCTTAAAAATTCCATCCATGCCTCTAAGAACTTTGTACTAGCCACACTACAAGAGTGCTGTGACGCCTTTGCCTTTAGCAATCTTCCTCCAGGATTCTTGTTAAACACAATATCAATTCTGCTGTGCTCAGCCTGCATCATCATTCGCTGACTTACTGTATCAGAGGGACAGGAAACTACATCAGCTACAGCAGTCACTGATTGTGCAATCAATTAACTTATCCCAAAGAATCTGGAAACATTATCTTTTGCTGTATCATAGATTCTGAGGAAGGATACTCCATTGATAATAATACTCTGTGGATACTAACTTCATCACTTGATGATCTTCACAAGAAGGTCTCCCAGGATTTGGAATTCTTTCTCAGTACAAGACTTTCCCAACATTAGCCACCAAGCAGGTTCACACAACATCCATGGGGTCGTCACAACAGAAAGAAGTGGCTCCACGTACATCAGAAAAGACAAGATCACCAGGAAGATGTGAAGGTGTCTGCATTCTATAGCTCTTTTTTTTATATAATGTGCTTCTGTCTTCTCCAGGGCCTCCTTGAAGAACTGACCACGAGGAAAGGATTGAGTAGGACACATGTAAAGCTCCAGGGGCAGTTACATGGGTCATTTTCTCCTCTGACCTTTGAACCATTACCTAGAGAGGGCAAACTAAGCTGAAGTGTTTGTGTGTCCATGATGGAGCTTTGCCATCTGGCTGACATCTGCATGTGTAATCCTCAGGCTTCACCGCAGTGTGTCCTCCATGGACCTTCCTAGCTGAGTTCTTGGCCAAACCTGCTATAATAATGATAGCACCATACTTCAATACTTCAAGCTTTTAAAACTCTATTATTTTTCCAATGTGGGAACCCCTACCTGATAAGGATTGCAACCCCCTCCCATGCCTTCATAGATAGTTTTTCATGATTTACAGTGGGCAGCATTTTCTCATGGCGAAGCCAGACTTCTAGTGATGAGTCTCCCCTAACGCAGGAAGTCTAGCTGGTCCACAGATGGCAGATGTCACTGGGCTACCTTGGTAAGATTGCCAAATCTTGTTTTCTGCTCAAGACTCAGTGTCACCTCCATGCTGTGAAAAGCTATCAGAGTAGATCTTTAATAGAGGTGAAAGGATAAAATGAAACACATATTGAGTACTTATTATGGGCTAGCATAGTGTTAAAATTATCAAATGATCCCTTCCTTCAAGGAACTGTCTTATTTTTCACACATAAAACCAGTTGTTATGTCTTTCCCTTTCTACTTCCACAGCATCTCTCACATCCATCCTCCTCTTATTACTCACGCATCCAACACCCTAATTCAGACACTTATCATGCCTCACCTGGACTATTGTAATAATCTTAGAACTGATCTGCCTACCTCAAGTCTCTTCCCACTTCAATCTAACCTCCACACAGCTGCCAAAGTGATTCTCACTAATCACATATCTAACCATGCCAGTCCTTGGCTTAATAAAATCCAGTTGTTCCCTATTAGTTCTAGGAGAAGACATAAACTCCGGGGTTAGATTTGTAAAGCCCTTCACAATGAGACCCCAACCTACTCTGTTGGCCTCTTTGTACATTATTCTACTTTCCTAACTCTATGGTCTACCCAAAATGGACTTCTTCACACATGGCACTCCATCTCCCATATACATGCCTTTGCACTTGATCATCCATTCCATGCATGAGAATTCTCTTCCTCCTCACTTCTACTTTGTAGAATTTATTACTTCCTCCATGAACCAAATCAAGCACTGTCTTCCATATGAAGCATTTTTGACTCTCTTCCCCAAAATGCTATTACCCTTCTCCCAATAAACTCTCTTGTATTTATTCTGTATGAACATATACTCACAAAACAATACATGTTATCTCCTCTGATACAATATGCAGTCCATTTTTCCCTTATATACCCACCTAGTGCAGTGCCTAGCATATGGTGCTTTAAAGTACTTGTTGACTGGTTAAACTAGGTTATAACCTGGTTGAGGAGGAGAAAAAGGAGGATCAGAGGGGAAATAACCAAAAACATATGTTCAATTGTCTGGTACAAACTAGAAGCACAAAAAAAGGATTCAGAATAAGGATAGGTCAGTGTGGGATACAGTAATAAAGCCCTAACAAAGATGGGGGAGGGGAGGTCTTAAGCTAAGTCCTGAAGAATATGAGGATTTTCTTAGACAGTGAGAAGGACCCTGGGGGTGGAGTGGATGGGGGGTGGGGAAGTGGGAAAAAAAGACACTCTAGCTGATGGGATTCTGACAGAATTCAAGAATTGGGCTTTGTATTTTTCTATTACCCAAATGTATTTGACTGTGGTTTCAACTTTTCTTGTCTAATAACATCATTCCTTCAGGATATTGTTATTGTTAGAAACCTTTAAAACATGTATCCCTGATGCAGTAGAAACAATGGAAAGGAGGGGAGGGGAGGGGAGGGGAGGGGAGAGGAGATGAATTTTAGAGCCAGGTGTCAACCAGGCGATTTGAAGAGGAAAATAATTCTTTTCGACAGTAAACAACCTTTGGATTGGGGGTAGGAAGGAAAGGGAAAGAGGCAGATTGTTTGTGATATCCATTATATGTTCATGGAAAAGATCGAAAACTAAATATCCAAGCAAGCGTATGAGTTCTTACATTATGAGTTTCCAAGCCATCTTGGAAAATGAGGATAGAAGTGTAGGTTAGCTAGAGAAATAGAATAACCAAACAAACTGAATAAATTGACTAAATCATCACATTTATGGGATCCTATAGCCAGTGTTTTATAAAGTACGTGTTGTAACATAAAGTCCGTATAAAAAATGTTCGTTCCTACCAGACAGCAACCAATGCCTTTCCTGATGGTTAAATCCTACACCAAAAATCTCATTATGACACAGTAGGTATCTTTGGCTCCCAACTGCTGTGCCAGTAGAGTGCAAGCTCTAGAACTTAGTGCTCTGCCTGGCATGAGTACATGAATAACAAATGCTTATTCATTGATTGAAGTAAGAGACACTTTATTATAGAAACTTAAAACTGGAAGGTATCTTTAAAGGGCGTCCAGGCTAAGACTCAGATCAGTGCAGGAATTCCTTCTATAATATCCCTGCAATCATCCATTCAACCTTTGCTTGAACATCTCAGAAAGCAGTGGGTCACCCTCATTGGAAAGTTTTTAAGCAAAAGGTCACTTGTTAGGCCTCTTGTAGAGGGACTAGATCACCTCTGAGACTTCTTCCAATTCTGAAGTTCTAGAATTATGTGATTCTGGGGAATTTGAAACCTCATTAGGCATCCTATTCAATTTTAGATAGTTTTAATTATAAGAAAATTCTTCCTTATATTGTCATTATTAAGTCTACCATATACTTTCCTTAGCCGTGTACATTGTCATTTATAGTGGGTAAGCCATAAACTCCTTGAGGACAGATACAATGTCATTTTTCATCTTTGTATCCTCATTAACAGCCCATTGCCTTACAAATGGTATTTGCCAGGGGGCAGCTAGGTGGCGCAGTGGATAGAACGCAGGCCCTGAAGTCAGGAGGACCTGAGTTCAAATCTGGCCTCAGACCAAACACTTGACACTTAATAGCTGTGTGACTCGGGCAAGTCACTTAACCCCAATTGCCTAAAAAAAAAGATTTAAAAAAATTTTTTTAAATGGTATTTGCCTAATACATGGTAACTGAATTTAACTGAAAATCATCTTCCCTGTCCATTCACCCATTAGGCACTAATCATAGATCTTTTATCAAAAAGATACCTCGAGATAATCTTATTATAAAATCTGATTTATTTTACCTGTAATGAAACTGAGGCATAGGCCATAAAGTGACTTGGCCAGTCATGACAAGTTCATTGAAGAGATTAAGTAAGAACCTTTATCTCTTTATTTCCAGACTAGTATTTTTTTTAATTTTAATTCTATTCTCTATTAAAATAAATCTAATTCTAATTTCATGTGATAGTCCTTTGATTATTTAAATTCAGTTACGATAAACTATTCCCAAGTTTCTTCCATGCTAAACATCACCAGTTCCTTAATTGAAGTGGTGTCTCCAAATACAAATGGCCTCTCACTGTCTTTATAAACATGTTTAACAGTACATACACACTGGTATACATAGACTTGGAAATTGTACAAGGGTCTTTAGTTGCATCCAGTCAGTTTCTCATTCATAGAACAATCGCATGCTCCACCATTTCTATATCTGCTGCATGCAAAGGGAGTGAAAACTGATATTAATGTTAGCCTAAGTGAAACATTATTGCAAAACCAAATTTTCTAATAAAAGGAAATCAGAGACTCTATTATAAAGTCAAAATGTGCCTTTTGGATTTTTCATTATTTTTGCATTATCTGTGCCTCTCTTGCCCATTCAGTGCAACAAAGAGCTAGTTGTCTTTTAACAACTTGAGTCATTTTCTGTAGGCACAAAGAGAAGAATGGAGATTTATTCTGAGGCTAGCATACAATTATGTGTTGAGATGATGACGATGATGATGATGATGATGAGAGAGAGAGAGAGAGAGAGAGAGAGAGAGAGAGAGAGAGAGAGAGAGAGAGAGAGAGAGAGGTGTGACTGAGTGAGTGCAAACATATATCTGACTGACCTCAGACCACTTAGGCCAACTTGCAATCTGCCTGATGATCACTTGTGCCGCTTCCTCTAATTCCCTGCTTTCCACCTCTTTTTTCTTACTGGACATAGTAATCAAATAATCAGTACTACCATTGCCTTTGG
Organism: Phascolarctos cinereus; assembly: GCF_003287225.1. Taxonomy (NCBI): domain Eukaryota; kingdom Metazoa; phylum Chordata; class Mammalia; order Diprotodontia; family Phascolarctidae; genus Phascolarctos; species Phascolarctos cinereus. Next base: position 153,660,356 of record NW_027555625.1, on the reverse strand, counting down.
AATGACTCTGTCAATCAACTCTTCTGTGGATTAACTCACCATCCCTGTGACTCACCACACTATAGTCATCCCTTGCTTAAACCTGTTGTCTTTTCTCGATGGAATATAAGCTCCTTGAGGTTAGGGGCTGTCTCATTTTTAGTATTTATATCTCAATGCTTAGACCAATCCTGAGTGCATAGTAAGTGCTTAATTCCCCCCTTTTAATTCATTAAGCCATTCATTTACTAATATTTATTTAGTCCTTTCTAAACATTATTTATTGGGGCCTCACAAAAGTCCTGTGAGAGAGATTCTATAATAATATCATTACCATTTTACAAATGAGGAAAATGAGGGTCAGAGAAGGTATATGGTATAACCATGGTCACACAGCAAGTAAATATTGTGACTGGTATTTGAAGCTGGGCCTTCCTGACACGAAGTCCAGCTATTTAACTATTATGGCACATTTCTATCTAAAAAAAGCTTCCACAAGACCATCAGGGTAGAATTCCATTTCTATCCACTTCCTGCATTTGAATGACAAAATAATTCAAAAAACATCTGGATGAAAAAAATTTTTAATGATATCAATTCTCCATAAGTTTTGTCTTCAACATGCCAAATCACTGTCAATAAACAAAAATTTATTAAGTGCCAACTATGTGGGTAGCATGATGTTGGTATTATGATACTTGAAATCATCAAGATGATTGCCTTTATATTCTTCCCCTTTCTAGCCAGATGTTTGACATCCCATAGATATGGCCAAAAAGAATTCTGCTTCAGAATATTTTCTTTATTGTTCATTCTGCTCCCCATAATGGGCGAGTCTTTAAATTCACAGAAGAAGAGCCCATCTGTCATGTCTCAGTGAGTTGCTATTTCCTTCTGTTCTTTGTTGAGAGACCCAATCAAGAAAACATGACTCATTCTTCCATTATTTGACTTTACTTTCCTTGTTAACATCCCATGGCACTCACGAGCTTCAGCTGACCTTCAAACTTCAAGGAGCTTCAGAAGGAAACCAAGAATCCCCTTAGAACTTAGAACAGTTAGTCTGAAGGTCTAGGGACCTATTTTAAGCACAGGTGCCCAACTGAAATCCAAGCCTAGTGCCCTTGTCTTTTCCTGACAGTCTCCACCCGTTATTGTGGCATAGCCCTGTGGAAGCAATTGTTCCAATTGATTAAGCATCTTATACACAGTTAATTTCCTGAAGGCGGCAACATAGTTGAGTGAAAAGAACGTTGGATAGACAGATAGATGACCAGGGTTAAAGTTCTACATTTGCCACATGCTACCCATGTGACCTTGAGTAAGTTATTTATCCTTTATGTGCCTCAGTTTCCTCATTTATAAGACAATAGGGCTAGACTAAATAGGCTTTTTGTTTCCATTCTAGCTCTGCCCATGATCTTTTGATCCAAAGCAGTATTATATGCCTTGAGAGGCAACATGGCACAATGAAAAGAGTGACAGATTTGAGGTCAGTAAATAAATATTTATTAAGTGCCTACTGTGGGCACTAAGGATACAAAGAAAGCAAAAGGCAGTACCTGCTCATGAGGAGCTCACAATCTAATGGGGGAGACAACATGCAAATGAAGGTATACAAACATTATCTATACAGTATAAATTGGGAATGATCAATAGAAGGAAGGCATCTAAATTAAGGGGGATTGGGGAAGATTTCCTATGAAGGGTGGAACTTTAGCTGGGACTTGAAGGAAACTAGGGAAGCTAGGAGGCAAAGATGAGGGGGGAGAGCATTCCAGAAGTCAATCAGGGAAAATGTCCAGAATAAGGGGATGGATAGTCTAGGGAAAAAATTATGATAGCCTACACCAAGATGGTGGCAGTGTCAGAGGATAGAAGGGGACATATGGGAAAGAAGTTACCAAGACAAAGACTCCAGGCCTTGGCAACAACAAATTGGATATGGAGAAGGCTGAAAGGGAGTTAGGATGACACCTGGGTTGTGAGTCTCGGTAACTGGAAGGATGGTGGTACTCTCCACAAGGATAAGGAAATCAGAAAGAGGGAAGGATTTGGAGAGCCAATAATGAGTTCAATTTTGGATATGTTGAGTTTAAGATGTCTAGGGGATGTCTTGAGTTTGAAAGCTTGGCTCTGCCACTTAGTATGTATGTATGTATGTATGTATATATGTATGTATGTATGTATGTAGGTCATACTACTGTATGACCTAAATCAATTCACTTCACCTCCCTAGTGTAAGTGAACATAAAGTGTGAGCTGGGTGTGCTGGCACACCTGGGATAAGTATTTCCACAGACTTTTCCCCTGATGAGTACACCTTGATCCATACTCTACTAACATCTGTGTTCTTTAAGCTTTACTTTTGTCATCTCTGAAATTAAGGCCTTGTATTGGATTACTTCTAAGTTCCTTGCTACAACAAAATGGATGATTTTATGGCCATAAGTTATAAGTGAGAGGTACCAATAAGCACTACAGGATTTCAGAGAATTGAGGGAGGCCACTCTGGTACTGAATATTCAAGGAATATCTTTTCCTAGTGTGATAGAACTTTAACTGGGTCTTGAAGTATGAGTAAATACTTAGTAAATTGAAGAGATGGAATCACATGGTTCTGAGGAAAGAGCAGTGGAAACATCGTATCATCAGGGTTTACTAGGTGACCCCAGAGTCCTCTTCAACTCCAAGTCAGCGATCCTTTGATAAGAAATACCCAAGAGCAGCACTGCTAAACTTTAATAGAACTAGATCTCTGTGGGCCACATACTGATTTAGAAAATCACAAATGAACATTATCCATGTCGTATTATATTTTCGTTTATTTTGTTAAATATTTCCCAATTCCATTTTATTCTGGTTTGGGCTACGTTAAAAATTTCAGCACATGTGGCCCACAATTTGAGACCTCTACTCTAGAGAAGAGTTTGATTGAAGATTCAGAGGTTGGAAAATACAAGTTGTATTAAGAGGGATAGTTAAGTAATTGATAAATCTAAATGGAGTAAAGGGTTTAAATAAAATAAGGGGGTTGGACCCCCAAGTCCCTTCATGTAGGGGGAGTCATAGGGAACAATGCTGCCAAATCAGGTTAGAGTCAAACTGGAAAGGGCCTTGAATATCATACTAAGGATTCAAAATCTTACGCTATAGGCAATGGGGAGAAGTTTAGCTTCTTGAACAAAGGAGTAATACAATGAAAGGAGTACTTTAGAAGGGTCAAAGTGGCCACAACATAAAAATGGATTAGAAAGGAGTGACAATGATAATGAGACCAGTTAGGGGATTATTGCAATGGTCCATATGTGTAATAAGGTCTTCTCTCTGCACCTTTTTGATTATGTTTTCATTTTATATTTCAATCTTACCCATGCAAAATTATCACAGTCATAGATGAACTAGAATAGAAAAATGCATTTTAATATACAATTATCAAGTGAAATATACATAACATTTGTGAACATTTCACTTAATGATCATACTTATCTGCTTAATCTTTTCCCTTTCTATTTGAATTCAAATGAGATAATGTATGTGAAGAGCTTTGCTAACTTTAAAATACTACATAAATGTGAGTTTTAGCAAAGTGATACTTAAATAAGGAAAAGTACAAGTTCAAGTTTCTATATATAGTAAGGCATGCACGTGTGTGTACATGTGTGCATGTGTTGGCTTATATGTGAATATCCATGGATGTGTGCCCCAGGTATGTGCTTGTCAATGGTGTGTGTAGACTCAGGTGGAATGATTGTTCCAGAATCAAAAAGATGATTAAACAAATCTACCAGAAGTTGCAGTTTTCCTGGAGCAATTAGAGATAAAATTCTAACCCTATAGAACCCTTCTAACTCAGAAAGTCCTGAAGATTCTGATTACTATCTAAGCAAGGAGACCTAAATAGCACTTGTGGCCTGGTTGACATCATGAGATTGTGCCCAACATTTAGAGGGGGTGACATCCAATCCTTTATTAAAACAATTATCTTCTTTATATTTTCCATTGTCCCAAAGTCACAAGTAAAATAGGATATCATCATCAAGAAAGGATGATAGATGAAACAATAGGGAGTCACTCTGAAAGTTGGTGGAATAGGATTCGTAAATATTTTAAATATGTACATCGGTGCTTCCAAATCAGATTATGTAGGAATTGAACTAAAAATTAACAGTAGGTAATGAAGGCTTTTCAATACAAGGAAGGAAAGAAGCCCCTGGTTTTAATTTTCTCTTGTGGAGAGAACTAATCTCTCCCTTTTATTAAGGGAAGAGCTTTGTCTGGACTACTTTGAAGTAGAATTAGCACCCTATATAACCTCTGAATCCTCTCTGGCCCCTATTCCTTTTGGCTGGCTAGGGAGAGGGAAATGAAGGAGAGGGAAGGAATAAACATTTACAGTATCTATTATGTGACACTGGAAGGGGAATGAGAGGAGGAATTGTCTTGCTAGATGTAATGGAGAGAGAGGTGGAGAGTTGGAATCAGACAGGATGATAGGCCAATATATGAAGGATCTGTCATTTGTCAGGGTGGGGAGCTCCAACAATTCAGATCATGATCCATCCATGACTTAGTAGAAAAATTCTAGAGAGATGTCTGAAACATAGAAATTGAATGACTTGCCCTGAATTGCTTATCGAGTATGCTGTGAGACATGAGTCTAACATGAGACTGAACCCAGGTCTTCCTAACTCCAAGCCCAGTACGACTGCAGACTACATCTACAAAAGATATAATAGTATCAGTGAAAGATGGTATTATATAAATGATAAGCTCTCCTGATTGTAATGGGGAGAGTCAGGTGATTTAGTACCGGTTTATCTTAAAGGATCTTTGAAAGATCTTTAAAGACATTGAGAAGTTTTTAAGGTACATGCATTTAACAGCCATTATTCCACAAAGAGAAGGTTGAGTGTGCTCAGATATGAGCATAATTATAATGACACCAAATCTCTGTACCCTTCTTCATGTTTTCATGACGACATTTAATTTAAATCTTAGCACAATTCCTATGCCCAGGAATTTGTAGTCTAGTTTTTTAGTGGATGGACTACTAATATCTCCCCTTTGACTCCTTTCCTCAACTTCCCAAACCACTTAGTTTAACTCTGTCTTATGACACATTTCATGGTTTATTACATATGACAGTACAATATAGTAAAAAGAACCTTGGCCTGGAAAGCAGGAGACCTGGGTGAGAATTATAGAACCCTAGAAATGGCACCACTTAAAGTGGCCTTAGAGAGCCGCTGGTCCCTTGTTTCATACCTAGGGAAACTGACACTCAGAGAACGTGGGTGACTAACTTCAGGTCCCATACCTTAAGTGTTAGAGTTGGGACTTGAGCCCCAACTCCCTACATCAAGACCAGTGCTCATTCCACTAGGATATGCTACCTCATCCAGGCCTCACTCGGCTATTAGTTTTCTATGTTGTTGTTGTTCAGTGATTTCAGTCATGTCTGACTCTTCGTGACCCTACTTTGGGTTTTCTTGACAAAGATACTGGAGCAGTTTCCTATTTCCTTCTCCAGCTCATTTTAAAGATGAGGAAACTTAGTCAAACAGGGTAAAGTGAATTGAACTCATATTTGAACTCAGGAAGATGAGTCTTCCTGACTGCAGACCTGGCACTTTATGCGCTGTGCCACCTAACTGCCCTAGTTATCTGTGTGGCCTTGAACAAATCATTTAACTTCTTTAAATGACACTTTTTTCTCACCTGAAATAAGTTGGATGTTACATTCATATTACCTACCTTATAGGGTTGTTGTGAGAAGATAGTGGATATAAAATGATTTATATGCATTTAGTGTTTATGAATGTTATCTGTCATTATCCCCTTACCTTGTAATATAGAAAAACAATGAGATACTGGATTTGCAGTTAGGAAGATTTGAGTTCAAATCTTCTAACATTTACTAACTGGGTGACCATGAGCCTTAGGCAACTCTTTAAGATGTATCTACTAAGTTATAGATGGATTACAATCTGACTTTGCAAGAAGATCACATATCTTTGGTATATTGGCATACCATAGTTATTTGTGCATTTTTCTTATGTGCATCCTCCCAGGCTTATAAATGCCTTGAAGGCAAGGACTAGCACAGTGCCTTATACATAGGAAACATTCAATAAGTATGTATTGAACTAGAATACTGACAAGGGAAACTATTCATAAGAAATTCAGTGATTGCCTCTTACTTCTAACAGTGGGCATGCCCCATCTTTGCTCCCTCTGAAGTCATAATGCTAATATTCTTCACATCCACAGGACAGTGATGAAGAAACTTAAGGCAAATGACTGAACAGGGTAGTAACAGTGTATGGGGGCTAAGGGAGAGAGAAAGTAGAATCCATTTCTCCTATGTTTGGCATCCCAACACAGTGCTAAGTTTGATGTGAATAGTGTTGCCTTTTTCAAATAACATGTAAGATGGCACTGCTGAAAATTTCCCAATAGCTGCTGTGTTTTATAACCTGAATGACAAGCTTTTTAGGAACTAGAAAAAACTAAAATGGGACTTCAGAGCACAGGTGAAACTAGGATAGGCAATGGGGACTCTGCCCCAAGGTGGTAAATTTAGCACTTGTAGTCCCTCAGTGCTCTGGGATGAGCTTTCCCCACTCCAATAGCTCCTCACCTTATAACTTTTCCAACAAAAATGCTGTCCCTACTGGTGACCTGGACCACTCACTGTTGATGGAGGGCACATTCCATCCTGCTTTTACCAAGCTCAGTTTGTCAAGTTTCCCCAGGTACAAAAATCCCTATTTAAGGCATTGGTCAAAAGATCTTGGCTCTCATTTCAGCTCTTCAATATAATAACTCTGTGACCTTGGGCTACTCACTTTATTTCATTGGGCTTCAACTTTTTCATTTGTAAAATGATGGGCTTCAGTAAGTAGAGTCTCAGGATCCTTCTAGCTCTAAATTTAATATTATGGAAAAAAATTTTGGAGGTATTATGGTGGTAATCATATATCTATAGTATATGAGCTGGGGGATCTGGCACACTCACGAATAATGGGTACTTTTGGGTGCAGTAATAGTTTTTTGTTTTGTTTGTTTTTAGGCAATTGGGGTTAAGTTACTTGCTCACGGTCACACAGCTAGTAAGTGTCAAATGTTTGGTCTGAGGTCGGATTTGAACTCAGGTCCTCCTGACTTCCGGGCTGGTGCTGTATCCACTGCACCACCTAGCTGCCCCTGGCAGTTATAGTTTTAAGCTACATTTTGACTGGCATTATAAAGATTAGGTTGAGTTAATCACTCTGAAACATAGTCGAAATAGACAGAATGATGAATGAGAAACAGCCCTACAAACTTAGACCTGCAAAGTTCTGGAAAACATTTCAGTTTACTGATTTTCCTATTTTCAATTCTGTGATGTTATTGTTGCAGTAGACCCAGTGCGGCATAGTGGATCAAATATTGGGCTTGCAGTCAGATAGGCCTGGATTCAAATCCTATCTTTAGTACTTATTAGCTAAGTGGTCATGGAAAAGTCACTTAAGCTCTACGTGTCTCAGGTAACTCTGCATTGATAGGAGTGCCCTTCCATACCTAGAGTTCCCACTTCAAGGGTTGGAGCAGAACAACAAGCAAGCTCCAACCTAAGCATGGTGACATGTGGAGGGGAGTGGCAGGGTAAGGTGGCTGTGAATGATAGAATCCCTTTGCCTGGTCTCATTTTTAATCTCCCAAGCTCCTTGGGATCCTTTTTTTTGGGTGGGGGGAATGGAGGAGCAGACAGAAGCTGGAGAAAGTATAATACTGAAAATTACTATATTCCTAGAGATTGGTTGAGATTCAGACCACAAACCTCAGTTTTCAGTAGCCAGTCTGTCCCCCTTCCTTTTCTAATGCATCACTAGAAGGCAGTGACTATACTGAGTCCTTGTCTCATTACCAAAAGGATTTTCTTAACAATTCCAGGAACTGAAAAGTAAATAGGGCTGCCAAGTAGTAGAGAAGGTCATTCATGTGAGGTCACTTGCTTGGCTCAGGAAGCCTGTGTTTCCGATATGGGACTAGGTCCCTCCTCTGCTTGCCTGGCTTCAAATATTCTCCAAATTTAAACATTAAAATAACACGGCCCCAAAGGAGCTTCCTATTTCTGACTGCATGGTTTACAGAAGCAGGGAGAGGACCTTGCACATACAATGGGAGCTGTGTTTCCTTCAAACCAAATTAATCTGTCTCCGTGCCCCAATAACCGGTCTTCTTTGTTCTGTCTATAATATGTCTTAGTTTAAAAGCAAGAGATCCCTAAACCCACTCAATCATAGATAAATCATTGTCCCTTTGGTATTGAAGTCCAAGGAAATGCCTTATGAAGTTTATTCCTCCATTGTTCTTCATGTTCTTTGGGCAGAAGAGGGTGGGAGTGATTTGTTTCTGCTTTCTTCACAAGTGTCCCAGCCTGGAAAAGTATGGCCTCAGCTAGAGTTTCCTGTTCCTCACAAGTCTTTAGTTTATGCTTCTCCCTCATGCACCAGGAGCTGAGCTTCCCTGTGAGGACAGTTAGAAGGCTAAGAGCTGAGCATTTGGAGCCAAAAAGGAAACCAATGAATCAGCATAGGCAACTCATTTCCCCACTCTTTACCTTAGGTGTCCTTTCTCTAAACTATGAAAATCACAGAACTGGAAGGCACCTTAGAGATCATCTAGTTCAATTTCCTCATCTTCCAGATGAAGAAACTGAGGCTCAGAAAAGGGAAAGTGACTCTGAAAGTTAGGTAATGAATCAGTGGCAAAGGAGGCACAAAACCCATGTCTTCTTTCCCCATTCAATTTCCTTTCCATGCTGACCTCACAGGTAAAAAACATTGGACAAATTTTGTGAACAGTTAAAAAAAAGGAGCCTGGCATAGAGGATAGAGAATTGGACTCAGAGTCAAAGATATGGGTTCAAATTCCCTTTCTAACACATACTGGCTATGTGACCCTGGTCAATTCATTCAGTTTCTCAGTACTTCACATAACTCTCCGAGACTAAGTTGTAGAAGTGTTGATGATCTGCATTTGTAGGGGCATTTTCCTGGCCCAAGGTCCAGACCCTGAAAAGGAAGTGAAAGTAGACACTTTCAATTTTCATTGTCCTCAACTTCTCTGTAGAATTTGACACTGTCGACCACCCTCTCTCTCCTCCTGAATACTTTCTCCTCTCTGGGTTTTCATGACCTTGATCCCTTCTGAATCTCCTCCTATCCAACTGACTGCTTCTTTGCAATCTCCTTTGCTAATTCATCTTCCAGGTAACATTCTTTAACTATGAGTATCCCCCTAGGCTCTGTCCTGGCCCCTCTCCTCTTTTCTCCCTGCACTCCTTTTCTTGATGACCTCATCAGGTCCTGTTGGTTATATTACCTTTTTATCCAGATCATTGTCAGGTGCATATATCTATCCCTAATCTCTCAAACTCCAGTCTCAGATCATGAACAGTTTAATGGGTCTTTCCAAAAGGATGCCCCATAGGCATCACAAATTAAACATGTCCAAAACAGAATTCATTTGGGGCCTCGGTTTCAGGTTGTGATGAAATGAGGTGCTGGTGAGGCATTGAATAAAGGTTTATTTTGCCCAAACTCATAAAAGATACACAGCACTTATTTTCTCTGTACTCAATCTCATCATCATCATCTGGAGACCACTTGCCTTTGGTCTCAGCCACTCACCAAGTCTAAGAGGATCTGTTATGCACCCAAGATAAGAAGCTGCCTCAGAAAAATGGTGGTCCTCTTATAGAACTCATTGACTTTCCCACCCACCCCCCCAAAAAAAACTATGCTGTTTTAAACTTACCTATATACTACCAGTGTTAGCAATTTCGATGTGGTGCTTGAATTCTCACTTTTAATCATCCCATACAACCAACTAGTTACCAAATTTTCCTGTTTCTGTCTCTGTAATATCTCTTGTAGAGGTCCTCTTCTCTTCACCCTAGCTCAGGGATTTGTCACCCCTTACCTTGACTATTTTAAGGGCCTCCTATTTATTCTTCCTGTTTTAGTCCCTCCTCACTCCAATCCATCCTCCATACAGTTATCAAAGTGGTTTTTCCTAGAGTGAAAGGGGAGATAATAATGTAGTACCTCCCTCACCGGTACTTGTGGAATTACAATGAGATAGCATATAGTTATCCCAAAAATCTTGTTGGAGGTTTAAGCTTTAATAAGCTTTAAATCTGTGAGGATTTAAACACTTTTGAGACCTAATGCTTTGCAAATCTTAAAGCCTGTATAAATGTCAGCTATCATTATTAATATTATTAGGTGTAATTATTAAATCTGTAAGTGAAAATATCTGCAAATAAAGTTCTACTTTCCTGTTGACTTACACCAACACTTTAGAAGGGTTTTTGTCTTCATTTCTGTCTGGTCTTCATCTGGCAATTGCTTCTAACTTCTTTGACCTCTCAGCTTTTCCATCACATATGAAAGTAACACAAGACTTAGAGATGGAAGAGATAATCCAATCCATGTGCATTATTTTCTTTTCAGACAAAGTTTAATATTTTGAAAAATGCTTCAAATCACTACAATAATGCAAAGAAAATCTATGGGTAATCATTCATGTAAAAATGAATGTTCCTTTTACCATACAAAATGATCCCCTCTCCTCCAGAAATTTGTGGTTATAAGTTTAATTTTATCTATTTTGAGTTTTATTAAAGTGGGAGTGTATCTGTATTCAAAATGATCCTGATTCATTCCTGCTAACCATTTTGAAATTTCCAGTTAGGGTAATTCTATTTACGGGAAATTAATATATGATCAAAATAGCTGATGCTTTCTAACATCTTTAATTAAAAAAAATACCCTATCTTGTCAGTTTGAAGGTGGTGCTAGGTCTAGAGTCAGAAAGAGATGAGTTCTTTTTTAAAATAAATACTTTAATTTTCCAATTACATGTAAAGACAATTTTTAACATTCATTTTTTAAAAATTTTGAGGTCCAAATTTTTCTCCCTCCCTTTCCCCCTTCCCCCAAATGCTAAGCAATTCTAAATAGATTGTGTACGTGTAATCATGTAAAACATATTTCTATATTAGTCATGTTGTAAAGGAAGAAACATCAAAAGAAAAAAACTATAAAAAATAAAGTGAAAATAGTATGCTTCAATATGCATTCAGACTCCATCAATTCTTTCTCTGAATGTGAACAGAATTTTCTTTCATTAGTACTTTGGAATTATCTTGGATCATCGTATTGCTGAGAACTGTTATTCATAGTGATCATCACACAATGTTGCTTTTACTGTTGTACAATAGTCTCCTGATTCTGTTCCTTTTACTTTGCATCGATTCATGTAAGTCTTTCCAGGTTTTTCTGAAATCCACTCGCTCATCATTTCTTATCGCACAATAGTGTTCCATTATATTAATCACCACAACTTATTCAGCCATTCCCCAATTAATGGGCATCCCTTTAATTTCCCTTTCTTTTTTTTGACACCACAAAAAGAGCTGATACACACACACACACACACACACACACACATATACACATATGTATCTCAACCTTTTGTGTGTGGGGGTGTATGTGTGTGTGTGTGTATACATATATATACACACACACATACACACACACACACACACACACAACACACACACACACACACATATATATATATATATATATATATATATATATATGCATATACATATATACTTTTTCTTTTTGTTTTGTTTTGTTTTTATCTCTTTTGGGATACAGACCCAGTAGTGGTGTTGCTAGGTTAAAGAGTATGCATAATTTTATAGACCTTTGGGCATAGTTCCAAATTGCTCTCCAGAATGTTTGAATCAGTTCACAACTGCACTAGCAGTGCATTAATGTCCCAATTTTCCCATATCCTCTCTAACATTTATCATTTTCCTTTTCTGTCACATTAACCAATCTGATAGGTATGAGGTGGTACCTCAGAATTGTATTATTTTGCATTTTTCTAATCAACATTGATTTAGAGCATTTTTTCATATGACTAAAGATAAAAAGTTGAGTTCAGCTTCAGACACTTAGTGTGTGGCCCTGGGCAAATTACTTCACTTCTACCTCGGTTTCCTCATCTGTAAAATGAGGGTGATAATAATAGCACCTACTTCCCAGTGTTCTTGTGAGGACTGCATGAGATAATAATTCTAAAGCACTTAGCATAGTTCCTGGAACATGGTAAGCAATACTTAAGTATTAGGGCTTTTTTAATTTATAATGACTATTATTATTATTATTTGAACCCAAATTTTTAGACCTTGACTTATGCTAATTTAACTATGTTAAGGAGTATCATTATTAGTTTGATTCTTACTGTGAAGTTTAGCAAATACAGTAAGATTTTATTCTCCTCATTACATGTGTCAAAAGAAAGGGAAATCTTTGTTTCCCCCCCACCCCTATCCAGTCCTATCTCCCTACCTGAATAGCATGGAAAGCAGGAAAGGACCCGACTGAAGGGATGGAGACAAATACGACCCATATAAATTGCTAATCCGGGCAAAAGATATGCTGTCCAAATGATGGGAAAGAAAGGACATCTGACTGTGGAGCGACCCCAACTCAACCTGATATTGGAGATAGAGAACTTACTACAAGTTTTGAGATGGAATGTGTTTCTGGGCCTGCTTCTGAGAGCCTTGAGGTCATCAGAACTGTAGTCAAGGGACAAATCTAGAAGGCAGGGTTTTTTTTTTTTTTGGCTTAGTATCAAGCCGAGTGTTTCTATCAAGTTAAAAGACATCTTTGCTAACTTTTGTCTAAAACATTACTGGCTAAGAGTGCCATCTGCTAAAGAAGAATAGCCAGGTTTATTCCTCACCAGAAGATGAAGAAATCAACATGGAAAATGGCACCAGGGAGTAATGACTCTGCCATCTGTTTGGTATTGTAAGTTACATTGCACAGATGGCCAGAAGAGCCACAGAGGTGCCTGCTGGTGAGATATACCCTCAAGAATCTTGTAGAAGACATACCGAGGCTCCATATTAGATAGACATCTGCTCCATGTTAGAATAAGCACCTGTTGCAAATCCACCAAGGGCATGAATATGAATTCCTGAGGTTACCCAAGTTTCTAGAGCAGGTTGTTCTTACAGGTGATTGGCATGTCTTATGAGGCCTTCATGAGCTGTATCTGTTTTCTTCAACCTGCAAGTAACATCTTTTTCATTCCTTTAACATTGTGAACCATTTACTTGCCAAATGAGTCAATAAACAATACCTTGAGCAATAGAATATAGTGAAGAGTGAAGTTCCCAGACTATCTGTAGGAGGGAAATAAGGCAAAGTAGTGATAAATCTCCCAAATATATCCAGACACTTAGATTCACATGTGAGTCTCGACATAAAAAGAATATAAATACTCTTTCACAGTTCAAACTTCCTTATGAAGCTGACAGTACATCAAAAGTGAGAATTAAGTTTTAAGCACATTTATTGAGGTGTTAGGAATATTATATATGCATTGATACTTCCACTAACCAAAAACTGAGAGGTACTTTACAGCTAGTCCTTACTTTAAAGAAACCTGATCTGTGTAAACACAGATTCACATGGTAAACAAATTAAGATGGGATTATTCAATGCTTAGTGTAAAACTGTACAATTTTCATGCCCTGTTTTCTTTGACATCAGCAATTTCCATCAGAGTTCTTAAGCTAACTGTTATCATCACCAAAATACTTCACAAACTCCTCTAGTTGGTATTTCAAGCTCTTCACAGTCTGGCTCCAATATTTCCTGATTTAACTTCATATCATCACCCATCACATATTCTATGCTCCAGTCAAATTGGCCTGTTTGGTGCTCCTCATACAAAATATTTTATCTTTCATCCTTGTGCCTTAGCCCAGAATGTAGCCTCTGCATGGAATGTTCTTACTTCCCAGCTTTTCCTTCCAGAATCCCTACTCCCTTCAAGTCTCAGTTGAGATGCCATCTTCTAATCAAGGCTTCTCCTGCCCCTCTGCTCAGATGCTAGTGCTTTCTATTTCCCTCCAGAATTTACTTTGTATTGTCTTTTATTCTACTTTCCATTCTCTTATCAATAGACATGTTGTGCTTAACCTAGCAGAATGCAAACCGCATGAAGGCAAACACTGCTTCATTTTTGTATCTGCATCTCCAGCACCTAACACCACGCTTTGGGGGCCATCTCCAGTCTTTTGCCACTAGACCTAGATGACTCTGAAGGAGAAAGTGAGGACGGTGACTTCGCAATCTGTCCCTCATTTAAATCCAATTCATTTAAAATATCACCTTCCTGACGTCATGGTCCTCTTTGAGAACACAGGACAAACAACAGAACAATAACAACAACAACAACAAACCAAAACCCCATGCCTTCTACATAGCAAGTGTATAGCACCCCAACCTGCAGGTCAGATCCTGCAGAGGATGATTAGATGAGGTATTCTGGGGATCCTCATCCCAATGACAATAACTCACAAGTCCCCAACAACATTCCTATAATCAGCCAGTAGACACAATCAGATGAAAACAAAGGCATTTACTAAAGTAGCATATTAAGAAAACGAGCAGCAGAACTTCTCCATAAACCTGGATGCTCTCTCAAAGATACACCCAGCATCATCATGGAGAATTGATGCATATAGAGGTAATACATAGAGAGTCATATTTGTAGAGAACACCCATAGCCAGAGTGTGCACAGGCAGGGTATAGTTATGCCATCAGTGCTGCTACATTGATGAGATGGTCACACTGCTCCTGTTGACCTTGGTTTCACAGTCTTTGCCAAAAGCTGCTCTGTTGGTCACTGTGGGGAGATGCCACTTGCCTATAATTTCCACCACCTCTAACTTCTAGTTCAGCAGAGATTCTTGATGATTTTGTTCTCTAAGTATGATACTGTGGAATTATGTGGAATTCTTGAAATTAGAGTTACCCATAAGAAAACTCAGGTGTTGCCTGAGAAATTTTACTTTATCTCTTAAAAGACTAAATTCTAGAATGATGCAACCTAGGAAATTCAGAATTCCCTTTCCTCTACATGGCTTATGATTCAGGAGCAATGTTCTCTTAGGCAGTGTGTGAGCACATGCTTCTTATGGCTATGCCACTTCTCAAAATCACTACTACTAATTTTGGCATAGGGAAGGGAAATTTCTCTTACAGCACACACAGAAGAGGTTACAGGGAAAAGGAGAAGAATGAGTCCTCAAAAAATGAGTATTCTACCTTGAGAGCTGACCCCCAACAGAAGGAGTCAGCTGTCATCATTGTACCAGCTTACTTTTTATTGAGGCCTCAACAACAACAGCTACATATGAGATGAGGTAGTCTGGTAAATTCCCTGACCACCTAAGAGGGCCTCATCTGTGTGGAACTGCTTTCAGGAGACTGGACGACTGATTCATTCTTTGTTGGTCTATCCTGAGGTTAAAAGGAACTTTTTTCCCCATTGACTATGTAATTAGAATTGTCAGAGTATTCACAAGCCTTGAGTCAGCTGGTGGGGCTTTTGCTCACTTAGTCTGAAGGAGGAAGCAGCTAATTCATTCACACCATGCAGAAAGAGAGGAGGGCCTTAGAGCCTCCTTCAATCTCCCTCCCCTATGTGGCTCCCAAGATGAACCTGGATCTTTGGCCTTTTCATATGTACATTTCCATTTTAGGTACATGGAATGGAGTCTTTGATCCCACTTAGAAGCTTGAGCCACTGGGATCTGAGAGTCTGTGAATACAAGTGGAATGTTACAGCCAGCCCAACAATGAGGAACTGGTCCCGGGATTTCAGCCAGAGCAACTTTGAACTTGAACTTGGTAAGACCAATGCTATATAGGAATTCAGCTAAATTGTGCACTTAATCCTCTCACTCCTATCCCATACAGAAGTTATATGAGGGGGATTAATAAACTCCAAAAATGTTAAGGGGAAAGTTTATATGTTTATTCTTGTTATGTCTTTGAAGTAAATTTCCCTTCATAAATGTTAATCTGATGTTAAGCAGTTAAATAACATTGAGGTGATAGTCAATGGGCCCTTAAAATGGAGCAGATGGAGAAACAGAGCCAAGTTAACAGTAGAGACAATCACCATTCCCCTCAGGGTACTGAAAAACTGGGAAGAGATTTAAATGTGACAGACCAGATCATGAAAGAGCAGGGCTGGAGTCATAAAATGTCCAAACATGCAAAAATAGATGATAATTAATAATAATAAATAAATAAATATTGCTTTAACTTTTAACAAGCACTTCACATTTATTATCTCATTTAATTCTTACAACAACCCTATGAGGATAGGTGCTGTTACTATCACCATTTACAAAAGATGACATTGAAGTTGAGAAATGCTAAGTGACTTCGGCAATGTCACACAGCTTTATGTCACCAGAATATCATCCTTAAGAGTTTTCTATTATTTCCTTGGATTGGTTCAGGAGCTCCTCCATCATTCTGTGAACTTCATATCTACAACTTCGTATCAATGGGACAAAAAGAAACCCAAGGTGATGTGAGTTCACATATAGACAAGCGTTCATGAATTCTTCCTAGAGAAAAGAAAGGCTCCTCATAGGGCAAGTCTATGCATCAGTACACACCTGCTTTTGTTTGTAACTCTGTATGACCTTGAAAGAAAGGCTGAGGAAGGGTTCAAAAGGAAAGGTCAAAAGTGAAAAATTAGCTTAGTTGAAGCCTATTCTACTCAATCCTTAGGGAGAAATGTTGCCATTATGGAAGTAAAAGTGCTGTTATCTAATGCATTCGATCAGTCCATGTTATCTGGTTCCTAGTTGGCCAGCCCTACTGCTGGCCAGAATGGGGGTGGGGGGGAAAGGGAGACTGAATTTCCTGCACCACTAATTACCTATGGCTATTGCCTTGATGACCTCTCAGCATTTCAGGCTGGATGCTGCATTTTAACTTTTTCCAACTTTATCTCTCTAATACACAAAATTTAATTCAGCAGTATAGTCAGGCACTTCATTGGACTGGTTATTCTGTTCTCAAGTGAATGAAAAAACTCCAGCAAAACCCTGGAACCCACCAATTGGAAGGAGATTTGAAAAGTCTTATCTGAGCACTGAGTATATGTCACCAGTATAATGAGGAGACTGGAAACTCTGTTATAACAAAAGAATAGAAAGGAGAACAAGTCTGAAGACATGATAATTTCTTTAAATAAATCAAAGTATATAACATGTGAAAGGGATTAGATGAATTATGGTCAATTAACAATAAATTATCCTTGGCCTGGGAGCAGAATTAGGAGAAAACTGAAAAGAGGGATAATTAGATTGATATAAAAATGATTTAGGTATAATATAAGTTTTCCAAGTCTATGTTATAAATTCAGGTATATTGTACAACACTTGAAATACTTCATTTATGCCCTCTAGCAACAGACAAAGATTGCTGGAACAGGCCCACTTAATACAAAAGGGCTTGTCACAGTAGTCTAGTCACTTGGTGATGAATAATTTGGTGATGGAAACCTATTTTGACAAAGGAAAATACAAGCTGGCCTTCAGTCTTTTGCAGCTCCCTTCTTTCTCATCACTGAAGGTGACAGAATAGTAGAAAAGAAGTCAGATAGCTCTAAGAATCAAAGAATATTAAACCATCTACAAACTATAATTTGAATAATTTTGTTTTAAATGTGAGATCTTTGTCCAATAGACACATAGTCTCAAACAGTTAAATCATATCCATCTTGACATACCTACTTCAAACAAAACCAAGAGAAAAAAGGAAGGTGCAGCTAAAAAGAGGAATGGGCCACAAAAGTATTCCTTGGAGACACAAAGAAGTGAATTGGAGACTAAGACTTATAATATATTTCAGAATGCAGTATCAATAAGTATTTGCAAAAAAGACCACCATGAAAATAATTGCAGTGTATGCATGAACACTGATTTCTAAGGATGTTTAGAGACTGGTGGAGAAATCTGATAAGACTTTCTAAATGAAATCACCATAAACTTTCATATTTGGAGATCTCAGTTTAAAGGTGGAAAAGAGAAGCCAAGGATTTGTAGATTTCAAGGAAGCCTTCCATCTTTATATCCTGAAAGCTTTCTTTGAAAAAGAATTGGTAGATGCTAGCCATACCAGATGCCAATAACATGACAAAATGGTATTTTAATAAATTGGAAAAGACTCTTTATTGACATGGAAACTATCCCTGAATCAGCTCTCTATAACCAGACCACCCACTTGTCAGGGAATAGATTAGAATTAGTAAAGAGAAAGAAGTAGGAATAATAATAGAAATAAAACAACTCAATCCTGAAATATTTAAATGAATATTTAGCGATGAAAAATGAATAAAGAACATAGACAATTATAATAGTAATTTTATATAAATGTTTAGCCAATCTATGGTCATTGCCACAGAATAATACCAAAAGAACCTCCAGAAAGTCCCTTGTTCAGAAAACAATTGACTTGCTTGCTAAATGGAGAGAGCTGCCAAAGTTAAAACCAATTTAGAATGTCAAGTTGTTTACAAAATTTTATAAAGAAGGATGTTACATGATTATGAGCAGTATTGTTTTATAAATCCGAGAGAAAGTAAAAACTGGTTTAAAGAAAACTTGAGAAGAGATATAACTAAGGAAAGTTGTCCCAAGATCATGGAAGGATGGTAATGACAACAAATAAAAGAAGGAACTTTTTTCATATCTTTAAAGACTGCTGTAACATGCTGCTTTCACTATTAGAGATGGTGGGACCTTCACATTTTCAACCTAATATTGAAGTCCTAGACATTCTTACAGGGAAAGTAGAAATGGTGCCACAGAAAACAAACATGAAAGAAGGAGCTAGACTGAAATATATATATATATATATAAATAAGAGCTATTCTAGAACAGGCGCAATTGTGATGGCATTGAAGGATCAATCTACAAGGTTGCCTTAAGGAGTGGAAGTTATGTGGAAATAAGTCTCAGACCTTATTAATGCCAAAAAAGGTTATCAAAAAAATGTCAATGACTACAAAACAAACTGCTTAGTTATCCACTATACAAAAGCTTTATATTATTTATCTACAGAAAAATCAAGAGCATCCTTAATGAAGAAAATAATGGTAAACAAAGAGGCTTATGCAAGTGATAATCAACAGTGGACTGTATCTTTAGCACTTTGCAGTTGGCTGAAGTATGTATAGAACTTAATATCCCATCGCACTTTTTTGTAGAGAATGTGGTATCTTCAACAGAAAGAGGGAAGTTCAAAAGAGGGATTGTTTTGGGGAAAAGATAAAGTTTTTTTTAAAAGTATTCCATAGTGAATTTGGGAATTGTTGAGTTTGAGATGCATGGGGGTATCTGAATCTGAGGTGTCTAGTAGGCCTTTGGAGATATGAGACTGGCACTCAGGAGAGAAACTAGGACTAGAAATACAAATTTGGAAGTCACCAATATACAGATGATAATTAAACTCATGTAAGTTGTGGTCATGAGAGAATATAGATAGTTAAGAGGAGAGAGCCTAAGACAAAACCTTGGCAAATATCCACAGTTAGGGGGCATGGAATGGATGATGACTCAGCAAAGGGCATTGAAAAAGAGCGGTCAGACAGATAAAGGGGAACTGACAGAGAGAGGTGTCACAGAAACCCTGGTAGAATAAAAAAGGTTACCTGAGTCACATGCTACAGAGAAGTAAAAAAAAAAATGAGGAAAATTTAGAACATCATCCAATTTGGCAATTAAGAGATTGCTGGTTACTTTGGAGAGGAAAGTTTTAGCTGAGAGACAAGGTCAGAAAACTGATTGCTAAGAGCTAAAAAGTGAAAGGAGAGGAAAGGGTAGGCAACAAGTGTAGACAACTTTTTTTTTTCTAAAAACTTGGCTGAGAAGAGGAGGAGAAATAAAGGATGATAGCTTGAGGGGATGATGGGGTTTAGTGATAGATTTTTTGAGGATGGGAAGACTTAGGCATGTTAACAGGCAGCAAGGAAGGATAGAATAGTAAGGAAAAGATTGAAGATTAGAAAGGGCTAATACTTGTAGGGACAGTTTTCTGAAGAAAATGGAAGGGAAGGAATCAAGGCTACTTGTAAAGTGATTAGCCTTAATAGGAAGGACTAGCTCATCATTAGAGACTGGAATAATATAGGGAATATGGGATGATTACAACGGGTTGTGAAGTGAAAAGTAAGGAAAAAGAGGAAGCTCACAGTAAATGGTCTCTACTTTCTCAGTAAATTATTAGACCACATTAGACCTCTATTTGATTCTCTAGAGATTACCTATTAACTATATTTTTACTTTGCAGAAATTTCCTTTTTTCTATTTTTTAAAATAGTGAAACTGTCAATATTGATTTGATTCAGTTCTTATAATAGTATATCCACCACCGTAGGTCAATGGGCAAGGATCCCACATTTAGAGTGACAACAGTCAATTTGAAGTTTATAAAAAGTCTAAACAGACTATTGCATTCCTAACAACCTTCGCCTCCTTTCTCACTACTCTGCCACCATCAGGGCAGAAGCACATGAAGGTTTCATAGGACCAAGAACCATTTTGTAGTTTTCTTCATTTCAAAGGTTGCCACAATCAAATAATTTGTCACCAAGTAGTGAGATTACAGGGCATGAGCCTCTCTGTACTTAGCTATGATGGTCCTGAGAAAACAGACTTGATCTATTATTAGGATCATACTCAAAGACTTTCCAACATGGTAGAATCTTCTACAGGGTGCACTCTGTTGGCATGTCCTTTGACAAACCAGGGTCACCTCCAAGCCATGATGAGTCTTTGGAGTGGGACTTTGTAGAGGAATTAAGAAAACATAGTAATAACATGAGAAAAAGAAAAAAAAACCTGAAAGAAAACTTGGAAAGCGTGAGTCTTCGTGGAATACAAGATGGCAATTAAAGACAGAGATATCAGGAAAACATCTGTTGCGCCACTTTTCTTCCTTTGTTGCCAGTTTCCAGAAGGCTTCAGACATTGATGAAACTGGCTGTCACTACACCTATGTTGATTCTCCTGCTTGGCCAAACCCAGTCACTTCAAATGTGTTCTCATCAACTGCTCTTGGCTCTGAGTAGACATTGAAGGAGTTCCATATTTGAGCAATACACAGTGCTAGCTTAGGGGGCAGGCAGAGCTGAAGATGTGGGATAAGAAATGGAAATAGAAGCCTACTGTTTTTTAGAAGATCACATTGCATGTAATGAGGCTGCGGAGGCCTCCTGGGAGTAGGTGCCGACTTTCCTTATAATTTATATTCTCCCTCCCCTATTCCTGGACATCACTTTCTTTCCCTCACCACAATACTTGACTTGGAAATAGAGCTGCTATGGTTTTCCTCTCAAATACAAAGCTTTTAGTGGTAGATGAGTGATCAAATGCCCTCCACACTGATTTCATGCCAGTTTGACATGGAAATATAATTCATCTTACCCTTCAGTTTCTCCCTCTGGGATATTGTAGAAATGCATGTATAGAATTATTATCTTTATTTAAAATTATCTTGGCTCTGTTTAGAGACCCTATCAGAAACTCTTCTTCATTCTTCCCTCACTCCATTCATTCATTCATTCTCATTGACTAATTCAAAGTACCGGGCAGTATACAATGTTTATGTAACTCCGGTGATTCAGAGAAAATTGTCAGGTGATATGCTCCCCAATACTGACATAATCAGAGGTGAGGGGAGCCCTCAGAACCTGTGCTCTAAGTATAGATTCAGTTTGGATTGAGAGGTGCTTTTGACTGGTACCTAAGAGCCTTCCCTCTGAGTCTCTCATAGTCCCAGGTAATTTATGTCTTTAGGAAAGGAATAAGAATAGTAATTAATTCCCTCCTTGGGGAAAGATGGCATTATACAAGTTCTAAATTAAGCAAGTAAACAGAAAATATTGCCTGGTCAAGCCAGAGTTCATAGCTCACTAAATTTAAGAGTTGAAGCTAAAGAAAATTTCATAGCAGTTATCCAGTGCCAGGGGGCCATGAAGGAGTGAGGGAATCACTACAGAGAGCCAAAGTAGGCAATGAAGTAAGACTATAGCACTCGAAACTTCTCTTACACAAAGAATGTCATTGTAGCCGCCCTCTCAGAAAACTTTCTTTTAACTACACTCCTTACTCTGCCACAGTCATGTGGTCCTATGTCCATCCATTGGCTAATTGCCATAGTAGTCCCTAAACAATTACAATGTGGTAAAATAGGGAAAGTATGACCAATTCATCCTTAGGGTGTTAGAATGACACCTCAATTCCATTCTATTCAACAATAATTTATAAAGTGCTTTCTATGTACTCTATCTTTGGACCTTCATCACACCCAGCTATCTCACATGAAGGTCACATCAATAAAAATGAGTTGAATGATAACTCTTCACTGAAGGCAAACACTTTGGAATACCATCTGATCTTCCCAGTGTCTGAGATCTCACTTCTCTGAGATATCATAGAGAAGATTCCTATTCAGATACAGAGCTGGACTAGATCACTCAACTAGCATTTGTTATGATGAACTCTGAAACCCCTTCTGACATCCTACACCACTCTGATTATACCTTTTAAGACAGACAAACATTCCCTGGCCTAACTTTATGTCACATGGCACTGATGTTCTTACAACACAGTTTGCGAATCTTAGGTCTTATGATGGTAGCTTGTTTTGACAAATGAGAGTACACGAGTTCTCAGCAAGAGAACTTTTTTAGAAAAGAATTACACCATTAACCCACCCTGTTCTGCAAAGCAATCCTAAAATAGGGGCCTTAAAATAAAAATGTTTTCTTCTCCAAAAAGTTATTTCCAAATTCTTTGACTGATAGGACTTAATACATGAATAAATAAAAACCCTGATTTTTGTGTGCCTAAAGAGGCCCTCCTCTGATTCTTCATGCAAACCAGGGGCTTTTTTTTACATTTTCATCCTGCCTCTTCTAGAAGCTGTTGATTCTGTGAGGGAAAAATCAATTAAAAAAAAAATATATATATATATATATACATATATATATATATATACATATATATATATATATATTATTATATATAACATATATATATATATATATATGTATATATATGTATATAGATATATATATATATAATATATATTATATATACATATTATATATATAACATTTGAGAAGCATTGTAGAAGAGCTATACAAATTTTTAGAGTAATACCTTGTTCTGCTCTGAGCTCAGCTCATTTTCCCTCCTCCTTGGGCTCAAGCTGGAATCAGACCAGCTGTTGGAAATAGAGGAGAATTTAAAATACCCCTGGCTGAATTTTAAAAACATGGCTCACAGAGTAATCTATGAGTTTCTTCTACACATCAGGCTTTTTGAGAATGCTCCAAGTTCATTTCCAATACCTTTCTCAAGTAATATTAATTACCCCTCCAGCGTCTTCACCCCCTTCGGATGAATGAAGGTTTAACTTGATATGAAAAGCCCTCTTGGGATATACTAGTAGATTTAATTGCCCCAGAAGATCTATTTCCCATATTTGCCTTGACACTAACTCAAGCAGACATTTTGTTTTGAAGAGTGATAGTTCTCCATATGGCTGTCAGACTCAATTTTCTCACAAGCTACTCCTCAAATTACAGGGCTGTGTACGTCAAAGTTTACTTATTCTTAGATACATCACCTTCCTGTGTGGCCTCTGGCAGGCGGCTTACCTAGTGACTTCCTGGAATCACACATGTCTTCATTAGGTACATATGGCTTGGAAACCCAAGGAACTAAAGGGAGGAGCCCACAATGCATACTCTCAGGGAGGCTTTGTGATGGTTTGGTGCCACCTTTCCTGCCCCCTCCCTCTTTCCTCCACACTGATTCATACCTTTAGAAACCTCCCTCTCAGGCTTGTGTGAGACACACCCTCCTTAGTGTCATTTGACAAAAAACGCTTCCCAATAATCATCCATGAAGGAAGGAAGAACAATTTTATAGTTTTCTGAGAACACGTCTCAGTTAAGAAATTTCGGGGGGAGAAAGAATCATACTTTTTCTTTGGCTCTCCACAGTAGTCATGGAAAAAAAAAAATTCATCTTGGCAGACTCCTGGACAGTTTCCAAAGTCATTGAGCTACTGGTATGTGTTCTGCCATCTTTTGTCTCCCATACTTTTTATAATTTCATTGTTCATTTATTGTTGTTGTTGTTTTTAAAAACTTGTCCAGCTGCTTCTGGTTTTCATATAATGAAAGAGAAACAAGTATCCATTTCTAGGTGACTCCCAGGGTTTTAACATTGCTCTAGGAGACTGCTTCCTTTTATTCAATGGCATAGACAACTCTTAGCTAACCATGAGGTACACCATGACCCTTACTTTTCCTTTACCAAAAGCTCCTGTGCTCTGGGATCTTCTGCTTTTTCCTTGCTGCCACAAGCTCCCTTCTTGACCTGAGCTGCTCACTACCCAGTTTTGCCTATAGAACAAAATCTAGACTCTACTCTTCACTCTTGTCCTGATACACCTAAACACCCTACACATTTCACTGGGGAGAGCAGAGGGAGGAATATTTTTATGATTTTACTCCTAAGCACTACAGGGAAACAGGGCAAACAAAAGTAAAAATTTGCAACTTAGATAAACCTTTATAATATATCCATTTTGTATATATTTTATATTATTTCCCCAGCAAAATGTGAGCTCCTTGAAATGGGTGATGTTATTTTTTCTTTGCAGCACAATGCCTGTAAGAGCATAGGAGCTTAGTAGATGTTTGTTATTTGATTGATTGATCACTCCTATATTTTGTGTGTGTGTGTGTGTGTGTGTGTGTGTGTGTGTGTGTGTGTGTAACAAGAGACTAGGCCAATCTTTTCTTATCTATCATTCATTTGTCCCCCTCCCCCAACTTCCTCTAAGTACATTTACCTGAAAAAGTACAGTCTTCCTTGTGTCACAGACAAAGAGGATTCTGCTGTTATAGGAGCACATTACTTACTGTAACTCTGCTGTTGTTAGAAGGTGTAATGGCTGAAACAAATTCCTGGCTGTGTGAAGTTAGCATATGGAGCTTTCAAGAGGAAAGAAGAATTGTTAAGGATTAGGTTAGCATGGAGTTCAGCAGTGTGAATAAGAGGGAGAAAGAGAGGAGTGGCATGTAAGGCAAGTGTGTGTGTAGATATATAGATATCAACATATATGACAAAGCATCCCAAAATTGGGAGTCCTTGCAGTCATCTGCATGAGAAGAGATAAAGAGTGAAAAGGAGAGAGAGAGAACAAGAGTGAAAAAGAGGGAGGGAGGGACAGAGAGTAGAGACAGAAAGGTAGTTCAGAGGTTGGCACTCTGCTCTAAGCTCTAGTACCAGAGGGCATGCAGGACAGAGGTTGGGTACTCGTCCCTTTCCCATGCAATGACACCAACATTGGAAAACAATGATTAAGATGGCCCAATTAGATTCTCTCTATCTGAAATTGCAAATTCCTCAACCCCCTCTAGTCTCCACATAGGAAAAGGAAACTTGAGATTGGCTAGGAGAGGTGGGGAGAATGGGAAAGGAGGACGGAATGAAAACTCTACATCAACTATACTCAAACATGGTCATGAACTTGATCTCATCATTACTCACATGTTCCATATTTATAAGCTAGAACTCTGAATTTTTTTCTTTCTGATCACATCCTCCTTATTCTATTTCTCCTTAACATCATACTCCTTTTTTATTAAGGATCCTTAACCTTTTTTGCATCACGGGCCCTTTCTCAGATGTTTTTAGATGCATTAAATAAAATACATAGGAATACAAAGGAAACCAATTGTATCAAAATACAGTTATTAAAATGTATTTTGTAAACAAGTTCACAGGTGCCAGGCTAAGAATTCCTATTCTAAACCTATTCCTTATCTACTTTGTGACCTCTGGTTACTCCACTCCTGTCTACTTTCCCAGTACATGACCTACACCAGGGGTGGGGAACCTGTGGCCTCAAGGCTACATGTGGCCCTTTAGGTCCTCAAGTGCGGCCCTTTGACTGAATCCACACTTCACAGAACAAATCACCTTAATGAAAGACTTTGCTCTGTAAAACTTAGACTCCTTCAAAAGGCCACACCCAAGGACTTAGAAGGCCACATGTCGACTCAAGTCCACAGGTTCCCCACCCTTGACCTATTCTCTGGCTTTTTCTTCCTTTACACCCTCTAGTCAACCTGTTCATCTGCACACTGTACCTTACTTTCTAATCTGCTGCCCACTTATCCTGTCTGTGTTATCCCTTTCCAATTGTCAACTCTAGATTATATGAAGTACCTTTCTCCTAGGCTTCTACTCACATGCTCCTATACTCTGCTGGAGTAAGTCATACAATACTACTCGGTCCAATAAAATTTCACTTTATCTAATCTCAACTTAGCCATAATTACTCTATATCAATGTTTTCACTCTTCTGTGATTGATTCTCTACCATATTCTCTACCTTGTCTGCTCCAACTCAACTTTTCCAGAATGAATATTCTGGGCCAGTCCAGTGATAAAGGTTCAGGGTTAAAAAGTAATGAGGTACTTATGGACAATAAAATGAAATAATAATAAATTTGCTAATAGCAAAAAGTACAAAAGATATAATTCCCAATGTTAAAAACATAGCAATTCAGATAAACAGCTCCTCCCTTCTGCCTCTACATTCACCACTGAAATCAGCCAACCTAATAGGATGGGGGGCTCTACTACTGGGCAGTGGGTGATTTGCTTAAACTTCTAACATCAGTTTCCCGTAAGCCAGGCTTTTTATGCCTCAGGTAGCAAGGAAACCAAATGAATTTTGATCCTACAAATAGCTTCCTTGACTCCTCAATAGGAAACAAGTCCAAACTAAATAAAACATCTACTATTCCTACCAAAATGGAACTCATTATCTTCTTCACTAAACCAAATCAATTTCAATAATTCTAATACCATAATTCTTATCAATCAATTCCACACCCATTTTTTTAAAAAAATGTTCAGAGCTTAAGATATTAAACAAAATCAGGAACATTAACTTCATCAGTATACATGGAATTTTACCATACCAGAACAATAAGCAAGGCGATGTTGGATTAATATAGCAGACAAACAACAAGCAAATATGTAAATTGATGTCAAAGCACAGAAATAAACTCAAGATCATGAAAGCTAGAAGAATAGCTTGCTCAGAGAAAATGACATATGAACAAATAAAACAAAATTTCCAGAGCTAGGAAATGAAAGTCTATTTGGAGATTAAAAAAAAAAAACCAGACAACAAAACAAAACAACAACAATAACAACAAAAAAAAAAACAAGAGAAGAAAACCAGGATTTTAAATGTCAAAATGGAGGGGAAATCGATGATTAAGCTTAAAAATATTTCATATTAAACACCGGAAACATAAAAAGTACAAGGAAAGTGAATAATACAAAATTCTGCCTAACTATAATCAATACAAGTTCAAAAAATGTAAATTGTCACTCAAAGTCCAAATCACAAGAAAGTATTAAAGTGACTTACAAACACACACACACATACACATACACCACACCACACCACACACACACACACAATATCAGGAGGGAAAGCAATAGGAAATAAAAAAAAAAACTACATTTCAAAATTTAATTTTCAAGCAAAAGGTAACGTGGTAACCCACATGTAACAATTTACTTCCCCCTCATCTAACTAAATATAGGGATTGTTTGTGGTGGTGGGTTCTCACCTGGAGGATTCTGTTTCCCTTTTGCAGCTTTAGGGATGGGTGTCTCATATGTATCATGAGCAGCCGTTTGGGAGGCTGATCTTATTTGGGCTTAGCTCATTTTTCCTTCAAGAGTTTAGCTCTGTTAAAGAGGTATATACATCTAGGTATTTACAGATGCCTAGAATTATATACATACATAACAACATATATGTATATATGAGGGTATGATATGCATACCTCTCCCTTTATTATGAGATTTTCCTGTGAGATCAATGTCTACTCTTCCCTCTCCTTTCACACCTTAGCCATACTAAATCAGAGATATGTCTGTTTCCTGTCTCTCTACAATGATTTAAATATTTTCTTGAATCTCTACCTGTTGTTGTCGTTAATCACACAAGATAAGAATTGGGTAACTAATTGATTTCCTTTTATGTAAAGAGGAAGCAGTTTCAAACTTTCAGTTCACAAAAGTTTAGAACTTCTGAGACAATATTTTTGAGAGTCAAGGCAATGCATTGGAGTCTACTGTGCCATTCACTGCCGGGTCCTTTTGGGATATGTGGTTTAAATTACTTTATTTTGTCTGACTCTCAAGTTTCTTACCTGTGAAGCAGAGGTACTTGAATGGACATTAATGCAATGCTACTCAGAATTCCCATACACCAAACGTCTATAACTCAAATATTCAATGCATCTACGATCTCATCCATTTGGGAGTTCCCTGCAATGACCACATTCCATCTATGCTTGACCATCCTGGGGATCTTGTGCATGTCCTTACATAAGTTCACTATGTGGTATCCACCTCATATACCATAGGCCTCCTTCACTTTCTCCTGACATTGCAAAGGTAGAACTAGCAGTGGAGCGTGCTGGGTACCCACTTGTCATCCTTCGTTTTGATCTTATGATCTTATGATCTTCTTTTATCATACAACTCCTTGATGACATCTTTTACTCCTATTATTTGGAGTTCTTCAATGGTTATATATTACAATGAACTCCATGCTTCTCTACTCTGCTGTCTATGTGATACTCACATTTTTATTTTTAAATAATTTTTATTTTATTTCCCAATTACATGTTAAAATAATTTTTAAGTTTTTAAAGTTTTGAATTCCACATTCTGTCTCTCCAGTACTCCTTCCCTTTCCCCTCCCTGAGACTGTAAGCAATCTAAGTTATACAACTCATTTTTAATTCATTGGGGCAGTTATAGTACAAACCTCTGAGATATAGAAACAATAGCAGAATGTTAGTATTAAAGAGTTGGTCCTCTGTATTAATGAAAAACAAGGCTCATGAATGAGCTTTGCATGTTCCCAAAGGCAATCCAGTCATGTAAAAGTTCAATCCAGAATGTCAATAGATTCCAAATGCAGTGATATATGTCTCTTGATCCTCAGAAGTTAATAAGAAATGATGATTCACCACATTCCTATTACATGCCTTCTGATACTTTTACAGTATAGTGATTTTTTAATCTGCCATCTTTCTGTCAAAGGTAGAGAGATATATGTACTGACACTGCCTTCGTTTTGAAGACCATATTCTTGTCAAGAACAAAAGCTGCTTCTTGGACAGCATCTCCTTAATATTTTATCCCTCAGTAGAATGTAAGGGTGAACTGATCTCAAGGAATCCTAAAAACATAAAAACAGTAAACCTCCAGGCTGTGCATTTTATTGCTTAGTGACCGAAGGCTAAAATTACTCCTTTTCCTTCCCTATCATACACTCTTACACGTGGATACACTACAGCCAGCACATCTTGGACCATCATTTTTTTCTTGTTGCTTACATTTTTGTTTGTTTACTTCAAATAAAGGGAAGCAGCCTAAGCCAAGATCTTAACTCAGTTATACAGTTAGCTCTCTTCCCTTCAGACCCAACTACTTGGGAAAGAGGATAAGTTGCCACATGACCAAATCCACTGTTTTTCTATTTTCAAATTCCCAAAAGGTAACTATAGTAACATTGTCTTAGAAAACATCTGCCCTAGGGGATGTAGGGGAAATGAGATATTAATGCACTGTTGGCACTTAGCAGGATGAGAAGGCATGGTCAGGTTGAGATCTATCTCGTTGGAATAAGTGGTCACATCGATGAAATCATGGATCCAATGAAGTATCTAAATGAGGACACATATATTTTCCCTTACTAAGTCACAAACTGGTTAAGGCCAGGAAGTATGTGTTTTCCATCTTTGATCCTCAAGGGACTTACACATTTCTTTTATAATACGTCAATATTTTAAAGATCCATTAATGTTATTAGCATGGACATACCTTTCATAATAGATGGTCTTCATGAGTTGTTAGGGACAAAAGCCAAAATGTTCTCGCCCAGTGGGCAGTCCTCTAGCGATAAGCATTTGTGAATTTGAATTGGGGGTAACTTTTGTCTGTCTTTCAGGTACTAGCCTAGTCAAATGACCATGCCTTCTCATCCTACTAAGTGGCTAAGTAGATAGAGGAAGACTTGAGTTCAAATCCAGTCTCTGAAAGTAACTGTGTATCCATGGGCAAGTCATTTAACATCTGTCTGCATCAGTTTCTTCATCTGTAAAGTGGGGATAATAATGGCACCTACCTTCCAGATTTGTTGTAAGGATAATATGAGATATTTGTGAAAAGAGCTTTGCAAACTTCAAATACCTACAAATGCCAGTGATGATGATGGTGGTGTGATTCTTGTACATATTCTCTCATAAATCTTACAGAAAGGATCTTACTAATACACGGGAGACCTTTTTGGGGGTCTCTGAGGTGTTCCCTCTATTATCCCTTACTTTCGCTATGTGATCAGCCCACCTCCTTTTCTTATTATATACTTTTCAAATCATAATCCTTCTGCCAGACAGGCAGTGTGGCCAAAAGAGTCAGTTTGGACATTGAGAAGACCAGCTTTCCAAATCTCCCTCTAACACATGGTGGTTCTGTGATCCTGGGCAAGTCACTTCATTTCTTAGTGAATCAGGAAACTCTCTAAGTTACAGAAATGTAGCAGACCTTCCTTGATAGAGGGAGTTTCCACAGTAGGAATTCTCTACACCAGTTTCCAGACCAAAACAAGCAAAGTCCTATATATTCATATTTGTCAGGGACTTCAGCAGCCATCTAGCTGAACCCATACCTTGAAAAAGAAACCTTGCTGAAATGTAACCAACAAACGGTCTTCTGTCCTTTCCTTGAAGATCTCAAATGAGAGAGGATTCATACCACAAGGCAGCTTATTCAGCTTTTAGATAGCTCTAATTATTAGGGAGTTTTATTTTGTTTGTTTCTTCCTTACCCTAGGGACAGCATATACATTTTCTTCTTTGCCATTTGCACCCCTTGCTCCTCATTCTTACCTTTTGGGCCAAGTAAAACAATCAACCCTCTACTATAAGGCAGCCTCCAAATGTGAGAAGGCAAGTATCCCTACTGTTCCTTCTCTTCATTGAGATGAACATCCCTAGTTTCTTCAATCAACACTCACAATAGCATGAACTCACTGCTCTTCCTCACACCCACCTGCACTCCTTATGTACACTGACCAGCTTATTAATGTCTGTCCTAAAATGTAGTCTGACCAGCACAGACTATCATGGACAGCAAGAATAGACAATAAGACGATCACCTTCTTACTATTTGTTCTTTCTTCCTGTAAGTCGTTGTTGGTGATTTATTGCAGCCTACTCTTACTTGCTGTGTGTCTTTCAATTCATCTTTGGGTCATACACAATCTTGATTCTTCATAAATATCTCGTTCTGTGATTTGAAGCTATTTAGCATCACAAGATAAAGTTGAGTTTTTGTGTCAGAGAGCAGGTTGGAATGATATGTAGTTTCCCAAATTTCTTTATTCCCCCTATTCAATTCTGGGCCCAGGTCATTGTCCATATATGGTACCTACTCATGACATACTTAATAGTAAATGGACTCAACTGGTTGTCCTTTCTGTCCTTCTGTATTTTTCATCCACTCAATTTGTCCTGTATGGATTGTCAGAAATCTGGAGTAGCTACGGCTTTTATTGAAGAGGTACCATAATATTCTGGAGCTTTATGAATTCAGCCAAATGTCCTTCATGAACACGAACATATGTTTGTAACTCACCGTCTGTAAGGGAATCTATCATTCACACTCTGTGGAAGACATTTTCCATAATGGTGAAGGACAGTCTTTGGTGAGCATGACTGATGCCTAGTTTAGTGTTGATAATCCAAGGATTACGCAATAAATTTACCTCCGGGTTGTCATTTATCAAGAAATCCCTGAATCATCTTAGCATCTGCATGGGAAACACTTTATGGGAGGAAAGTCATACACTAAAACTTTATTGATGGGAACCTACTCAGACCCTCACTTAAAGTCTATTAATTCTCAATTTAGATATTAATTTGACAAACTTGATTATCTGCTGTTACATCCCACTAGAAATTAGAAATATCAATTAAAGGGGGGAAAAGTACTGCTTATAACAGGGATGCTGATTGTGACCACTGGCAAAAGTGAATGATGGGGGCAGCTAGGTGGCGCAGTGGATAGAGCACCGGCCTTGGAGTCAGGAGGACCTGAGTTCAAATCCAGCCTCAGACACATAGCTCTTACTACCTGTGTGACCCTGGGCAAGTCACTTAGCTCCATTGCTGAGCCAAAAAAAAAAAAAAGGAAAGAAAGAAAGAAAAAGAAAAAAAGTGAATGATAGAAGAGAAAAAAACTATAAAAATCTGAAATAAATATCTCAAGGTACATGGAAATCTAGGGCCATTTCAGAAGGGGCAAATACCTCCATCTCAATAGTCCCTGAGGGCTTCACTATGGAAAGTTATAGTATAATGACATAGAGTCACACTCAATAACTGTTTGTTGAATAAAGTGCTCTCAGCGATGGCCCTAGGTCACCAAGAAAAGGTTATGCTTGGTTTGTTCAGTTTAAGAAGGCAGAAAAACATGTTTCTAATACAGATTTCCGTGAAAATTAGGTAAAAATCAAAGTTTAAGTTTTATTATATAAATGGATAAGATTCAGTTTTCAGTAAAATTTGTGTCAAATAACTAAATGGCACAATCAATCCTGTAAAAAGTTACCACAGTGAACACTTACCCATAGTCATATCCCTCTATATGAGGGGATTCTTTCTGCACCTCTACCCACCATTGCTATCTCCATACTTCAGTTGTCTGAATATTCATCACTTTCATAACAAGTGTGTTAAAAGATGACTCATGAGGTCAAAGAAGGCGATCTTATCCCATGCAAAGGAAAGAAGTTACAAAATTCTTTTGGTAGCCCTGACTTGAACTTTGGATTCCATACACAAACTGAAAAATGAAGTCCCATTGCCCACTTCCTTCATTCCTGTCTCCTTTCACACATGACATGGGAGTAAGCAGAAAAGCAGTGTTGCTATTACAAAACTGTAGATGTTTGACTGTACAGTAGCAATGACAAATTCACCAAAGATGAATCAGTGTTTGGTAGTCAAAACAGAGCAATACCAGTAGATACACATGAGGAAGTTGCTACTGTGGTTTTAAAAATTGGAAGAGACCATAGTGGTCACCCTATCTAGTGTGCCATTTGACATTTAAGAAAACTGAAGCCCAGAGGAGAGAAGGGGAATGTGAAAGTGGAAGAAATGAGCTGAAATCCCATTTTCTACCTCTAAGACTAGTATGCTTCCTACCACACCATTCTATCATCTTATGAAACACTGATAAGCAAATGGAATGAAGCTATTCAGCCTCTTACTTGGTTGCTGAGGAACTTAATTTGTAAAGTTTCTCCCATCCTGGAAACAAGAAGGGAGGGAAAGAAAGAGGAGTGGTATTTGTGACTGAAACACAGACACCTTTTTTCAGAGTTCTGTTACCCAGTCTCAAAGAGTTTACCTTTGAGATGTCTTTCACTGGCTCTAAAGGAGGTCCTTAGTAAAGAAATTGATCATCAGCACTTGGAGCAGGGGTGAGCTGGAGCCAGCTCTAAGGACCAGTTGTTAAATACTCATTATGAATATTTACACCACAGAAATCAGAAAATACTATAAGTCGGGGCTTGGTTTTTTTAATTGATTGTCTAGACTTAAGAAAGTGTTAATAATGGAAATTAAACGTAAAATTGTGTTAGTGGCACTTTTAAACTTTTTTTCTGGAGAGCTGGTTGTTAAACATTTTCCAGCAAACCTGTGTTTGTTGAATGAATAAATAATGAATGATAAAAGGTATCTAAAACACTTTTATTTTGAAAACCAATTTGTCTGGTTCTAATATTTAAAAAAAGAAGCATTGATGTCTCTTTGGAAACATATGGAACTATGGTTATTGATATATTTTGCTACTCCAGTAGATTAAGAATCTTTTAAATGGGCATGATCTCTCTGCTGGTGTAGCTTGCAACCTGTACACACCTCATATCCTGTGTATGTTTTTTCCACGTCCCTCCATAAATATGATCTATCTCCTCAGTGCACTGAAGGCCTTCCTCTAGGTCTTCTAGTATTTCATGAAACTAAATGTATGGCTCAGGCTATTCAACACTTACCTCTCAATCTTGTTTCATGGCTGGTGCACCTTCTTTCTCCAGTTATACATACCCTCAATGATACCTTTAATATGGCCTCCTGCAGAAAAGTCATTGTGATATGTATATATGGCACAAGACACTAATCTCCAAAATTAGCCTTGGAACTCCAGGTTATTTATGTGTGTTATCTCTCTTATTGACGATGATGATAACTAGTGTTTTTATGGTACTTTAAGGTTTGCAAAGCAATCTTGACATATTTCTCATTTTATCCGCACAACAGTGCTGGGATGCTATTATTTCCATTTTATAGATGAAGACACTGAAGCTGATAGAGACCAAATGATTTTCCCAGGGTCGTACAGCTGGTAGGTGGCTGAGGCTGGATTTGAACTCGGGTATTCCTAACTCCAGGAACAGAGATCTATCCACTAAACCACCTAGAGGAGAACGACTTTTATTATCTTTGTATCATTAGTAGCTAGCACAGTGCCCGGAACATAGTAAACACTTAGTAATTTTTGTCGGCTACTTGAATGGTTGCATTGATCCTAATATGGAATGATCTCAACATGTTGTTTGCCTTCTTTTAAATGCCCTTTGGCTTGCTGATGTCCTTCCACATCTTCTCTTTGTTTTGTATTCACCAAAGGGCCTAGGATAACATAGACCCAGCTAAGACTGATTGATTTCAAGCTACAACAGCTTATGTTCAAGTCTTCGCCTTTCTTTGTTATGTTTTTTAAGTTTGGGTGAAATGAGCTGGTAAAACATGACAAACACACCAGTGTTAAATTAATGGGTTATTAGACTTTTAAAAACCTATTGGCAAGACTTGGACTTATGAAGGAAGATAATACTCACCTTCAGAGAAACAGACGACAAGTGGAAATAAGCATAGTATGGTCTTACATATATGTATATGAGTGTATATGTGTACATATGTGTATGCTAATAAATATCTATCTATATGTATGTATGTGTATATATATACACATACAATATACCCTACACATGCTTCATTGTAGCCTTCTTTAAGGCAAGGGTGGAAGAATTGGGGGGAGGGAGGGAAAGAAAAAAATAAAGTAAAAAGTACATAGCCGAGAACAAAAGAAAACCTATAAGGAAGTAAAGAAAAGCTGGGCAGCTTTGAAAACAATGTGTAGTATTTATTATATAGCTTTTCTTGAAATGGAAATTTATTGTTTTATGTTGAATCCTCTCATGTTCTGTTGTGTATGTGGCATTTTTTTCCTTTTCTTGTTTTGTACTTAAGTTTAAAATAAATAATAAAATTTACAGAAAAAAAAAAAGCCTGTTTGCAAAGTCTCTCCTCAACGGCTTGAGTGTCATCTATGATGAAATGAGCTTGAACCTCGTGGATTGGAATTCATGCCCCCAGCCAAATGAACTCGTGTCCTTAGGAAAAAATGGCTTAAAAAGACTTAGAGAAAGAGACTTAGAGAGTCTCCAATAACTCTGAATGTGCCAGATAGATTATAGAGAGCAAGAAGCTGATTCTGGTCAGTGGGGGGTAAATGAGGTAGAACTAGATGGATTAAGTATCAACTGTAATGCTTATAGTTTCAAAAGTTCAGGAGAAGAGAGCTTGGCAGGTTGTGCTGTGGGTTATCTTGGAACCAAACCATTTGGAGAAATAGCTGGCGGCATCAAATGAATCAGTCTGGAATTTGGTCCTATTCCCCCATTCTCTAGCAATGAGAGGTGTTGCATGGTTTATGAGGTGTGTTACTCCCGTTACAGGAGAGTTTCATCTTGTCTTCAGTGCCAGTGAATAACTTCTTTAAGGTATCAAAGCATCACCCAATTAATGATAATCATTGGGAAGAACCTAAAAGGCATGCAACTTTCCACCTTATCTCTCTATCCTCCCCTTCACTTTTTTTCCCTTCATGTTTCAGCTAAACTATAGACAATTCATCATTAGCCAGATTCATCTTTTTTTGAAGTCTTTTTTTTTTTGGCTTCATGATATCCACCATGACAGGAATGATAAATCCTCTCTAATTTTCACCTGTTGAAATCTTTCCCATCCTCCAAGGATCAAAGATTTAAAGCTGGAAGGGACTTAGAAACCATCTAGTTCTAGCCCTTCATTTTACAAGGGAGGAAACTAAGGCCAAGTTAGGGTAAAGTGACTTGCCAAGATCACACAAATAATAGCAAGTGGTAAAGCTGCATTTCAAATCCTAGTCCTCTTACTTCAATCCAGCAGTCTTTCCACTACATTATGTTGCTTCCCAGATTAGGCCCAATTTAGGTGCCATCTTTCAATAAACCTTCTCTACAAGCCACAGTGAAGGGTCTAGCCCTGGGTATTAGGCCTTGTTAATCCAAGCTAACTCCCAGGAGGCACCAGTTCCTTCTTGGAGCCAATCCAAAGGATCTTTGCCTTTGGCCCTAAGATTACTAACTCAAGGAACCTCCTGACTTTCCTGGCCCCCTAAGCCTACTAAGGTACAAGGGTTAATGGATTTATTCTAGTCAGATCCCAATTCTTTTTCTTCCTTCTTCTGTTACTTAGACCATATCTCTATATCTGGCTATCACACCTATTTTCTTCTTTCCCTTCTTATCTCAGCAACTTTTTACAACATTTATTTACCACAAAAATTCAAAAATAATTTACCCAGTAATGATAATTAAAATGCATTATAAAAGAAAACCCTAGGCCTGAACTAGACAATAATTCATTTCTAAGTTATTCCACCTAGTTTCAGTTCCCCATATATAGTTTGCAAGGGTATCCTTGAATGTGGATTCTGGATGAAAATGGCCCAAGAAAATCCTCACATAATTTCAGAATTTTTCTACTTGCCTGAGTTGGATTGAGCTCATTCACCTATTCTCCAATCCCAGACCCATTTTCAACCAATCACAAATCCTGTTGGCAAAGCAAGGCTGTGAGTGGTCTACCCACAATGCCATGTAACCAGGTGGAAAAATGGAAATGTAAAAATAAAAGAAAACATGAGATACAGTACCAGTCACCTTTAAAAAAATTAGAGTAATTCAATGCAGGATTACTCCAAAGTTCACGAAAGACAAAAGCTTTTCCTTCTGCTCATTGTCAAGTCCTAAAATAAATCAAAGCCATGAGTTGAGGAATAAAGCATCTTTAATTGAGATAGCAGGGTAACAAACCTGCCACTCTGGGAGATGTCTGATGGATTTCCCAACTCTAAGACCCATGCAAAAACTGCTTATACCTTTAGGGGAAGAGGGGGAGGAGGTAGCGCAAGGTAGCAAGGCCTATCTATGAGATCCCAGCTGATCCCATCAAGGGGAATCACTTCATTTATGCCATGAATTCCAATGAAAGGGAGCAAGGACATGAAAGGCCTAGATCAAGCTTGAGCTGGGCTCCCCCACAAGGCAAGATCTCAGGATGGGCCTTAAGGTCTGACTCAGCTCAATCTAATCTCATTATCCTAAGGGAAAGAATATAAAGACATTACTGGAATTTTGACATCATCATGATGACTAAGAAGTTGTGACAGTCCATATTGCAATAAGTATTAATAATTTTTAATAAATAGTATTTTATTTTTACCCAGTTACATGTAAAGACAATTTTAACATTCATTTTTTAAAATTTCAAGTTCTGAATTTTCTCTCTCCCTTCCTCACCTCCCCCTCCCTGAGACAGTAAACAGTTTGTTATAGGCTATACATGTTCAATCATGCAGAACATTATTACCATATCAGTTGTGTGAAAGAAGACACAGACCCAAAGGAAAACAAAAAACATGAAAAAATGCAGAAAGTGAAAAATAGCATTCTTCAATTTGCATTCAGACTCCATCAGTTCTTCCTCTGGAGGTGGATAGCATGTTTCATCATGAGTCCTTTCGAATTATCTTGGATCATTGCACTGCTGAGAATAGCTAAATCATTCACACTTGATTAAGTTCCAATAGTATTGCTGCTATTGTGTACAAAGTCCTCCTGGTTCTGCTCACTTCCCTTTGCATCAGTTCATGTAAGTCTTTCCAGGTTTTTTCTGAAATCCACCTGTTCATCATTTCTGTCCTGGCTGGGTACATAAAAGCAGCATGAGTAACTTATAGGGCCCTTCCTTCAGCTTCTGCCTAATGACAGCTCAGCTCATTCTCAGTACATGTGCCCCACAGTAGGCTGACTCTAAGTTCCTCAAGGTCAGGGGTGATTTTTCCTTTAGTCCTTGCTGTACATCAAGGTGATCAGAGGTAGAAGGGCCCTTACAAAGTATCTGATCATGGAATCTGTCTGGTCTGGCTTAGAAGAGGGAACTAAGTTTCAGAGATCAGAAAGGAAGACATGACCCCAGTTTCAAGAGGGTGAGAACCTTGCCCCTTCACACAAGGGCTGTCACTTCCAAGTGCTGGGCCAACACTGCCTCCTCTTGTCAGCTCCCATGTATTCCACACTGGCCCAGTATTAATAATTTTCTGAACAATTTTATCACTATAATCCAAAAATGATCTATTCAGCTTTAAATCTTTCCTAATACTTGATTTATGTCTCCCTTGGGCTCATCACATTTTAATGAACACTAGAATGATGTGTGTCCTTGTATTATATTTCCTACTAAATCATAAATTTGAGTTCAGTTCAACAAACATTAAACAAATTAGACACCTACTTCCTATAGTACACTATATTAGGCTCTGGGGAGATTAAAAAAAAATAAAAAGTTTCATGCCCCCTCCCCTCATGGAGCTGACAATCTGATAAAATTAGAAGCAGGGATCTCATTATTCACTTTTCTTGATTCGTAGTACCAGAATAATTCTTTGGTTATAGTTGGTGCTTAATCAATGCTTGCTAAACACCTTCATCAAACGAGTCTGTCAGCCTAGAACTTAAGGCCTCTGGCAGTATTGGCTCCAACTTATCTTTCCAAATTTATTTCACCTCAAACTTTTTCACTCTATGTTCTAGCCAAATTAATCAACTGACTGCTCCCTCTATATTCCATCTCCCACTTCCACATATTCACACAATCTGTCTCCTAATGCCTAGACTAGAGCACAGTCTCCTCATCTCCCCTTTCAGAATTCTTATCTTCCTTCCAGGTTCAGCTCAGGTGCCACATCTTCCACAAAGCTTTCCCTAATCCCTTAATTTTTTTTTTTAATGAGGCAGTTGGGGTTAAGTGACTTGCCCAGAGTCACACAGGTAGAAAGTATTATGTGTCTGAGGCCAGATTTGAACTCAGGTCCTCCTGACTCCAGGGCTGGTGCTGTATCCACTGCACCACCTGGCCGCCTCTTAATCCTTTAAATTTATAGAGGGTGTAAATAGCAATTGTTTCTGTTTTGGCCAGAAACCCAGAGGGTTTTCCCTCCCAGATTGATTTCATTTTATATTTTTTTGACTGGGTAAAAGAGGCTATTTTTTGCTTCATGTTTACCTAGTCTTAATCACTGAATGAGCATTGCCTTGGACAAACTGACACCTGGGAAAAACCTTAGTTAAAAAAGGCAAGGCCTTCCACTGTATCCAGGGCCATCTCTAATAATCCTGATCTATATCTTGCCATTGAACCTAGATGGCTGTGGAGGAAAGAGTAAGGATGATGACTTTGCACAGCCCTCCCCTTATTTAAATGCATTTCACTTGAAAGTCATGACATCTCCTTCTTGATGTCATGGTCCTCTTTGAGAAAGAGGGACAAACAACAACAATAATTGACTTATTGCCCTAACTTGGAATGCTCTCTCTCTTACCTCTGCACTGAGCTCCATTCACAACTCAATCAATGACCACCTTCTACAAGAGGTCTTTCCTGATACCCCTGAAGTTATTGATCAACTTCCAATGCTCCCAAATTACTCTATTTATTTTGTATGTATTTAGTATTTAATTATCTATGCATATGTTTTTCCATCTTCCCTACCTAGGAATATGTAAGCTTCTTGAAGAGAAAAACTGTTTAGTTGTTTTTTTTTTCCTTTTGTATTCTCAGTACTTAGCAGAATGCCTGGCGTGGAGTAGACCAGGGATGGGGAACGTGGGGCCTGGAGGCCACATGTGGCCCTCCAGGTCCTCAAGTATGACCCTTTGACTGAATCCAAACTTCAAAGAACAAATTCCCTTAATAAAAGGCCTCAAGGGCACAAGTTCCCCACCACTGAGAGTAGACATTTAAGGAATGATTATTTATTGAATTGAATTGAATTGATTAAGAAATATTTGCTGAATTTAA
Source organism: Phascolarctos cinereus (assembly GCF_003287225.1). NCBI lineage: Eukaryota > Metazoa > Chordata > Mammalia > Diprotodontia > Phascolarctidae > Phascolarctos > Phascolarctos cinereus. The sequence goes on along the minus strand of NW_027555625.1, from coordinate 153,620,035 downwards.
TTGAATTTCTTTAAGCTGAATATTTCGAATACATTGGAATATTCTAGTTGGAAAATGTACCATTTTAACCAAAATAGCAAAGGTTTTCCATTTTATAACCCTGTGAGTGGGTTATTGCAATTTCTTCTAAAGTCAAAGAGATGATTTAGGGAGTTTTTATTTATATTGTGCAAGTTAGAATCTATCTTGCTGGGATGTTAGGCAAAGAACATTCTTCAGCTGCACTACACTGTAAGTATTGTGTTCCTGGGCATCCCACACACACACATACACAAGAACACAAGATGTTATCTTGATTAATAACATCATTAATATGTTAAGAATGACCAAAGAGCCTAGGCACTGAGGCAAGGATACAGCTTTCCCAGTCACTCATCTCTAACAAGGACCACACGTGAGATTGTAACAGTAACAGACACAGATCTATCTGTCCATCGATAACAGAAGATGTAGTGTGTTGTGTTATCAATGTCATCATTACCATAACATCTTTAATGGTAATTTTATCTTATTCTTGTCTTTTTCTGAGGAATAGAAAGCATTCCTTGTGGGGGTGGCATGTGGGGGGATGATTGTGTTTCTATTTTTCAGAGAAAGATGCAGTGAGTGAGCTGAAGAAGCCAAATTTACACAGCAAGTCAAAGCCCAAAATAAATTAAACTGTGGCCAGGATTTGAACCACTTAATCATTCTTCCCTCCTGTATAGAGAAAAATCCAATTCTGAAACCAGAAACCATCTTCAATAAGAGAGAAGGTCAAGTTTTTTTATTTGAACTTCCACAAAACCATGGGAATGACTTGGGTTGGGCCAAGAAGCTATGAGAAACAAGTAAGGTATCAGAAGTAAAAGAAAGGCTAGGCAACCCAAGGAAGGTCAGTTTGATTCACATAATCACAGGAGATCAGATCTGGAGGAAGCCAAGAGACCATCTAGTCCAAGATGTGTCTGAGGGGGAAAAGTCTGCATAATGTCCCCAGAAAGTATTCATCCAACCTTGACTGGGTGATCTCTTGTGAAAGGAAAATCACTATTTTTCAAGGAAACCAATTTTACTTTGGAAATTTTTCCTTATGTAAAGCATACATCTGCCCCTCTGAAATTTTCACCCACTGCTCCTAGCCCTGCCTCTGAGTATAAGGAGAATGGTCTAATCCAGAGGTCCCAAATTTATTTGGCCTACTTCCCTCTTTTCTTTTCTTTTTTTAAATTTTGTTATTTTTAGTTTTCCACATTCATTTCTAAAAGCTTCTGAATTTTCAATTTTCTCCCCCTCCCTCCCCTCCGCTCTCCCCAAGATAGCATGCAATCTGATATAGGCTCTACATGTACATTCCTATTAAACATATTTTCACATTAGTCATGTTGTAAAGAAGAATTAGCACCAACAGGAGGAACCAGGAGAAAGAAGAAACAAAACAAAACAGAAGGGAAAAAAAAGGGCAAATACTATGCTTCCATCTGCATTCAAACTCCATAGTTCTTTCTTTAGATGTCTTCTGCCCCCTTTGAAAAAAATTACTCTTCACTCCCCTGGAAATCTACTTTCTTTAATCTTTTAACATTTTTAAAAATTTACATCATTTCAAAAAATATGATTTTTTAAATCATGCATCTTAAATTTAATAATTTATTTTAAAATTTTTTGGGGGGTTTCCTGCATTGAAGTTTTGATGACACAATATTGCATAATATAACTGTATGGTACTGTACTGTACTGTAAATAAATTATTACACAAACATATTCCTGCTAATGTATGCTGTACTTCCCCACAATGCACAACAGGCTCACCTGCCAACACTTGCTTGTTAAGACCTATTGGAGCACTTAACCATTGATTGGTTATAACTTGAATTTTGTGTGTTTATTTGGAAAACAATGTAATTTATGACTTTAACTCTGTTACACAACAGATGAAACATGTATGAATGATTTTTCAAAATTTTCCTCTCTTCTCTTCTTTCCTTATGCTTCCTCCACCCCCTTATTTTTATCCAACACCCCCCAATTGCACCCAAGGCTACTGCTTCCCCCTAGATCATTCTAGCCCTCCCCCCAGAGGATGGTATCACCTACTTCAGGAACCTGTGGTCTCTAATCCTTCTCCTGCATGAGAATCCTTTAAATGCTTATAGGTAGCTACCAGTTTCTCCCTGTTTTCTCTTCCCCAGGCTAAACATCCCCATGTCCAAGAGTCATATGTTCTGGCCTTCAGTCCTCTCACCATCCTGGCTGGCTTCTTGGCAATATTCCATCTTCTCTTTCCTAAACATAACTCCCCAGAGCACAACATACCAGATATAATGCCAGATATAATCTGACCAAGGCAGAGTACAGTGGACTACTAGCTCCCTAGTCGTGGGCACTATGACTCTCTTAATGCAGCCTATGATTGCCTTAATTGTTTTAATGCTGACCTGAATGTGATTTCTGAACCTTCTCGTCTGGAACATCCAGATCCTCATTTATCCACCCTTTCTGCCTGCCTGCCAACTAATAACATGAAGTCATAACCATTACCAGCCCCCCTCTTTCAAGCTAGTGGCTCAAAATTGGTGGGGAGGGAATATTCTGCTTTCATCTAAGTAGGTCATTCTCACATTTGATGAGACTGAATAAGAAGAAACCTGATGGATAAGGAAAGTAACAATTTTTAATGTCTTGTAAGCTTTGGATTGAACAGTAAATTAGGAAAGGAGGCTAAAATAAATCCTTAATGTGATTAAACTGAATTCCACATGTATTTATTGATCACTTCCTATGTACTCAGTTCTGTGCTTGGCACTGAGAAGCCTACACAATAGACAGTTCCTGTCCTCATGGAACATATATTCTTATTGGAAAGACAGGTTACACACATGTGAAACAAACAACAGCAACAACATGCCAGGTGAGCAAGTACAAAACTGTGTAATTCCCAAAATACTATGGAAACAAAATGTTGCTTCATCATTTTCAAAACAATAACCCAGTATTCTACAAAGGTAAAGGCTTTCTGAGAAGATCACAACAAGGTATTTGGTTTCCTCCAAGCTCTATATTAGAAGCATTGTGGACAGAGAGACAGGGCTTAGAGTCAGGATGACTGGTTTTCAGATCTGGCCTCTGACGATGGCTGTGTGTCCATGGACAAACAGCTTAACCTCTCAGAACTTCAGTTGCCTCCCTTATAAAAATGGAAATAATATTACTTGTACTATCTTCCTCAAAGAGTGACTAAGAGTAATTCTTAGTAAGTAACTTAGTTAGTAACAAGTTCTTGTTAAACTTGTAAACCTTTACAACTTCACTAATGTGAAAATATGTTTAATGGGTATGTAAATGTAAAGCCTATATCAGATTGTGCGCCGTCTTAGGGAGGGTGGGGGGGAGGAAAAGGGAGAAAAAATTTCAACTCAAAAGCATATGGAAAAAATAAAAATAAATAAATAAATAAATAAACTTGTAAACCTTGAAGTACTGCATAAATATAATATTACTATACTTTTGCCAGGGTACTGAAATCATAGATTCATGACATATTAACTGTGGGAAGGAAATTTTGGTAAGTCCTGGAGGAGACAAAATTTTAGATAAGATACAGTCCTTGGCCTGAGAAAGATTATCCAAGAAGTGATAATGCATAAAAATGCATGGTAAATGCATTAAGGAGATAGAAAGCAGGATAACATTTTCTTTATTTGGTTAGAGATGTTTGTCAGGAAAAAGACAATTTATTTTCTAATTGTGTATCAGGTGTAACATAGCTATACATACAAAGATCTTTTAAGTCTCATTTCTTTATTTAGCTTCAGAAAAAATAAATCCATAGACTTGGTATAGTGGTATACAACTAAAATCCCTGCTATGAAGAAGTCTGCTATCAAGGAGGTGAAAACATCTGAGGTGTGAGGAGTGAAGTAAGCATGACCTTGGCATCTCATAAAAATATTCACTATGAAATAGAAAATAATCAATAGCTACTGTAGAAAGGAAAAGAGCCTTCTCTTAGGTCACAATCATTAAGGGTTAGAAGCAGGAAGCAAAGTAAATATGCTAGATATCTGCTTGGTCATCCCCCCCCCCCCCCCCCCCCCCCCCCCCCCCCCCCCCCCCCGCCCAGCCCATTGTACTCCCTCACTAGCAAAAGAAAGCGTTCTGGGTTATTGTGTCAGTCTCTGTGTTTTCTTTTGAGTGTCTCATTGTTTCCAGCATTTCCCATGCCTGAACAAAGGTGTATGTTTCAAGACCTTTGTCCTAATACCTTCATTTCAGATTATTATATGTGGTATTGGATAGGTATCATCATATTTTCCTATACCTATCTTCCTTTCTCCCACTCTTCTCTTTTTTCCCCTCTGCTGACATTGCTATCACCAGAGAGAATAATTCAGGCTAAAAATTAATCTAACCTCTTATCACTCATTAGGATTAAAAATGGGATAATGTCTCTGTGTGTGAGGGAGAGAAAGAACTCCCAGGGCATAAAGCCAATGACATCTCTAGGACAGTGAGGGAAATCATTGCCAGGTAAAGGCTGGAGGCTTAAAGCCCAGGAGAGAGATCATTGTAGGCTGTAAAAGGAAGAGATTATTTTATCTAGGCAAGACTTCTTAAACTTTTTCCACTCATTACCCCTTTTCTGATTTCAGCGGTGTTCATTGGCATTGCATGGCCTGGGGGAATATGCACTGCAAAGTGGATATGCTTTGTGTTCAGAACCAAGGCTGTAGTGAAGTTGTGTGATGCAACGCAGGCAAGTACTTCCAGAAACACCTCAGATTCATAACATGTTTGATTTTTAATTAATTTTTGGTCGTTGTGCATTCAGTACCTTTTACTGTTGGCCAAGGGGTCATAACCCACAGTTTAAGAAGCACTGATTAGGAAACCAGGGAGCAAGGACAGGACTTCAGCGACTGCATAGCTGCTGAGGTAGAGAATGAGCCAGGTGACTATAAGCTCCTAATAGGCCAGAAGCTCAAAGGACAACTCAAAACGCAGGCCAGAGAAGAAAGTATCTGTCTGGTACCAGACACCCATCCCCAGAGTTAAGATAGGGAACAGCGTTATGTAGCACTTTAATAATAACACTTACATAACACTTTAAAGTTTGAGAAGTGGTTTATACATATATTACCTCTCTTGATCTCCCTTGAAATCTAGAAGGGCTGAGATATTGAGCAGACTTACCAAACTGAAAATACCTAAGCTAGAGGTCTAGCATTTGATCTGGTATCTAGTGTAGACAAATTGAGTTAGCTAAAGCCAAAGCTAATGCCCAGAAGAAGCTCACCCCAAAGGGTGCATTTAAAAAACACCAAACACATTCTCTATATATGAGTAGGTAGACCAGAATTAACCAGTAAGAATTCTATAAACAGATAAATTCTTCCATTTGCTATCTTAGCTCTCTACTTAGCAGCTAAGTAGAGCACTGGATAGAACAGTGGGTGTGGAGTCAGAAGGATCTATGTTCAAATCCTGCCTCATATACTTACTAGCTATGTGACCCTAAGCAAGTCATTTAAGCTCTGTCTACCCCAGTTTTCTCATCTATAAGATGGGGGGAAATAATAGCACTTACCTCCAGGTTTGTTTCAAGGATAAAATGAGATGATATTTCTAAAGCTCTTTGCAAACCCATTTGCAAAAGTGCTATATAAACGCTAACTATGGCTATTATTTTTCCATGAAGAGATTAGTAATGGAACACTGTGTTTGGTTGTGGGTTTTTTTTTTCAATCCAAAAGGAATTAAAGAGAACAAAGTAGGAGGAATTGAAAAGCTTTAATCCTCTCCTACAAGCAAGTTGTGTGTGAAAGAACACAACTCAAGAGGAAAAGTGGTGCTATAATAAACTGATAGGAAAAATCAGGGAGTATGGCCTTTGAGCTTGCTCATATAGAACAAAGGGTGGATTATCGAAAGAAGCAGGCCTATGGTTATCATGCACAGAAAGAGCATCAGATTTAGAGTTAAGAAGCTCTGCTTTTGAATCCTGCTTCAGACACTTAATAGCATTGTGACTCTGGGTAAGTAAACTTCCCTCTATCTCAGTATTCACAGCTATAGAATGGGGATAATAGCACTATAATTATACTGCCTATCTCACAGTCCCTGTGAGGAACATGCAAAGCAACTTTGCAAACCTTAAAGTACCATAGAAATGTTAACTATTCCCTGCCTTCCTATTTCTTATCTCCTCAAAGATGTAAATGTGGGGATGCCAAAAGTATGTGGGTGTTAAGTTAATCATGTGACTGGAATCAATTGATACTCTGTGAGCAAGGGCTGACTAATTTCCTCAGTGTCACACAGAAAGCTTGTGGAAGAGATAAGAAGGGCCACAGATCCAGAGTTTCAAACTAATGGTTTAATGATGGAAAACATGGTCAATTGATCCTGGAATGTTCAAACTGACAGAAACCTTAGAAAGATCAATTAGCACAATACCTTCATTTTATAGCTGAGGAAACTGAGATTTAGGAAAGTGAGGTGATTTGCCCAAGGTCACACAACAAAAGCCAGAATCAGGACTTGAACTCAGATTCTCTGACTCAAAGTCTAGTTCCTTTCCCAATACCCCATGTTGTAGTCAGTATTCAATGCTGCTAAAACAGCAGATTTTTCCAACCCAGATTCGATATTAGGAAAAGTATGAAGTAGATCAAGTTTATCTTCTGAGTTTTGCCGCCCCTTGCTATTTGCTTTCCCAACTTTCATTGCCTCCTCCATGCTCTCTGGGTGATAATCAATAGCAAATACAATCTGATAAACTAATTTCTAGAGTACTACAAAGTGCCTTACCCATAAGGTCTCTGGGAAAAAGGTACTAAAGATCTTATTATCCTCATTTTACAGATGAAGCCTCAAGCTTGAAGAAGTAAATGATTTTCTCAGGTAATTGGCAGGAACAATACTCCAACCCAGATTTATAATCTTGATTAAGATTATTAATTATTAATTATTAATTAATTAATTAGTTCAGACCAGAGTGCTTCCCAGTATACCAGGTTTATGAATGATTATATATCATCTCAGGCACCAGTGAGGTCAATTTTTTTGGACCTTCCACAAACTCTTCAATTTATACTAGTAGCCTGCTACATCCTCTGCCTACATGTAAGGGTGTGCCTACTTTACCAAGTCACTTATGAGTTTCCAGGCCCTTTTTTTGTGAGGAGTAGGTTAGGGGTTGAGGAGAGAGGAGTTTGCTGTAGTGGAGTGGAAAGAATGTTGTCGTTGCTGCTGTTCAATCGTTCTCAGTCAAGTCTGACTCTTAATGACCTCATTTAGGTTTTTCTTAGCAAAGACACTGGACTGGTTTTCCATTTCCTTCTCCAGCTTATTTGACAGATAAGGAAACTGAGCCAAACAGGGTTGAGTGATTTGCCAAGGGTAACACGTGAGGCCAGATTTGAAATCAGTAAGATGAGTCTTTCTGACTCCAGGCCAGGCACTCTATCCGCTAAACCACCTCACTGCCCAGTGGAAAGAAAATTGAGTTTGGAATCAGAAGACCTGAGTTTGAATTCTGGTTATGCCACTAACTGACAACTCCTTCAATTCCAATGAAGAAATTGGACTAAATGCTCTTTTTAAGAACTCGTACAGCTCTAGATCCTATGTTCAGCTAGTACTCTCCTCTCCAAAACTTATCTGGGTAAGTTTGTCTAGTTAGTGATATTGTACCCCAAATTCTAATCATTCCCTAGCTTTTCTCCTCTTCTTATCAAGGCTGACCTCTTGGCCAAATTTGTCCTGGTGAAATTTCCAGTGGAGAAAGATGCAAGGAATTAGAGGATGCCCACCCAACTTGCCCATCAAAAGCCTGTGTCGTAGAATATGGACACCTTTATTATTGGGCCCCAAATCTAGCCTTCCCATCTGATATAGATGCAAAACTCTTGTGGGGAAGGACTGAGTATGTTCTACCATTCCTCTAGGACTCAGCCCAGCACGAGAACAGAGGAGGCTGAGTTTGGGACATACTTTGTTTACCTGATTAGTGCATCTGTAGTATACTGGAAAAGGCCTGCAGAATTAGGTGGATTCCTGGCCCTATCACTTACTACCTTTGGGAAATCAGACAAGTCACTTCACCTCATTATAATTCAGTTTCCACATATGTTAAATGAAAAAAAAATTTAAAAAAACCATTTATTAATACATTCTTGCTAAGTGATAGGGATACAAAAAAGAGACAGCCAGCCTTCAAGGCATTTACATTCCAGTAAGGTAAGACAAAACATGGGGAGAGATGAGCAGCATAGGGAGTATTGTTCAGGAAAGGTGGAAAAGGGGAGACACTTTGGAAGATGAGATGTCCTGAGTGGGGGGCTAAAAGAAATGAAAAGCTGAAATATAATCTGATGTCTAAGGTCAGCCAGAAGATATTTACACTCAGTCACCAGTCTATTGAATTAAGCGCTAGGATGGGAACCACAAAAATTAATAGATTAACTTCCCCTGGAATTAGGGCTTGGATTCATGAAGACTGGGGGATGGAGGTCTAGGTCGCAGATCTTACATGGAATCCGCTGGTCCAGGAGGAGAAGAACAAGTCAGTGACAGTAGACAGAGGGTAGGATGGCCTAGGTGGATAATTGGATCTATGGTTGGGATGTAAAGCTGAAGTATGGAGAATACTTATTCTATCTACTCTAATAGGTTTGTTGTATAGAAAGTGAACTGAGGGGGCAGCTAGGTGGCGCAGTGGATAGAGCACCGGCCCTGAATTCAGGAGGACCTGGGTTCAAATCTGACCCCAGACATGTAACACACTAGCTGTGTGACCCTGGGCAAGTCATTTAACCCCCACTACCCAACAAAAAGGAAAAAAAACAAAAATAAAAGTGAACTGACCTTACTGTGAAAGCTAAATAGGTTCTGTAACTAGGGTTCTTAATCTGAGGTCTGTGGGCAGATTTCAGGGGTGAACTTGGATGGGAATAAAGACATCTTTATTTCAATATAATTGGTTTTCTTTGAAATCTTATGTATTTCATTCTATGCAGTTAAAAATACGATTTTAGGAGTGGTCCCCGGACTTCATCAGATGGCCAAAGGGGTCCATAAGACACAAAAATTAAGAACCTTTGCTCTATAGCATGGCAATTTCACTGGGGTAGGGAAATCCCCATAAGTACATTGCATCTACCAATGCACTTTGGCAGCTGCTTTTTAAGTTACAGTCTGTGAAAATCACCTGAGACACTGAGAAGTTAATTGACTTGCCCAGGATCTCCAAGTGAGTACATTCCTGGAACAAGATTTGAAACTAGGTTTTCCTGACTCTGACTCTGTGCCCCTGCTTCTAGTGAGCCATTATTACTAATAAATGGCATTGAGTGAAAGTACTTTGTAACTGTAATGTACTATCTAAATATGAGCTATTTTTGAGAAGACAGTTTGGTTTAGTAGATAAAAAGCTGGACTTGGATTCAGGAAGACTGGGTTTCAAATTCTGCCTTTGATACTAGTTATGTGTCCATGGACAAGTCACTGAAGCTCTTTCGAGACTCAGTTTCCTTATCTAAAATGGGGATAATAATAACTGTAGTGTCTGCCTCACAGGTTTGTTCTGAGACTCAAATGCAATGATGTACTTAAAAACTTCAAAGCACAAACTTTGAAACTATAAATAATAATAATTATTTTTTTAAACTTCAAAGTTCAGAACATCAACGTGTACATTCATGGCATTAATAAGCAAAAATGACACTGAAAGCTGGGACATTGGCTACTTAGCTTTGACAGTTTACAAAACTACCAAGGGAAACATTTGCTAACTCAATATGTGGTACTATGTGCCAGGAACTTGAGGACACCATGAAAAACAGCTTCTGCCCACAAGAAGCTGACTTTCCATTGGAATTTCAAGATCTTAACAGTTATAGAGAAGATGTGTGCTATAGGGTTTAAGGCTTTACTCTTGGAGTAAGGAAAACCTGGGCTCGAATTCTGCCTCAGATACTATCTATGTGACCCTGGGAAAGTCATTTAACCACTCTTTGCCTCAGTTTCCCAATCTGTGAAAAGATAGAGTTTTATTAGATTGCCTTTAAGGTCTCTTCTAACTCTAAATCTGTGAGCCAGATTTATTTCTGACCTGCTCTGTATACATGGGCCAAGAATTTTTCAATGTTTTGGTGTGTTATTTCATTGGTGGTAGGTAGGGATGTTTGAATCTCACTCTGTCTCAGTTGTCACAAGCTGAGTAATAAACTTTGGGGGAACTCCTGGCTTCTAAGTACAAGCTGTCCTTACTCTGACATAACCTGGCTATATTCACTCACAGCTTAGTTCCAGGATGTGATAGAGGCCTGGAGTGTATAATTGCACAAGCGGAGTAGCCAGCCTGGCCTCCGGAGAACTTACTGCAGTTTGAGTAAGAGAAGTGAGCTATTTGGAAACTTAATGACATTTGGTCACCAGACAAATTGGTGACACAAATTCTGAGGTCTGTTAAGCTGCTCTTGTGACAGAACCTGGCTCTGCCTCAGCCTGACAAGGCATAAACCATTATGAGGCTGACTTCAAGGCCCTTCCTTAGGCAAAAACAGAAACATTTAGTGAGGTTTAGTTAAGTACTTCAAAATCTAGACTGCTGGGATGAGACTTGGCTGATAAAGGTATAAGTATTAATCCTGTTCCTCCGAAATAAGCTGGCTGAGCCAATTTTCAACAGATTTGTTTTTAAGCAGTTTTAGCCTAAAGTCAATATCATACCAAAAAAAAAATCATAGAACTTTATATCTGAAAGGATCTTCAGAGATTTATTTTTTTTACCTCTTCGATTTGCAGATGAGAAAATCCTTCCTATCTTTTAAAGTCCAACTCCAATGAAGCTTCATTTCTTATATGACATCTTCCTGAGAAACTGCACAGCATAAGTTGGCTCTGGAGTCAAAGGACTTGGGTTCAAATCTTACCTCAATATTTTACTATTCAATGTGACCTTAGGTAGGTCACAATTTCCCTGGGCACCATATTCCATGAGAGGGCTAGACTGGATAAGTCCTTTCTAGTTGCACATCTATGATCCTATGATATATCATTCAAAAAATGCTATTTCCAACACAGCTAAGTGGCACAGTAGATAGAGTGCCAGTCTTAAAGTCAAGAGCATCTGAGGTCAAACCTGGCTTCAAATACTTATTAGCTGTGTGATTCTGGGCAAGTCACCTAACCCCAGTGGCCTAAAAAAAAAAAATGCTATTTCCTTCTACTGAGCTCATCTCCCACTTTGTTGGCATTGCTACTATGTACTTCTTGGGTTTTATTTTTTATTGTGTTCATTTATAATGTATATCTTATCTCTCTGAATAGATTCAAAGTTTCTTGTGGATGTCAGTAACATGTCTGTCTCAACCGTGAGGTCCAATGATGAGGCTCCAAACCTGCAGATGGAGAAGAGTCTCTGAACAAAGATGCTCCAATTCCACTGTACTAGGATATATATTTTTTAAAAATTAAAAACAGAGATATTTTATTCATCAGTATATTCCCTTTGTAGCACCTAGCATGGAGATTTGAACATATTAAAAACTCAATAAAAGTTGGCTGAAATAAATCGAAGTAAATCTAGTCCCAGAGAGGTTAAGTGATAGCTCCAGAATCACACAGCTTGTCAGCCTCAATGAATGTTAAATATATTTACTGGAGAAAAAGGAAATGGATAGCTGTTTCCTTTCTAACATAGCCCTTGGTTGGGTGTGTGTCTATGGTTATTCTTTGGGAGGCAGCCATACAAAAGCCTTTGAGATCTATTTTTTAAACATATAACTCCAAGAAATTGTTTTTCAGACCTCCCATACTTATCATTCTAGTAAGGAAACCTCAAATGGAATGAGCAGCAGTAGCATGGAAGTCCCACGAGGCTTCAGGGGATTGAAATTTTCAAAATTTCTAAAAATTCTTAGGGCTCTGGGAGGGAAATGCAAAGCAAGGTATCCACAAAATATTCATGGAATCATAAATCAATATTTGAAAGGGACCTTAGAGATTATCTAGTCTAATCTTTCCTTTTGCAGATGAGGAAACTGAGGCCCAGAGGCTTAAGCGAGTTGCTTAAGGTCACAGAGGTAACTGGTAGCAAGCCTAAGATTTCAATCTAAACCCTGTGACTCCCAATCCAGCCCACGTTCCACCAGCCCATGCCACCATTGGAGAGGGATCATCCTTGAAGTCATTCTTTTCCGTGACCTGGCACAGCTGGTACCCCAGTGGCTTGGCCCTTGGGGATCCAAGGTTGGCTCCAAACCAAGATTAGGCATCAGAGCAAGGAAGATTATTTTAGGAGTGAAAGAACAGAAGTCATTTCATTTGAACAGATATATATATTAGGAGCTTATTGAGTACCTTCTGTATGCAAGATGAGAGGCAGCTTGGTGCAGTGAAAGAGAACTGACCCTGAAGCCAGGAAGACTTGGGTTCAAGTTTCGGCTCTGATATATACTGGCTGTGTGACCCTGGACAAGTCACTTAACTTCTCAATGTCCCAGGCAGCTAAGACAGCTAAGGAGAAGGTACTGACCTAGATTGGTATAGGGGAGCTTCCTCATGCAGGAAGTTCCTATACTAACAAAATTATAGATCCAATCCCTATCCTTCTTCATGCAAGGTATTGTGCTAGATGCTAGGAATTTAAAAAAAAATCCCAAATGCTCCCTGTCATAAGTGAACATCCCTTCGGGAAGTCACCATATCTAAAACACAGCACACTCTTTCTCTGAAAACACACTCCTATTCTCAGCTTCTTGATTGTGGTCAATGGTGCCACTAGCCTTCTGGCCACCCAAGCACGTGATCACAGAACCACCCTAACCTATTACTATCCTTCAGCCTTAATGTCCAATCAATTGTCATTTCTCACTGATCATATCTGCACAACATTTCTCACATCTGTGTCTTTCTCTCCAGTTCTATGGATACCACTCTAGGGCAACCCGATTACCTCTTGCCTAGGTCATTGAAAGAGCCTCTTAATTGATCTTCCTGTCTGCAGGCTCTCCTCCATCCATTCTCAACACCGCTGCCAAACTAATATTCCTAAAGAGTAGATCTGATCATCTCATCTTCTGCACAAAAAGCTTCAGGGTTCCCTGTTGCAACTCAGATAAAATGCAAATTCTTCTGTTTGACATTTAAAGCCAGTAACAATCTAATTCTTACTTAGCTTTCCAGGCTGATTTTATTTTACTTGTCTTCACACATTACTTTCAAGTCAAACCAGACTATTTCCCATGCATAAAATTCCATCTTCCATCTCCATGCTTAACAATAGCTCCTTCTCCTTGTCTCTATCTCTTGAAATCCTTATCTCCTTTTAAAACCCACCTTAAAGTCTACTTCCTTTATGAAGCCTCTTCGGATCTGCTCAGTCATTAGTGCTCTACCTCACTCTCCCCAGAAATTAATTTGTATTTATGTTGTATATATTTTGTATCGACTTATCTGTATGTAATACTGTTTCCCTTTAGTGGAATTTAAGGCTCTCACAGGTAGGAAATATTTCATTTCTCAATTCTATATCCTCAGAGACTAGCACATAGTAAGCAATTAATAAATGCTTATTGAATTTAATTGAATTGGGAAGAAAGCGGTTACACAGATAAGTAAAAAGAAGGCAATTTGGAAAGGATGAGTGCTCATAAGCGGAAGAAGCTTCCAAGATTAAAGAGTTTAAATATTGCATAGATTTTTTTTGCTAAATAAAAAATATTCCTTCCCTTATGTCCAACCAAAAAATTGCTTTTGTATGGTTCACAATCAGAATATTTGCTGTTGCCTTATTTTAATTATTAATTAAAGGGAAGGAGGAGAGAGGACCTTTTCTTGAAAGAAGTCTCATCCTTCTTTAGGTTGGCATTTCTTCACTAGGCCCCATGGTTAAGACAGATGCAGAGTTATTGACTCATGAGGAGAGAAGCCTGGGGCCAGTGTTTTTGGTTTGGTTTGGTTTTGTATTTTATCATCAGCAAGAATACAATAGAAGGAACAGAACAAGGTTGGAGATAATGGACACATTGATTGAGAGAGCAATTTAGGCTCTTATCTCTGAGGGCCAGCATTTTCTGATGAATTATTAGAGTGCCAAGGATTTCGATATCAAACCTGTGCTTATGTGGGGATGGTTAGAACCATAGGCAAGTAATGAGAGGTCAAAGCTGCTGTAACTCCAGAGATTGCGCCTGTCACATGAACATCTTGCTTATAGTTTCACTGTGTGTCAGTTCAGACAGGCTGAATCTGCCAGGAATCAAGCCATGTTCAGTTAGAAGAGTAGTTATTGACATGCTGCCATCCAATGTTGGAGTACAGCCTGGGCATCACTTGTTATGTCATCATGCACTGCCAATTCCCAAGAAAACAAAGCAATGGTCTTATCAGTTAAGAAGGAAAAATAGAACTTTTTAGTGGTCCAACTTGTCTGAACAATGTCAGGACACTGGCAGAATCCACTGTGGTTTGAATTAGAAGAGTAACTCTTACTCCCCACACATGTAGGTTGGTAAAAGTGCAAATGGAACTAAAGTGGCCACCTCAGTGCCCATGACAATTCCAATAGCTATACTAGCATTCAGCAATGCTATGGTCTTATCATTAAAAAAAAATTAAAACAATGAGACCTATGTGAGAAGCTCTCTTGATCAGTTCCTCCTTTCATCTCCAACCTCATCAGACACCTTCATCCTAAACAGGATCCCAGATTTTTCTGTTTCAACATTGTACTGGGGCTTATTGTTTAGACAATAGCTGTCTCTGAGAAACATTGTATTTAATTAATATCATAGCCAGAGCCAGCATAAGAAGAGAGAATCAGGGCATTGACAAGCAGGAGGAGGACATGGAGGTGGTATCTCCAGCCTCCAACATCTGGAGTAATAACCAACTTTGTTATCTAATAGTATGCTTACCAGAACCCTATACATGAAGATTGCCCTGCTAGTGTCACGGCAGCATTTGAACCCAGTTATTCCTGAATCCAAGACAAGCATCTATCCATGCTGCCAGGCTGTCTCTCATTCCTGGTAATAGTGGTAATAACAATGATCACAGCTACTTACTTTACATAGTATTTTTCAAAGCATTCTTACACATTCATTATCTCATTGATTCTTTTCAAGTACCTCTGAAGTTTGAAAGAATAGCATCCCATGGTTTTAGTACTAAATATATTCTGACTTTTTGAAAACTGAGGTATAGCACATATGGCAACCCTCAGTTAGACTATTTAGTGAATTTTAAGTGTAAAGATAGAGTTCCACCTTCAACCCAATTAATTGCAAAAGGTTCAGGCATCATGATTGAATCAATTAAAAGTATAAGCTAGGCATGAATAAATCCTTAAGCAATTTGATAAAAGTTAAACGGTTGAATTTTGAATATAGTTGATACCACAGAGGAAACACCTTGTGATTGACTGAAAGAATCCAACACAACTCTGGGCTACATATAAAAAACACAAGCCTAGGGGGCAGCTAGAAAACCGGCCCTGGATTCAGGAGAACCTGAGTTCAAATCCGGCCTCAGACACATAACACTTACTAGCTGTGTGACCCTGGGCAAGTCACTTAACCTCATTGCCTAGCCAGAAAATTTTAAAAAAAGTTTTAAATTAAAAAAAACACAAATCTAGTTCAGAGTCAGTCAACTGAGTAGTGGTCAAATCAAATAGCGAAGGACTCCTGACAAATAAAACAGAGGAAAGAGTTTCTTTCTCTGTCTCTGTCTGTCTATTTGTCTCTCTCTTCTCTCTTCACCCCACTAGTGACTCAAGTCAATAACTGTAACTTCCAGAGTGGTAGTAGCAGAAGAATTGCACGCAAATGAATGTTGAAAGACAGTTACTGGAAGATGGCAGCAGCTTCAGGGATCACTACCACTGAAAGGCATTGACTCTTGGAGGCTAGCCAAAAGTTACACGTAAAGGGAACTTATGAAGACTCTATGAAGAGAGAAAAGGACTCCTAGTAGCCAGAAAGTTACAGTTAACCTTTCCTACAGGTCTTCTCTATACAAGTACCTCACTAGCTTTCTACTTTAAGTTTGAACACACTCTCCCCAAGAACTTTGTGTGTGGGAGATTGTTTTGGTAATATCTGTCTTGTTATATCTGCTTTGTAAATACTTTTTCTAAAAGCTAATGAAAACTATCTGATTATCAGAGGGAAGTACACAAGCTGGGACTTATGAGGGACAGTACTAGAAAAACCTAAACCCTCAGGTTTAACCTTAGAACTACTTAGAGTAGTTTCCTCTAGAGAACCAAACTGCCAATTCCCATGGCAATTGGGGAAGTTGGGTGATGGTATGATATAATAGGATCACTGATTTAGAGCTAAAAGGGAATTTAGAGGTCACCAAGTACAACCTGTCTTTTGACAGATAATGAAACAGATATAGACAGGTTAAGAGATTTGCCCAAGGTCAGACTGTTAGTAAAAGAAGCCAAACCAAGAGTCAAACCCTGGTTGTCAGGTTCTAAACACAATATTCTCTCTTCTACACCACACTGACTTCCTCAGAGTCAGCCTTGCATCAGAACATGCCTTTTTTCCCAACTTTGTTGGAAAATAACAAATTTATTATGTTTGAATTTGGATGAGATCTGGGCTGTATATCTCTGAAAGATGGTATAGCTTATTTAAAAGGTAATACCTGGCTCTAGACCAAGGGTCTTTAACATAGGGTCCATGAACTTTAAAAAAATGTTGATAATTATTTCAATTTAACCCATTTTCTTTGTAACCCTATGCATTTTATTTTATGCATCTAAAAGACATTATTCTGAGAAGGAGTTCACAGGCTTCACCAGACTGTCAAAAGGGTCCATGACACAGTGAAAGGTTAAGAATACCTGATGGAAACAATTGGGACCTTTAGATATATGTCTTCTGATATTTTTTCACATCCATCCACTCTCAACTCCATGAGTTTGAAATAGTAAATGAAGATCAGTAAAATACCTTAGAAAATATATCCTTGCATTCTTCCAGTTTGTCACCAATGACTCCAACAAATTTTATTCTAAGAAAGTTTATCCAAGTGGAAGTCTAGCCTTATATTTAGAGATTAAAGGAGCAGAGACTCTGAATGTCCTCTCCTTGGCCTCCCAACTTATCTGCCTCACAAGGAAGCTTGTTTCTGCACATTTCCCAGCATTGGGGAAGGAAGAGCAAGCTTGATGACCAAGACAGGAAAAGAGCCAAACTGACAAATGCCATCATAATGCTTCTTGATGTAGCCACCCAGGAATTTATTCATCTTGTGTGTATGTATTTTGACAAGTGATTGCTCCTTCTGATGTCAGTCCCTTGGGGACAGGGAGAGAGAGACAGACAGAGAGAGAGACAGAGATAGAGGCAGAGAGACAGAGACAGAGAAACAGAGAGAGAGAGACAGAGAAACAGAGAGAGAGAGACAGAGAAACAGAGAGAGAGAGAGAGAGAGAGAGAGAGAGAGAGAGAGAGAGAGAAACTGGCAAACTGGCAATCTGGACAGAGTTTGTTACTTCCTATGTCTCTTTGAAGCTCCAAAAACTGTTACTATATGATCTGTATCAGGCATGAAAATGATTTTGCAAAGTTAGTCATGTAATACATTATAACTAGTTTTAGAACATATTGTATTATATTGGTATCTGTGAATATTGTTTAAAGCTTATTTATGGATTAAAACAGAAGTGGAAAGAGTACAGGATCCAGTATAAGAAAGACCTAAATTTCATTCCTGTCTCAGTCACTTATTTGCCTCTAAGTCCTTAGGCAATTGTCTTGATCTTTCTAAACTTCAGTTATAAAATGGGAATGATAAGCATAAAATGAGAAAAGTGTATGTAAAATACTGCACAAACCTGAAAATACTAAATAAATGTCAGTTATTATCCCACTAAAAGTAACTATGAAATATGTTAATTTTTGATTCTTTGTAGTAAGTGGCATAATGGATTAAGGGTTGGTCTTAAAGCCAGGAAGATCAGTTTGAGTCCTGCCTTTGAAACACATTGACTATGTAACCTTGGACAACAGTTTGCCACCTGAAACTGAAATTCTCAGCACCTCAGGCAACTAAAACTGTATTTTACTTAGAAGTTGCCAACCTGCATTGGTACAGAGAGTTTTCTCACCTGGGAGTTCCATATTCTAGTTTCATTATTTTTTTAAAGCAGGAAGCTATCAATGTAGCACTCCTTAAATGTGACTAGAAAATATATTTATTCTGTGATGTTTTATTATCATCTTCTTGATTTGTCTAGTTTCATTTAGTGAAGGACGTTCTACATCAGCAATTATATATGCACATATGCACATATATTTGTGTGTATCAATATACACATGTATTTGTATGTATATGTGTACATATATATTTGTATGTATCATATACACATGTACTTGTGTGCATGTGTATATATGTGCCTATGTATTTGTGCATATTTATATAGTATATATTTGTATGTATGTGTATATATGTGCATATGTGTGTGTTTATACACATTCTTATCTATTTTCTCACTTTTAACAAATTAGGTTATATTGACAAAGTATATGATTAGAGGGAAAAAAAGCATGAGAGAGAAGGTCTTGGATGGTTACCTCCTCTCTAGCCTAGTCCTACTCCACCTTCTCAATTTTAGAACTTCAAAATCATCTCTTTTTTCTCCTGGACCAGATCCAGAACTGAGCTTGATTCAAAGGGCAGAGGCAGCTGTGGGCCTCACATACCAATTCCCTCTTCCTAGGCTGTGCAGTTACGGGATAGGGGAAACAGGAAGGTGGTGAGGCCTCATTTGGAGATCGGAAATTGTTTTTGAAGGTGTGGGCAGCAAAGGGAATGGGGCGGAGTGAGAAAAGGCTGAAAGGAACATAAATCTTAGAGAAAGGTGGCCCTAGTTGTAGGATCTCTCCCCGACTGAGGAAGAAATGACCTTGAAGAAAGGAAAAAAGGGGAGGTTATCACTTAAGCAGAGGCTTTTGGGGGTATCTCCACAGAGAGGATCCTCAAGGCAAATTATTGTCTATTGCTGGGCTGTCCTCTCAACAATTAAATACTAAACTCATGCCAAAGATACTGTCCTTGCTTTCACTGATACTCTAATCCCAGGGGTCTTGTGCAGCCTGAATGCCTGCTCTTGGACTTCCCATTTTATTAACAATAACAGTCACATTCTTTAATGTTTTAAGGTTCCACAAAATAATTTCTTTTCAGCATGCTTATGAGATGGGGTAGAACCATAGTTATCCCCATTTCACAGATAAGGAACCTGAGGCAGAGAGCGGTTAAATGCACCACCACCCCCCGGGATCACATGGCTTGTAAGTGTCCGAGCTAGGATTTAAACCAGAAGACTCCTGACTGCAAATTCCAGGTTGTGTTTTGTGATAGTCTGTGGCAGCACCAATACTCAAAAGTAGGTGATGCAATAGTTTTCATCTTCATGGCAATGGTCAAAATGTCAACCTGCTTGTTAGAAGACTCATTCATTATCTTTCAAAGCAAAATTCATTATACTTATAATTAATATTTTATAGACCAGGGATAGACTACCCTACTACCTGGAACACTCAAAAGAATCTTATCCTTTGACAATTTGTATTTCCATAAGATATTTCTCATTGGAAAATATTAAAAGTCCAGTATAGATTTAGTTCTTCAGTCTTCATTAAGACCCTTGGAAATAGGCAAAGAGCAAGTATGTAGTACTATATCCCTTTGTCCCTGGGATAGAGAAATGAAATCAATTAGTGATGCATTCTGAATTGATCTGTGCTATGAATAGAGTAGTTAAATAGATGAGGGAATAACAAGAGTTCTTTGCCATAGCAGCAGAAATACAGAGCAATAGTAGTGCCTCTTCTCCCCTTCCAGTGTTGCTGTCTCATTGAGGCCGATTAATAATAATAATAATACTAGTAATAATAATAGCTGAGTCACCTGGGGCAGCTAGGTGGCACAGTGGATAGAGCACCAGGCCTAGAGTGAAGAAGATTCATCTTCCTGAGCTCAAATCTGTTCTCAGACACTTACTAGCTGTGTGACCCTGGGCAAGTCACCAACCCTGTTGGTTTCAGTTTCCTCATCTGTCAAATGAGAAGGAAATGGAAAACTTACCCAGTATCAATAAGAACAACAAACAACATGAGACAAGCACTGCGCTAAGAACTTCACAAATATTACCTCATTTGATCCTTACAACAAACCTGGGAGGCAGGTGCTGTTATTATCTCTATTTTACAGATGAGAAAACTAAGGCAAACAGAAATTAAGTGACTTGCCCAAGGTCACACAGCTAGCTAGTAAGTATCTGAGGCTAGACTCAAACTCATGTCTTCCTGACTCCAGGTCCAGGGTCTATGTATTGTGCCACCTAGTTCAAAGTAATTTGTATGGCCCACCCAGGCGTTAGCTACCAAAGGAATGATGGGAGTTAGAAGGAATACACTACCTTAACCCACCTGGAGTTATATCTCTGAGAGGCTTTTTTTTTTTGTTATAATAATAGTTCATATTTAGATAGTGCCTTAAGGTTTATGAAATGCTTTATAAATATTCTCTTGTGTTATCCTCATAACAACTCTAGAATGTAAATGCTATTATTATCACTCCCATTTTATAAGTTAAGAAAGTGAGGCAGAGGTTGTGTCTTGCCCAGGGTCTCACAACAGATATCTAAGGCCAGAACTGAACTTGGATCTTCCTGACTCCAGGCCCAGTGCTCTATCGATTGTGACCACCTAGCTGCCTTGGTGATAACCCATTGACCTTTTCTTTTCATAACTTACACTTGTAAAATAGGATAATGATGAGCCATTTCTTCAAGAAAGAGGGCTTGGATCCTTTTCCTCTCTTGAAGTCATTTGATGTAGACATTTCCATTTCGCTTCCTGAATCTCCAGCTATCATACACTTGGCTGAGGACAATGGAGGCAGATTCTCCACACAAACATCTGAACAAAATTTCTACAAGTGGAACTTTTTTTTTTAGGATGGGTTTGGCATCTCTCTGGGAATCTAAATGGTGCTAGCTTGAACAAAGGAACTTCAATAATACTTCTATTTCTGTGTCTATGGTACCTCATCAATGTGGATAATCCCTCCACCAGAGCAGATTGTTATATATATATATATATATATATATATATAATATATATATATATATAATATATATATATATAATATATATAATATATATATATATATATATATATATATATATATATATAATATATATATATATATATATATATATATATATATATATATACATGTCTTCTCCTGATAGGCTGTTCTTGTCCACATACTCCCATAGACGTTCTAGGGGAATGACACCACAGGCCTTCCTATAAGTCTGTCAACATTTTGTGGCAACTTATGGCCTCTCTACCTGTTATATCTCATTTTTACTACGTGACAGACTTTCTTCTTTTCCTGGTCACACATTTCTTTGATTTTTTTTTTCATTGCATACAATTCTTCCTGGGCATACGTAGCCACTTTCTCATTCCCTTTGTCTCTCTTCTGCCCTTTGGGTCACTTACAGTTTTGACCCCAGAGAGATTGTGATGTTCTGTGATTTCCAGCTATATATCATCAGTGGAAGAGTATTGATATTTAAAAAGAGAGCTTTTGTTTCAAGGAGGAGCCTAAGAGCTGGCTGTTTTCCTTCCTTTCATTTCTGGGCCCAGTTTATTATAAAAGATAATTTTTCCCTCTTAAATCCCTTTATTCTAGATGGGAAATTCTTAATCTAGGCTGTGTATAGTTTTAGGAGGTCTATGAACTTGGATGGGAAAAATATTACACCTTTACTTTCACTAAACTCTTACTAACAAATAGCATTTCCTTCAAATATTTAAAACTTGGGGCCTGCAAATTTTTTAAAATTTATTTTGATAAATGTATTTCAATGTAATGGGCTTCTTTTATAACCAGTGTTATATATTTTACTTCATGTAAAATATATAATAAAAATACAGTATAATAAAATACAAGATACAGCATATATTTTACTTTATGCATTTAAAGTCATTATTCTGAGAAATCCACTGGTGAGCTTTCACCAGACTGCCACGAAGTTCTTCAAAAGTCTAAAAAAAAAATTCCTGATCTACATGCATCAGTTTAGCATCCCAAAAACCACTTATTCTTGGCCTATTTTTTTTTAGATCATTTCTGTGAGAAGTCTGTATTTAATCTGAATCTGGCATGTTTCACTAAGCGGACCATCCAAGAAGTTGATTTCCTTGCTAGTGTCCAACTCCTGAACTAAACATTTTCCTACTTCTTTCTCTGCCATCTGTCTTCAGCTTAAACTCAACCAATTAATCAATAAATATTAATTAAGCACCTACTTTGTCTTAGGTATGGGGCTAAGCATTGGGGATACAAATTACAATAAATAAGATAGTCCCTACTCAAAAGAGCTTAAATTCCCAGGCTTCTCCTTGACCTATTGTGCTCTTAAACCAAAACAGTGTGGTTTCTCCTCCATGAGCCAGAGGGGATACCTTTCAGTTGTCCACCAATAATTAACCATTTAAAATATATCCAAAAAACATCAACATGTTTAGACCAAGGATATTACGCAATTGTTCATGTACAGTAAGGGTGGCAAGGGGCAGATTCTCCATATAGATTAAAGTATAGAGCTTCTAAGAGAAAAAAACAAATTCACAGGGTGAGGTCACAAGGAAATTGGTGAAACTCCTTATGATCGTACTTAAAGTAGGAAATGGGTAGAAGCAGGGTGGCTTTGAGGACTGAATGCCTCCAAATGAAGCTCCTATACAGAAATGACTAACGTTTTCCTCATTTCCCAGGAGTCAGTGCTAGAAAGAGAAGGTGAGTAGGCAAAATAAACAAAGCTAGTCCATCATATATGCACAAAAATAATCTTGATCTACTTTCTAGCCCAATGTACTTTTCTTAAATTATTTCCTCTCATAAATTATTTCTTTAACTTTCACTCATTTGTTTTCTATATTTAAATATGTGAGACCTGTCCCTGGGGAAAGGGTATCTGGTGAAGAGGTGACCTGTTTCTATTTCCCAGCTCCTCTCTCTCAGTGTGAAAGTAAAGAAGGAGGGCAAAACTATGCGATTATTAAAACATCCCTCCTCTGTCAATACCTAGAGACATTCTTACCAAAGGAATCTGGCTCCCAGGGCTTCTTCCTTTCCTTTGATCATGTTCTCCTTCCTCAGCAGGAGTTTCTGCTACCAGAAAAGTCTGAACTGCAGGAAATCCCCTACCTGTAAGTCAGGAAGCATCCAAGGCCAGCCTTCTGTGTAGGCACAGTAATGGAGTGCTTGAGTGATAAAAATTGAGGCTGCTGGGAAAGTCTCACTTAAATATGTGTGTGTGTGTGTGTGTGTGTGTGTGTATCCCTCATTTGCTTTCCCTATCATCTAGATTCTCACCATTAAAGGACTGTTCCTTTAGGCTAATGGAAATACAATACAATAACCCTAGCTGGGATTAATACAGTAGTCTTATCAGTTATTAACAAGATACCTGTAAAATAATCCATTCTTTCCAAGGTGACAAATGGCTTAGAGCAGAGCTAAGGGGACAGTAAAAGGTTAGGCCCAAAACTCTGATCAATATAATAGAGCCGGCCATATTTCCAGAAGGCTCATAATGAAACATAATAAAGAGGTGATTGACTTAGAATAAAGATTAAAGCTTTTTTTGTTGTTTTTTTGGACATGGCTAATGTGAGAACTTTCATTGCTTAACTATTTATATTTGTTATTTTTTTTGCTTTTCTTGCTTTCTCAATGGATCGGGGAGGGGAAGAGGGAAAGGAGAGAATTTGGAACTGAAATTTAAATTTAATTTAATTTAAAAAAAATAATAAAGTCCAAACAATGGAGCTCTCCCCTAACTAGGCAAATATGGGTGATGAGCCCTGAACATCCAGTGGACAGCATGAGGGTGATGGGTGCCTGATGAAATGGTGGTAAGAGATGGTAAAAGGGCAAAGTTTATTTATGTCATCATGTTGTTTCAGGACAATCACTGCGCACCGGAGACAAAGGAAATTTTTAACTGAGATATGGGCCCTTTTAAGATAATAACCACTTTTGGCCAGTTCCTTTCATTACTATCCCTGTAATAATGATGCTTTTGCCTCCCTCCTCCATCAATGCAGGCAGATAGTTCACTGGTGCTCCCTATTTACCATTCATGACCAGCTAGTCCCCTGTGGCTCTTTTGAAGTAAGCCTTTCTCTCCATTATCATAGGCTGCTCCTGGCTTCAGGTGATTTCTGGCTGGGTCAGAGGTGCTAGACAATAAATACAGGGCAATTTGAAGGTCTAGATTCTCTTCTGTGGGTTCAATGGGCACTTGCTGCCTCTAGAGATGAAAAGAAGCAAAGCTGGAATTTGTCCCAGAAGGCTAACCATCAACTGTTGAATGCAACACTGTGTCAGGGAAGGGATGGGGAACATAAAGAATACTGGGAAAACTCATTAACCTTTCTCTGGCCCCAGGCTTATAGGAAACAAATGGTACCTGATTTACAGCTAGAAGAAACTTTAGAAATCACCTAGTCCAATGCCCCCTCTTCATTTTACAGATGAGGAAACTGAGGCCTGGAGACAATCCCACAAATAGTAAATAGAGGAGCCAAGATATGAATCTAGGCCCTCTGACTCCAAGTCTAGATCTCATTACATTACTAGGAAAATATAAGTTCTTCACTGTGAAATAACCACTTGCATACAGGACATTGGGATATTGATGGAAGCAGAGACTCCCTGAAATTAAAAAAAGGTAGAGGATTGAGAGGTGGTCATCCAGTTTTGAATAGTTCTAATGCTAGGAAGTTTTTCATTATATTGAACTGAAGTCTACTTGTCTATAACTTTTACCCATTGTTCTTAGTTTTGTACCCTGGAGCCAACCAAAATACAGTAAATTTGTTGTCTCCATGGCCATGTTTCAAATATTGGAAGTAAACATGTTCCCATTCCCAGGACTGGGGACACAATGAAAATGAGATGTAACTGATGGAAATCCCAAAGGGCTTCAATGGCACATGTATAAAGTAAATGGTAAATTGTGTAAACTGGTAAATATATAGGGGCACACAGGAATGGCTCCACCATATTGGATTAAAAAAAACTTTCCAGAGGAATTATGGGAGAATATGGACAAAATCAGAAAAGATGAAAAGGCCTAGTTGGGTTGTGATTTGCATTAATGGAGGCCAAACCCAAGACTGTGAAACCACAGACCTCCCTGTGTTCTTCTCGGGGAAAAAAATATGACTTCTATTTAGAAGTCTTGGAATCAAGTTTGACTCTCCTCCCTCCTTTAATATCCTGCCCTTGTTGTACAAAAATTTGTGTAAACATAAATCTTTTAGAATTTTATTTGGAGATAATTCATTCAAAGGGAGCATTACCTCCTTTGTCCAGTGCTTACATCTAAGTTTAACAATGGTATTAAATGGACTTGAGTACTTTAACCCTTTGCTTGTTCCTAATTAAATAAAGCTGTGCAAGAGGATAAGCAGGAGGATAGAGAAGAGATCTTTTTGTTTGTTTTGATTTAGCTTTTGACCATTGAGGAAAAATTTTAAAAAATAACTCCTTTTTAAAATTGATCTTGTTTTTAATTTATAGAATAAAGCAAGCATTTCTATAACATAGTATAATTTTAAAAAGATGGTTATACATGCAACTGTAAATCTATTATGTATAACTTGCTATTCCTTTTAAATATACAACCAAGTTATCTGAAAATTAATTTTTCTTCTCTCCCTTCCCCACACTAGAGATGGACACCATTAGAGACAAATCGGTATATGTATGTGCGTGTATGCATTCATGTATATATGTATGTGTGTATATATGTATGTGTGTAGAATAAAACTATTTTATAAATACTTATCAGTTCTTTTTTTGGATGCAGGTAGCATCTTTTTTCACATGTCCTTTACAGTTCTTTTAGGTATTTACAATAGTCGAAAGAACTTATTTGCTCAAAGTAATTTTTAAAACAGTATTGCTATTACTGTGCGCAATGTTCTCTTGGTTCTGCTCACTTTGCTCTTCGTTATTTCATGCAAGTCTTTCCATGTTTTTCTAAGATCTTTGAGCTCATTATTTCTTATAGCACAATCATATAGCACTTGTTCAGCCTGAGTTGATAGGCATCCCTGAAATTTCCAGTTCTTTGCCACCAGAAAAAGAGCTGCTATAAACATTTTAGAACATACAGCTTCATTTCCTTTATTCTTAATCATCTTGGAAATAGACCTAATAGTGGTATTGTTGGGTCAAAGGGTATAGGTAGTTTAATAACTCTTTGGGCATAATTCCAGATTTCTCTCCAAAATGGTTGGATCAGTTTACAATTCCATAACCAATGAGTTAGTGCCCCAATTTTTTAAAATGGATTCTTCTTCTTCTTTTTTTTTGGGGGGGGGCTAGGCAATGGGGTTAAGTGACTTGCCCAGGGTCACACAGCTAGTGAGTGTTATGTGTCTGAGGCCAGATTTGAACTCAGGTCCTCCTAACTCCAAGGCCGGTGCTTTATCCACTACACCACCTAGCTGCCCCTAAATGAATTCTTTAAGAGCTTTTGACTCACTGATTTTTTTTTAAGTTACATCACTGGAATTTCAGCTAAAGTGCTTACACCGACATTGTGTGGTAGGAAAGAGCGCTGGTTTTATAGTGAAAAGGATCTAGATTCAAATTTCAGCTCTTCTGCTCATCACTTCTGTGCCTTTAGCCAAATCCTTTCTCTTCTCTGAACCTCAAACTCCTTGTCTGAATAATCAGGGGGTTGGAATAGATAATTTACAAGGCCCCTTCCTACTCTAAATATTATGATTCTATAGCCTATATGTCTAACCAATATCCTACCTCCTACAGAATCTTTCCCCAACCCTTCTTAATTCCAGAGCCTTTCCTCTGTTAATTAATTCCTATTAATCTTGTAAAGCTTACTTTGTATAGATTTGTTTGCATCGTGTGCCCCACCCCATTAGATTGTAAACTCCTTGAGGGCAGAGACTGTTTTTTGCCTCTTTTTGTATCCTTAGAGTTTAGCACAGTGCCTGGCCCATAGTAGGTGCTTAATAAATGTCTGTTGAATTGAATTGAACTATAATCACAGAAATAAAAAGGCCATAAGCTCTGACCCATCTTTGTCAAGCTAGAAAAGCATTGTGTGCAGCCCCAGCCAAGGACTGGTTTCTAAGAGACCAAACTCAGTAAGTATGGAGACACTTTTTTTTGGAAGGTTGACCATCAGCCACCCACTAAGACACAGGAAGACTTTCTGAGGCACACAGCGGATTTGATCTGTATTGCTCATGCTACAGAAGTCACAAATCTTTTTCTATATTAAAATAAGATCAGTAGTGCTTTGAAATGTCTTGTTATTTAAGTTTGGAGTCAGAGGATGAAGCTGGAATCCTGGCTCTGCTACTTAGTACCTGTGCAACTTCAGGGAGGTTATGAACTCCCTTCAGTCTGCAGCTTTCTACCTCTAAAAGTGGGAGGGGGCAAGCAAACAAGATGATCTCTTAGGTCCATGTCAGCTCTAAATCCTGTGATCCCACAAATCCCTGCCATGTAAAGGCTTTGAGGCTAGGCTTGAGCATCACCTGCAGACACTGGGTAACGTGCTTTTAATGAGTTCTGCATTGTGCTGAAGATTGGACTCCATGACTACGAGGGCTCTCTTCCTCTCTTGTTTTTTCTCAGCTAATACAATCTTTGCTGCGGTCTCAGCTGCTTGGACCTCTCTGCAGTTCTCTGCTATGAATGAGAGATTCTCTAAGGGCCAGCACATTCCTCTGATTCCCTGTGGGGCAAAATCAGGCACGCAGTAGGCCTGAATGCATTACTGGGCAGTTCCCTCACCATTCGTATTGCAGAAGAAGCCTTGTGCAGGGTCACACTGGGAGAGCTGGGGTCAGAAGAGGGGAGATTCCATTCCCAGCTCCGAGGCTGCCTTGATGGGACCCTATGGGAGCTACAGAATCTCTCAGCTTTTATTTCTCCAAATGGAGATTGTGCTGCTGGCCTACATTATGGAGATCCCGAGAGGATGAATGAGTATTGTTTTATGATTTGGGATGAGAGCTGTTGCATAAATCAGAATAGTGGAAAAGAACAGACATGAGAAGAGAACAGAGAAAATCACATTGAAGGATTGATAAACAGTCTAGGGAAGAGAGGCAGAATCATCAAAAAACAAACAAACAAACAAAAGAACCCGACAGGTCCACAGATCACAAAAGAATTCAGTGACCAAAGAAGGTGACTTTTTTTTTTAATAAAAAAATAAATAAATAAAACTAGGCCCTTGCAACAGCAGCCTTCCTCATGGAGTAAAATTTGGTATAAGGCAGATGGTTCTTAGACACCTACATCATTTTGTCAATAAAATATCAAAAGTCCCTAGACCTCAATACTTGAAGACCCTTTGATTTCGTTGGTATAGGTATGCCCTCCACTGATACAGATGTAATGGAGCTTTGACACATGCCCAGCTCACAGAAGAAGGAAGTACCTACAAAGGAGACACCAGGGACCTCCCTGTGGAGAACAAATGCAGGAGAACAAACAGAAGCAGGTTTCTGGCATCTCTCATATGGATGCCTCCATCTTAGGTGATCTGGGCATATGTCAAAACCTGATTACATGGATTTTCATCCCTTCTATAATTTAGGTCAAGGAGTCTGTGAACTTGGATGGGAAAAAATAAATCACTTTGAACCTCTAACTGAAATTTAGTTTTTCCTTCAATTTAAAAAAACATTTTGGGGAGGTCCATAGGCAACATCAGAGTACTAAAGGGAGCCATAATACAGAGAGAAAGAGTGAGAGAGAGAGAGAGAGAGAGAGAGAGAGAGAGAGAGAGAGAGAGAAAGGCATAGAAGTTTTGACTTCAGTGGTCTTCCAGAGTTACTAGGGATACAAAATTCTCCACACTCTGTAGCCAACCTGCTGATGAACTTGTCTGAACTAGGCTGGTGTTTACATAACATATCTGTTTTTGACCTCTTCTTGAGGCTTTTCCAGTTTCTTGGTAGAACTTGAAAGAGTATACATTCTCTTGCAATAGTCTCTGAACTCAGGCTCACATCGGTACCCAGGAGGGGTTGTGGGAGGACGTCAGTACAAGATCAAAACAACATTTTGTTTGCAACCAAAACAAATTAAAACACGCGCGCATGCGCACATGCACACACACACAAACACACACAGAGACACACACACACACCAGAAAACCAGTATTTTCCTCTTTTATGGATCCTGGATGCAGAAGACCTCATTGCATCTCTCAGAGAACTGTGATGCCTCTTCAGGTTGTGACTTAAGAACCATCATTATTATTAGAACCTCAGTCAGTAGGGGCAATCAATGAATCTGCAAGTGTTTGTTAATGTTCTATGCTCCAGGCACTAAGAATGCAAAGACAAAAATGAGACAGTCCTTACCCTCGAAGGCTATGCCAGTGGGAGAAAAGCTCTGCAAGGTCTTACCAAGCTGGAAAGGTTTCAAGTCCAGGCCAGAGACGTCTGTTATTTGTCTGTTGTCCAAGGACCAAACTAGCTAAATTTGGAACAGACTGGCTGAAGGGTGATGAATTTTTTAGCTGAAACATTTCCCCATTGGGGGACCCATATATGCATCTATAAGTAAATTAAAATACATATACAAAGTAAATACAGGATCATTTGTTTGGGGGGGGGTATGGAACACCAGCATCTAGGACTAGGATAAGAAATTAAAAGTCAGTTGACAAGGCCAGCTGCTTCCCCAAATCTATTTGCAATTCTAGCATCATTACTTATGGATTTGACTCACTATTTGGATTATGCAAACACCACCAATTAGCAAGAAGTTATGAAGTACCTATATACTGTGTTAGGTGTTATGCTGCTAGAGTACAGAGAAGAAAGTAGAAGAAACAGTCTCTGACCTCAGGGAGCTCAAAAGCTAATTGGGGAAAGAATGCAAACACACAGACCACAATTCAAAAGTGATAAGATCATAAGTACCAGACTGGCTCCGGTAGTCTGGGAGTGCTGCTGAACTTTTGAGGAGATAGAGATCCCTCGGAGGGGACTAGGGGGAGTAGCCTTGGAACGTTTCATGCAGGTGGTAAGGCTTCAATTGGGCCTTCAATATGGATGTGATTTGGCTAGGGATAAGAAAGTGATGAAGACATTCTAGACAAAGGGAATAATCTTTTTGAAGGTATGCAGGTGCTAATGAGCATGGCACAGGACCCTGAGATTTCATGATGAAAGAAGAGAAAATATATCTACCTAATCCAGAGAGTTAGTAAAGTCTTGTCTGTAGTTGTGCATGGAGCATCTAGGTTTAGGATTCTCATAAGGAACCTTGGAGAATATTGATGCAGAAGATCTTACCTATTTTTCCCAGTACAAATGACAGACAGCCTTGACACTCTCTCTCCTTTATGGATTTCAAAGAAAGGTAGAGTGGTATGAAAAACTGCAGCTGCAAAAGACCATTTGTCCAAACTGAACACAGGATGGATTACTGTACAACGTTTCCAGCCTAGGTTTGGAGATTAAGTAAGCCATGCCCTCTACTGGTTAAACCTGGAACTTGTCTTGGAAGGAATATTGGCTTGAAGACTTTGGAATATTCTTAAAAAAAAAAAAAAGACAGCCAGGAAAGAAATGATGGTTTCCCCTCCAGACCTAGACAGCCCAAACCATTCTCTTTCTCTTTTAAGGCAGGAATGGGTGACTGTTTGAAGGAAAATGCGAATGAGGAAGCAATAGTCCTTATCAGGATATGCCTCTAAAGAAGGGAAAAATAAAAGCATAGGATCTCTTTGAGCTGGAAGAGATCAACTCATTTAACCTCCTCATTTTATGCATGAAGAAGCTGGGGACCAGAGAGGCTAAATTATCTAAAGTCACATAGCTATCCAATCCAATCTAACAAGCAATTATTAAATACCTACCATGGAGGCAGCTAGGTGGTTCAGAGGAAAGAGCACTGAGCCTGGAAACAGGAAGATCTGAGCTCAGGTATGGTCTCAGACACTTACTAGCTGTGTGACCCTGAGCAGGTCACTTAATCCTGTTGGTCTTAACCCACCTGAGAAAAAAAAAAGGCAAACCAGTCCAGTATCTTTCCCAAGAAAACTCCACGAACGGTACTGACGTGCATTGGTCCACGGCATCACAAAGAACAACTGAACAACTGAACAACAGCAACAATGTTCCAGGTGCTGTGCTATACTGTGAGGATAAAAAGACAAATTGATAACCAATTCCTGCCCTCAAGGAGTTTATATTTTACTTAGGAGATACAACATGTCATTGGATAAAAATAGGCACGGTAATTTGAGGAGGGAGTGAACACTAATTCCAAAGAGATCAGGAGAAGCTTCCATTTTCATAAGAGATTTTGTCTGACCTGAACACTGGAGGAAGCTAAAACTTTAGAAAGCCAAGGTGAGGAGAGAGCGAACTCCAGATATGAGGGAGAGTTTGTCAAAGGCACCAGGTAGAAGATGGAATGCTCAGCCCAGCGAGCCCCAAATGGGCATTGGGCTACAATGTCGAGTATCTGAAGGAGAGGAAGGTGAAATAAGCCTGGAAATGTGGATCAGAGTCAGACTGTGAAGAACTTGAAATGACAAACAGCATAGTTTGTATTTGAGCCTAGAGGCAAAAAGGAACCATTGATGGCTCTTTTGGGGAGGGGAAGGAGGGGGTGAGGGACAAGGGCAGATTTGTCCTTTAGGAAAATTATTTTGGCAGTGAGCAAAGCCAGGATTTGAATCTAAACTGCTTTCCTTTATACTAACCTTCCGGACAGTGTAACTAGCACACAACCAGTGGCTGTCTGGGGAAAGAGATTTGAGAATCAGTTTGTTAATAGAGAATTGTCTGTTTTAGAGAAATAGTTGGAAGCAAATTGACAAAATAATGTTATTATGGACCACTATATAAAACATGGAAACAAATTTGTTTTGCAGACATCACCCAAGGTAGCACTAGGATTATTGTTGTTAGGTGCCCTTGCAAGTTGACTCTCCCATCTACAACTCAGGCAACTTTCCCAGGAAGTTAGTGGCTTGTTAAATGGGGATAACACCCCATGGATTGTACATGAGCTGCTCTGGACATTTATTCCTTCTGCCAACACTGTCAGTTGATATTTTTCCAGGGTAAAGGACTATATCAGCTGTGAGAAAGAAAGCGTACATTCCTGAACTATCTGATAAATAAATATTATTACTTTATTCATCCAGTTTGGCACAACTATCTTTTTTTGTTGTTGTTTTGAAAAGTGGGTTGTCCCAGCTGCAGGGTTTCTCTCTCTTCTCTACCCTTTCTACCATTATTTCTATCCCCTTCCCTTTTGTGTGTATGTGTGTGTGTGTGTGTGTGTGTGTGTGTGTGGTTGTGTGTGTCTATCTCTCTTACCCTGTGACCTGTATATTCTTTCTTCTTTCCTTCTTTCTTTCTCTTTTCTTTTTCTCTTTCTTTCTTTCTTTCTTTCTTTCTTTCTTTCTCTCTCTCTCTCTCTCTCTCTCTCTCTCTCTCTCTCTCTTTCTTTCTTTCTTTCTTTCTTTCTTTCTTTCTTTCTTTCTTTCTTTCTTTCATCTTTCTGTGTTTCTCCTGTCTCTGTCTCTGTTTCTTTGTCTCTCAGATTCTCTCTGTTTCTCCCACCCTGGCCCTCCTCACTGTCTCTCAGTGGACAGAGTCATGGACCTGGAGTCCATTATTATCATAGATTTAGAGCCAGAAAAGACCTCAGAGGCTATCAAATCTAACCCCCTCATTTTACAGATGGGAAAACTGAGGCACAGGAAAATCAAATGTCTTCTCCAGGTTCATACAGCTAATGGGTTTGAATGCAAGTCTTCCTGACATCAATTCTGGTGCTTTATAGACTACTCTGCCTCACAAAGTTGTTGTAAAACTCAAAGGGGACAATGCATTTGAAGTGTTTTGCAAATCTTAAAGTGCAATATAAGTGCCAGCTTATAGTAGTTTTCAGTATTACTATATCTCTCCTCTGTGTCCTCCTCATTTTCTCTCATTTAATCATTAGGCCAGTTTAGGCCAGTATAAAGGCTTGTTTGAATTTTTTAAACTTTCTTTTTAATAGAGAAACATGTGAAGGACTTGTGATTTTGTCAGTGTGGGGGCCTCCTTGTTTATGAAATACCATCCACCTACCATGATCACAACCCCCTAGGAATGGCCTCAGATGCATAGAGGTTAAGTGACTTGCCTTGGGTCCCACAACTGGTAAGCAACGAAGGCAAGATTTAAACCCAGGTCTTCTTTACTTTATCAACTTTACTTTATCTTTTTATGAATAATTATTACAAAAATATTATTAATAATTATAATTATAGATGAGATCTATGTGGTATTTTATATCCATTATCTTATTTGGTGCTCAGAATAGCCCTAGGAGCTACAAGATTATTATCCCATTTTACAGACTATGGAAGAGAGACTCAGAGAGATTAAGTGATACATATGATTGTGAAGTATCAAAAGATGAATTCAAATCCAAGACTCTCCTGATTCCTAAGTTCACCATTCTTTCCAGTATAGCACAAAGCATCTTTATGATCACAGGGAAGGACTAATTGTGCTTTGTGTCTTTGAGAAGAAGGAAGCATATAGTTTCTCATTTGGACAAGCCCAAGATGAACTTCCTTTTACATGTTATCTTCTACTATTAGAATGTAAGCTGGCTGAGGGCAAGGATTGTCTTTCTTTTTTTCTTGTATTTATATGCCCAGAACTTAGTACCAGGCACATAGCAAATGTCTGTTGACCAACTGATCAGAGAGAAAAGGGTTGCAATGCTGGGGAATTTATTTGTTCAATGTGGGAAAATATGTATTGGCCCAGAGGGACACTGGAATTCTCAGCAGTTAGATGATTTAGTAAACAGATTAGGATTTTTGACTCAAAATCAAAATGTTCATCAAATGTACAATTGCCACGAGGAATCCATGCAAGGGATGTTTTGGGGTGCCTATAAATAAAGCTCCTAATCTATTAATGGACTACGTTTTTGCCCATGAATCTGGAGAAGCTCGAACATGGAATCTGGCCCAAGGGTATGTGCAGGAATAGAAGCTTCAGTGGTGCAGGGATTAGACAGCAGTACATTTTTCCAATTTATAACATTGAGACAACATGATTCGATATCTGGAGTCCAAGGGCCTGAGTTTAAACCTGGGCTCTGGCACTTACTACCTGTGTGACACTAAACAAAGTCCCTTCCTCTACCTGAGCCTTAGTCTCTTCAGCTATAAAATGAGGAAGTGAAACCAGGTGACTTATGCAGTCTTTTCTAGCTGTGGAAGGTCTACCAAAACACAATCCCATAGAACAATACTGCCAACCTTGTTAATCTGTAGAATACGGATTAAATGATGCATATCCTCTGTAACTATATCCTAGAGAAATGTGTTGGGACACTGACAGGTGATGTGATTTGCACATAGTCACCCAGCTAATTATGCCAGAGGTGTCTTGATCCAAGGTCTTCATGTCTGAACTCCCTTATTTTTTCTAATTACTACTATGTGAAAAAAAAAGGTTTTTTTCAAGTCAGATTTTTTTTCCAGTTCAATTTGACAACATATATGAAAGATGCAAAATTAAGATCAACATGGTCTTGGCCTTAATGGAGTTTGTGATGTTCTGGGGGATATGATTGTGGAGATGAGGGTTATGGACATACATTGAGAAGCAAATGAAAGACAGAATATGATAAGAGCAAAAGACCTATCTAGCCAAATTTTACTAGGAAACTTAAGGGGAGATTCTTTTGGCACAGGAGATCAGGGAAGACTTCATGGAGGAAGTAGCTCTGGAACTGAGCCATGAAGTAGTTATAGGATCATAGATTTAAAGCTGGAAGTTACTTTAAAATTATCTAACCCAATGTTCTTATAGTACAAATGAGTAAACTAAGTCCCAGAAAGGTCTTGTCTTCTTCCATAGTTATGTGGGGGATATTTGGCAAAGCAGTTGATTTGAACCCAGGCCCTTTCCAAATCTGACAAATTCTTCTCAGTATACCGTAGCAGAAGTTAAACAGGGTATAAGGATATGTGAATGTATGAAGATGAGAACTAATAGGACAAGACCAGAGAAAAATTCCATTTTGCACTCCAAGAAGAATCTTAGAATACATTATTTTATTATTTAAATATATTCTATTGTACATTTCTAATAATAAATTTTTATAAATGCATTACTGTATTAGAATTCAAATTCACAATGATGACTCCAAGGCATAAAGAGAAGATTCAACTGGGATCGTCATTATGATCTTTTTGTGTCTTTTTTTTTTTAAGATTTCCGGAAAGTGTGTAACAGATATGTATCTGTTTCCATGGAGAGATGGTTAAAATAATATAAAGCTGAGTGCTGAAATGGGTAAGCTTCAGCTGCATGGAAAAAGTTAATTTGGGTAGAACAGTTCCTTGGAAGACAATAGATAAATGAGGTGTTGGCATATATAGCATTTAAACAATATAGTATATAAAATGTGGTTACATATATGTGTGTGTGCATATAGATATACATATATGTATATGTGTGTATGCATATGCATATGCGTGCATACTATATATATATACATATATATATATATACATATATATATACGTATATATATATATACATATATATATACATATATATGTATATATATATATATATATCTGTCCTTTGACATTTGAAGTGGACATCATTCATATTGTAGACCCCTGTAATACAGAACTCCTCTCCATCATTTTTGGTAAGCTCAGTTTCAGGATATTTAGGTGCATGTAAATTGTATTTCCTTAGCCAGATTTTTTCATTTTTCAAAATTACTGATATGTCAAAGTCTAAAACAAACCAGAAAAAAGAAATCAGGTTCTAGGGTATCTAGATGACACAATCTCCTCAGTGTAAGAGGAGAGAACAGTATCACATTACAAGTCACTTCCACAGCCAACATCACTATAGAAATGCTTCAATCTAACCCAAATGTAAGCACCTAATACATAGAATTTTATCCTAGCAATAATTGTAACTCTTGGACTTATAACTTATAAGCACATTTGTACATGTAAGAACAGATGCTCTTACTGTGGGTCCCATGACATTGTTTTAAAAAGTATTTTGATAACTGTATTTCAATATAATTGGTTCCCTTTGTAATCCTATATGCTTTACATTGTACCATAGTTATCTGTGTACACATTGAAATCCTCCAATAGAATGTAAGCTCTTTGAGGGCACTGAGTCTGTGCTTAATGAGGATTTGTCCTGTGAAGTTTGGATTCAGTCAAAGGGCCACACTTGAGGACTGGAGGGCTGCATGTGGCCTCCGAGCCACAGGTTCCCCACCCCAGCATAGACTATTGCTTTTGTGTCTTTGTACATCCATTTCCTAGCACAGTACTTGACAGGAAGGCAGCAAGCACTCGGTAAATAATTTATGAAATGCCGACTGTGTGCCATTCACCGTGCAAAGTGCTGGGGTACAAAGAAAAAACACCACCACCACCAACAACAAACAGCTCCTGAGTCCAAGGACCTTACATTCTAAGGGAGGACAATACATAAAAATAACTAGGTACATACAAGGTGTACACAGAGTAGGTTAGGTAATTTGAAAGGGGAAGGCTAGATAGTAGGCAATTAACTGTTTTTTGAGTATGCTGCTTTCCCCATGATTCTCATAACTTAAATAGCTCTGATTCCAGTCAAATTGTTAACTGAAGGCATGCCTCTCTGACCAAATAAGAGAAGAACCTCCTGGGAGATGTCCTAGCCAGAGAACATTGTTTTTCTGGGGAGCTGGAGACCCCTAGCCACAAATATAATGAAGTGAAAAATCCTTGATACACTCTATGACCTCCGCCCCACAGGAATCCCTGGAATTGGGGGAAACCTCTCTAGGGAAAGAAGGTAAGACAAATGGATGCTATTAAAAGCCTAGGAAGAGAGATGGGTTGACTCAGCAATAAACACAGGAAGCTGAGCCTGGACTAGGCTAGACTTGACTAGATTGATAGAAGCCGGGTCAGCTATGAGAACCACAACAACTCATAAGAAAGGGAAGAAACAAAAGCATTCCCAGCCAAAATGATCAAATAAAGGAAAACTGCCTTAGAGACCTTCTGCCTTCCTCTTTAGATGCCAAGGATTTGATGGCTTCACATTGCTCCCTGGCAGTGAACAACACCTCCTTCTCCTCCTTGACTGCTCGTTTTTTGATATGGCAACCCTATGTCTTGGAGCTCCAAATTCTAGGAGAGAAAATGGGCTTTTAGGAAGTCTTCACAAAAGAAATATCCTTTGCCCCAATTCTTGGGTTAAAAAAAAAAGGTCACCATGTGACCATTGGGTATCCAGAAGAAATGCCCTTGAAGATGCTGAAGAGAGAGATGTCCTTCATGTTCTCTGTATTTCCATCAAAATAGATTACCAGCCATCTGGTAAACTTGAGATCCCATCTGCTGCCATACATTCATATATATATTATTTCTCAGTCTTGTAATGACCTTCTCCCTCATCCAGGTGGTATAGTGGATTGAGGGCTATACTTGGAGTCAGAAAGACATGAGCTCAAATCTTCTTGTTAATACCCCAGGGAAATCTCAAGGCCTCACTTTCCTCCTCTGTAAATGGGAATATTAATAGGACCTACTTCAAAAGGTTGTTGTGAGGCACAAATGAGATAATAGATGTCAAGAACTTTGTATACTTTAAGGAGCTAAATAAATGCTATTATTCAAGCCTTATCTCCCTTCAAGGTTCAGTTCAGGCACCACCTCAGTGCAGCCTTCCATGAAACTCATAACTTTAAGTTTGCCTTCCCTCCTTAAAGCCACTGCTATTAATCTAACCTGAGACTTCAAGAAGGGGCAGCTAGGTAGGCACAGTGGGATAGAGTACCAGGCCTGAAGTCAGGAAAACCTGGGTTCAAATCTAGCCTCAGACCCTTATTAGCTGTGTGACCCTAGGCAAGTCACTTAACCCTGTTTGCCTTAGATTCCCCATCTGTAAAATGAGCAGGAGAAAGAAATGGCAACCCACTCTAGTATCTTTGCCAAGAAAACCCCAAATGGGGTCATGAAGGGTCAGACAAGACTGAAAGCACAGAACAAGAACAACAAACTTCAAGGAACTCAAGCTGGTCTCCCATACTTCCTAGCTAGGATACTGGCAAATAAACCCTACTCCCTCTGAATCAACTCAGAAGAGTTTAAAGAAGTTATTCTAAGGAAGTAGGAGATCAGGGGTCAGAGAGGGAGTCCTGAAAATAAGATACAAAGCTAACATGGCAGATACAGTCTTCCAACTAATCCTGTGTGTGAGGTTTGACTAAGCCCTCCTTTGTGATGCCCCCCACCCTCCTTTTGCCCTCCTAAAACAGGAAGGGGAGGACTAGCAGGCTAGTGTTGGTCATGGACCACCTCATCTGTGCAGCAGGAATGGGGCGAGAATCAAGAAATGTCTAATTTTTACATAGACTTCCTTGGAAGTGCCTTCCTTGGAACACCCTGAAGAGGTAGTTAATGCAGGGTCATTTTACAAGTGAAGAAACTGAGGGAAAGCTATTTGTACATAACTAGTGTTAGACTGTAAGTGTGGACTCAGCTTTTCTGATTCAAAATGCAGAGCTTTTCAGTACTTAAATTAATTTAAATCTACTTGGGTCAGGAACCCCTAAATCAGTAAGAAAAGTTTACTTCACAATCATTGTTATTGACAATCTGGTTTTTGATGTGGTGCAAAAGGGAGAGAGGAACTAGAAGTCCTCTAAAAGGCACCTATTTGTAGTTTGTTCTCCCCATTCCCTAAACCCCCCAAACCATGTTCCATACTGACCTAACCCTAAGCTTTTTACTTCCTTTGGGCCTTACTGGATGATTGGTTTGCTAATTCTTTTTCAAGTAATTCATATGTAAATGAGTATTGATAAGGAGAATTCTTAGATTCATCTGATGAGTTTACAAAGCTTAGGCTTTTCTCTGGCTTCAATTAATTAATTAATCAACAGAAAAACACTTATGAAGCACTTAAGATGTATGAAGCTTTTTATTAATTAGTGAGGATAAAAATTTTAAAAATAAAATAAAATTTCTGCTCCCAAGGAGCCCACATTCTAATGAGGAGAAAACATGCATAGGAAATTTCAGCTGAAAAATAGGTGAAAAGTCTCATGATCCTTAAGGGACAGCGGCAAACACATGGTAATGCACCTTCTTTCATGTCATTTCCACTGATAAAATTTTATCCATTTATGATGTTTAACCAGTTGACAAAGTTGATGACTTTGGTGGCAAGAACTTGATTGCTAGATCTTCAGTAGCTATGGCTACCAAGAAAGCAGGGGCTTCAGTATCCATAGAAACAGTTGCCAGATCACATCTCCACAGGGGTTTGCTTTCCAGGAGGATAGCTAAAGAAAGCACCTCTCCATGAAGACTCTGAGATGTTCAAATTTCTCCTTGTTGAGAGAATATCGACAACTCCAAATTGGTTTTCAGTAAATTAGAGCAGCCCCCAAGATAACTGACTGGTTCAGACTTAAGAGGACAGACTCAGGTTGGAGTTACTATTCCTCTGTGCTGGACATAAAGAGAACATTGTTGCCCACTTTGCATTTTGCTCTTACCCTCTTCAAAGGAAAAACCAGAGTACTCTTGATTCCCTCTGTTTTAGGAGAAGGGAAAATATCTGGTGAATTCTTTCAGTCTCCTTTTCCCAGGAACTGTTGATGGCGGAATTGGGAGCAGAACCACATGAGAATCATAGGAAGATTGCAGAGTTCTGAGGAAGCACATAGCAGAGTATATGAATACTCATCTCTATAACCCATAGGGGAATTCCTAGACAATTCTCCTGAATCTCAACCTCCTACCTAGAAGAGGAGGACTAGGCAATGTGATCCCAGAATCTTTGTTTTTGTTTTTTTTTTTTTAACCAGCCATAGAAGGAGAATTTCCCAAGAAGCATAAGCTTTGAAGTTTTCCTAGCTAGGAAGTATGAGGGAGCTGGCTTCTAGAAAAGAGTTCTTGAGCATGGAGGGCCATTATTCTGGTGAGTTATTTGGATAGTACAGGTCCAGTAGGAAGAGGACTTCCATCCAGCAGCCTCAAAATGTGTTTGCCTTCCATATGCACCATGTGTAGAGCCCTTTGGGAGAACTAGGGTTCCCCTGGAATGTCAAAGGGTTGTTACAAGGGCAAACCCAACTTCAGTTCCTTCCAAATTTAACAGTTATGGATGTTTTATGTTATGAATTCCTCCGAGTCTCGTAAGTGCCTTTTTTATGTTTTTTATATCTTCCATGAGGAGAATTGAAGACATTTATTACCTTGAATCATTGTATGGGATCAGGGGACCCTTTTTATTCACATTTGTGAAAATCTGAACGTGAGTTATCCTTACAGATTTTTCTAGAGCAAATTAGGGATGTGGATATGATAAGCCAATGAGAGAGAGAGAGAGAGAAAGAGACAGACAGAGAGAGAGAGAGAGAGAGAGAGAGAGAGAGAGAGAGAGAGAGAGACTAAGAGACAGAAAGACTAAGAGAGAGAGAGAATAACTTTTTTTTTTTCAAATAAGCCCTCCAAGATTAAGACTGGTCTATGAGAAGCCAGAGGCCCTGGGCTACAGGCTAGATATGGCAAAGTATAAATAGCAAAAAATGGGTTATATGTTCTATCTTTCTAGCTCTTTTAAAGACAGACTGATGGAGGTAAAGATGATAGAGATAGAGGTAGAAATAGAGACAAAGAAAGAAATGGAGATAGAGAAATTTATAGATTTATACTATGTGAATATATATATATATATATATATATATACATACACACACACACACACATACATACGAGCATCTAAATATATCCATGTATAACCTATCTATATCCTCAGTGTTTGTCATCATGTCTATCATATAATAGATGTTTGTGGATTGACAGGATATCAGAGAATTGAGAAATCTCAGAGATGGAAGCAACCTTAAAGTTTATCTAGTTCAATCCATTCCTAAACAGGAATCTGTTTTATAATATTTTACAAGTAGTCATCCAACTCTCATTTCTCAAATATATATGGGACTAAGCCAAATTTATAAAAAATAAAAGCCATTTCCCAATTGATAAATGGCCAAAGGACACGATTAAACAAATTTTCAGAAGAAATCAAAACTATCAATAGTCATTTTAAAAACAAATCCTAAATCAGTAATAGACAAATACAAACTAAAACAACTTTCAGGTACCACCTTGCACTGTTGGCTAACATGACAGAAAAAGAAAATGAGAACTGCTTGAGAAGTTAAGACAAATAGATATACTTATACACAAACTTATTTATCAGCAAGTTAGTTCTTCAGAACCTAAATCTTCCCCCTTGTAATTTATGCCTGTTGTTCCTATCTCAGCAATCTGGAGCTAAGAAAAGCCTTCATCTAAGCCTTGATGTAAAATATTAAATACAACAAGATCAAAGACAGAGTCTCATGGCAATCAACTAAAGAATTACCTCCAGGCTGACAGCATCCCATTATTAAAACATTTGGGGCTTTAAATCATAGGATCATAGATCTAGAGCTGCAAGGACCTCAGAGGTCATCTTATCCAAACCACTCACTCTACAGTTAAAAAAACTGAGGCTCAGGGAAGGAAGTTAAGTGACTTGCCAAAGGTCATATACATTTTAAGTGCCAGGATGTGATCATTCAACCAGTTCCAAATCTACCTAGCTATATTATTTCTATTGCAGGCCACACTTCAATATCTTGTCCACAAGGTTATACAACAGGAGACTGTCAAATGCTTTGATTTCTCCACCATAGTCTTGGAGCTCCTGAAGAGCTTGGATTGCTTATTGCCTTTGTGTGTGTGTGTGTGTGTGTGTGTGTGTCCCAATTTTACCTTAGTGTCTGGCACACACACAGTAGACACTTAAATGCTTATTGACTTACTGACCTTGATGAAATTCAGGTATCCAATGTTTGCAACACTCTCCTGATCTGAAATCCACTGTGGAAATGAGGTTAGTCTGGCATAAATTGTTATTAATGAATGAATCTATGTTGTCTTATAAAAATGAATACTTCCCTCTTCCCAAGCACTCACAAACATTGCTTTTAAAAGGTATGCTATAATTTTCATAGGAATTCAGATCAATCTTGCTGGCCTATAGCTTAAAAATTCAACCTTCATGTTTTGGTTTTGGTTTTTAATGGCCAGAAAAGAATCAAAGGATGACCAGAAAGAATCACAAACATGCAGGATAGCTTTGAAAGTTATATGTTGAATTTATTATATTTGGATTTGTGTTTATAATTTATGTATCTATGTATATACATATTAAAGAGGAAAAGTAAGCTGCACATGATAGAGATGTACAGTTTCATGCACAATCCTCCTTTCTGTTCTAGTATGTATATGGAAATACCTACTCCATTTGGTGTTGGCTAAGTTCAGAATAAAAAAAAAAATTAAAAAAAAATTAACTTTCACCTCCTTCCTCCTACAGAGACAGATGGTAGTACAATAGATAGAGCTTTGAGCCTGTAGTTAAAAAGACTTGAGTTCAAATCTAGCCTCAGATACTAGTTGTATAACCCAAACAAGTCACAACCTGTCTGCCTCAATTTCTTCAACCGTAAAATGGGGGTAATAATTGCACCTGTCTCTTAGAGTTGTTATAAGGATCACATGAAATAACATTTTTAAAGCACATAGAACAGTTTCTGACACACAGTAGGCATGCTATAAATGCTTATTCTCTTCCCTCCCCAAAATTGGGTGGTTTAGCCACTTTGAGTTCTATGATACTTTTCCCATTTTCTATAACTTTTTACATGTCACTGACAGTGGTTTATTGGTCACATGGAAAATTATTTCAGTATTCTTAGATATAGTCCCTAGTGACCTGAACTCAATAGGGACCACTAGGTGCCCTTTACTATCTGCTCAGTTTTCTTGTGTTACAAATTTAGAACGGCAAAGAGCAATAAAGATAATGGCTTTTATATGTATGTTGGGGCAAGCAGAAGTTTGAAAAAAGGATAAGATTACTTCTTGGGGATAGGTGAGATGATAAAACTTCATTTTACAGATGAGGAAACTGAGGCTTATAGATATCTTGCTCAAGGTTATATATTAAGTGTCAGAGTCAGTATTCAAACCCCCAGCTGATAGAGACAGAGAGAGAGAGAGAGAGAGAGAGAGAGAGAGAGAGAGAGAGAGAGAGAGAATTATAGACTCAGAGATGGAAGGGATCTTAAGGCTCATTATATCTTACATCTTCTTTTACAGATGAGGAAACTAAAGTAGACAAAAGTTAAGTGACTTGTCCAGGGTCATACAGTCAGTAAATATCTGAGGTAGGATTTGAACCTAGGTCTTTGTGATGCCAAGTCTAGACATTACCCACTAAGCCTTGCTGCTTGTCTTGGACTCTAAGAGCACAATAACCTTTCCACAGCACAATACTGCCTTTTAAAGTAGGTCATAGGCCTACTCTGCATTTTTTTAAAAGTGATTAGGAGAGTTATGGTCAAGTTGAGGGCTGATTCAGTCTAAAAGAAAAGTAAAATTTTTCTTTGATGTCTGATTCCTGCAGAGACTCAAGGAACTTTTGTCTTCCAACACGTCTTATCTTTTTCTCACAAATGTTAAATGATCTCAAAGGGAATTTTCCCCTTTTTTAGGTTTACAATCTCCCAGTCTATGGTTGATGCATTCCTCTTCTGAGATCATTTTGTATAGAGTACTCATATAATGCCTGTACTGTTCTGTGTTTCCTCCACTGAAGTCCCCTTCCAATGCATCATGGTGGTTTTGAGGTGGCCCAAGGCCAGACACTTTCATATCCCATCCAACCATCCCCCAGGGAACTCAGGTGTATTTAGTAGGAGCATCTTTTCACCTACCTTGTCCCATTCTCCGCC
The DNA here is from genome assembly GCF_003287225.1 of Phascolarctos cinereus. NCBI lineage: Eukaryota > Metazoa > Chordata > Mammalia > Diprotodontia > Phascolarctidae > Phascolarctos > Phascolarctos cinereus. The sequence goes on along the minus strand of NW_027555625.1, from coordinate 153,576,073 downwards.
CACTCCTCTCCCTGCTCTAGTCTTGAAACAGCAATCAAATCAGTTCTCCCATTGCTATTGGAAAGACTATCCCACAGCTACACTCAAAATCCCCAAACTAAAGCTACCTTCCCTAGTAATCCTGGCTCATGTTATATGTGTAGGATCCTCCTATTGGAACGTAAGCTCCATGAAGTCAGGCACTGTCTCAGTTCTGTATCTGTATCCTCAGCACAGAGCCTGGCATGGAATAAGCACTTAATAAATGCTTAGTCATTCACTCACGAGCTCTGGCAGGTCCAAGCAAACTTTCAGAAAGTCTTCAGATTCAGACCTGGTGTCCTGAATGACTCATATGAAGGCTGCGCATCAGATGATGAATATTTTTACCCAGTAACTTTCAAAGGCCATTCATTAAATTTTGAATGAGTTTGTAGGATCATAGGTCTACATCTAGAATGGATCTATCTAGTTCAACCTCATATTTTACAGATGAGGAAACTGAGGCCCAGGGAGCTTAAGTGATTTGTCCAAGGTAGTAAGCATTGGGTATGGGATTTGAATCCATGCCCTGTGGTTCCAGAGTCAGTGCTTTTTCCACATAGTTGCTATGATCCATCTTGTTAAAAGGAGTGTGCCCACTTTCACGAGTCACTGATCCTTGAAGTCTTTCAGCGTTATTTGCTTGTGTGTTGTCAACCATTAGACTCAACTGCACCATGCATCCACACAAACTAAGTTAATTATATTATCATTCCCAATAAAGGCTAGGGGAGTGGGTAGGGATTCCCACAGGGAAACATCTCTGGAGAATTTTTTTTTGAATAAAAGTTGATGGCCAACTTGATGGTATGGCTTAAGTGAAAATGTAAAATCCTTTTTGATGACTTTTATATTAAATGTCATTGAGATTTCATTCTGTGGTTTCTGGCTGATGAGAGAGTTTACTCTAGGCAGGCAACTAATTACTCTGTATTCATCAGAGGACTATAGTTGTAATAGTCCAAATCAACTTCAACAGGACACAGAGATTGTCACACATTGAAAGAACAATGAGCAACTTATAAAGAGGACAATTAATTCTAGTGCCTTCCTTCTGCTGGTTTTCTCCAATTTATCATAGACGTATGGGTATCTAGCTAGCTAGCTATTTGTGTATGTGGGTATATAGGTGCGTGTGCGTGTGTGTACGTACATGTATCTATATGTGTGTGTGTGTATATATTATAGGCTATATCATAAATTCTATTATATATAGGTTAAATTATAAGACACACACACACACACACACACACACACACGCAATCACAGAATCTCATTTGAATAGCACAAAATGCCTGTGAGGTAGTACCTTAAAGGTGTCTTTATCCACATTTAACAGATGAGAAAACTGAAGATGAGAACAATGAAGTGATGCTGCACATGGGCCCACAGCTAGGAAGGTATGACCATAGGTAATTTGCTTAACCTCTCTCAGCCTCACTTTCCTCATCTGTAAAAATAATAGGGTTGGACTTGATAGGTCCCTTATGGCTCTAAAGTCTATGAACTTCTGATCCTAAGTGTCAGAAGTGATATATAAACCAGATTGCCCTGACTTTAATCCTAAGCTCTATCTATTATCCCCATGCTTTCTCAAGAGGCATGAGGGACATTAGATTTCACTGTCTCAATTAAATTAGAATTTCCTTGGGGGCAGGGACAGTCTTATTTCATCTTTCTCTCCACAGCACCAAGCACAGTGTAGCAGGCACTTGGCCAATGTCTGCTGAACTGAGTTGAATTAAAAGACAAGGAGTCTGGGGGATGGTGTGGGAGGAGGAAAGGATAATGCCAATGTGTTATCAATAATACAATACACTTTGAAGTTGTAACTGTCTTAGGCAGAGAGTACAAGATTAAGGAGAACAAGAAGCCAACCATTTGCCAAATCTGGCCAATCAACACCATTTGGGACATCATCAGAAGTAAGCTTTAAACCTGTTTGCTTCCTCTAGCTTTTCCTAAACTATGATTCTGTTCACAATAAAAAGGTGGCCTTGACATGCTTCCAGAAATTCCACTTCTATTGTATTCTATATCCCGCTCCCAGGTCCCCCCCTTCCCTCTCTCTACCTTACCTTGGACCCAACAGACCAGCCACCAACCCCAAAAAGGTTCAAATTGGAAAAAAACAAACAAACTTGGAACTGAGTCCTTCATCTTCTTTTTACATTTCTAGAGGCTCCTCTACCCCCCCAGCAGGCATTTCGAGGAATCAGTAGACCAACATTAAAGACTGACCTTTCCACAAACACAGCCCAAAGAAGGGGCCCCTGGTGACTGAAAGAATCCCCTGTCCCTGCTTTCCTGCCATTGAAAGATCACAACAGCTGACTAGTTCCCCTTCCCCCATGGCCATTTCCTTGAACAAACAGAAATCAGGTTCCCAAGTGAAGCTCATCTTTAAGGCCCATGAGGAAACAGTACTCAGTCCACAGTCAAAGGAGCCTTGAAAAGAAAGACGACCATCAACCCACTGATCATTGGCCAGACAGTCAAAGCTAACAACTCCTGCTTGCACCATGGAGCTGGCTAGGATAAATACATTTTCCTGACTGAGTTTAAGATTCATGTTATCAGATCAAGGCAAAGGCAAAACTGTGAAGCCAGAGTCTTTACTGCCTTCTACTCACCAGTGTCAGAACCTGGGTGAGGAGTCTGGGTCTTTGCTCCAGGGCTTTAAATTTAAAGGGCACAAGTAGCACTTTCAATCTTTCAACAGGGTCACAGTGAGAAAACATAGCACCTACTTAGTAGAATTAGTCCAAATAGGAAACTACCAAATTGTGGCCTAGTGTGAGATTCCCCACTCAACCCATACTCTTCTTCCCCACTCCTCAATCTTAACTGAAGACAAACTTTAGGCTTTTTGTGCCAACAACAATTTGTCTTATTGTCCTAAGTCCCAAATGTCCTCATTATGATCCTCTTCCCACTGACTCTTTGTCCTGTATTCCCATGTACCTTATGCAAAGTAAAATTCTTATTTCCAAGAGCAACTTAATGTTAACATCTTTAAGGATAAAAGTATTAGTGACTTTGTTAAAGCTGACTCTTCCTTAATCCAGAAAATGATAAAGTTGACAAGACGTTTTCCACCTTAAGTATTTAGGAACTATCAGTGAGGCCTTCTTAAAGGAATGGTTCACTTCACTACTCTTACCAAATCTTTCTCTCCAATGATCAAGAGTCCTGGTTCAATTTAACTGAATAATATTTGTTAAACTCTTATGAACAAAACACTCTGCTCAGCACTCATGCCATTTTCCTTTTTTATATTAATCTAATGGTTGGTGGTATACTGAAAGCAACAAAGTGCATGCATCATGATCTAATATATTGTGTAGTTCTCACATAAGATCATATAAGAGAATTTCATCATGCCTTCTATGCTCTTAATTCTAGCACTTATACAGTGAGAAGTAATAGGGACTAGGAAAGAGGCCTTAAACGCTGTGGGACCCAATGAGACAGCAAATTTTCAGAAGTAGACGTGGCTTGACCAGGTTGAGGTAGGGAAAAATGACTAACCTTAGCAAAAATATCAAGCTATTCTCATGTTGTTTTTTTAGATGTTGGATTGTAGAAAAGGATGAATTTGGCATGATGGCAGCATGTGGGGATTGACTGGCCCTAACCTGGAAACTTTAAGTTGCCCTAGTCTTAGAGGAAGCCAACTTGCTTTAAGGCAGGGGTTCATAACCTAGAGTCCACACCTCCTAAAGTTTCCATGACAAGATTTCAGAGGGCCTGTGAACTTGGATGGTCAAAAAATTCATCATTATTTTCACTAAGCTATGACTGAAATTTGGCTTTTCCTTCAATTATGATTTTTTAAAAATTCAAATACTCTGTAAAACAGAGTGCATAAGCTTTATTAGACTACCAAGAGTCCATGACACAAAAAAAGTTAAGAATTCCTGCTTTCAAGAATAGAAATCCACAGGCATATCTTAAATTCCATTTTCCCAAGAATAAACTAATTCAGAGGTAAAGTAATATCTTCAGAGGACTTAGGGACTCTATAGGTCTTTCATGATTCTCTCCCTGGGGAGGTCTCAAAAGGGGCTCAAGGAACCTGAAATCTGATATCCAATAACTGAATTTTTAAAGTCTTCCTAAGGCATTGTTTAGCTTGAGTTACCTCTAAGTTTTTAAGCCCCCAATGTGTCCCTTTCAAGTTTAAGGATTATAAATGGGAATATCCTAAGTGTATCGCACCCTGCTATTATGCACAATTGCCATCTCTAAATAGACCCAAGAGAAGAAAAATATTTTTTCTTGTTTTCTTTCAGCATGTGTTTGTGTGTGTGTGTATGTGCATATACATGTGAATACACATGCTCAACTATATGGATCACTGTGGTTTCTTCTGTTCTGGAGCTCCATACTTTCTAATATTATGATCAGTTTCTGCCATTCTTTCCATTTCTGCATCTTCACTGAAGTAGTGGCACAGAGTTTTTAATTACAAATTTGGTCACTTTCTTCTCTATAACAGTATTATTTGAATCAGCTTAAGCCATCTTCTAGAACAAGAGGTCACCACTAAAGGGATGAAAAGAACACAGAATAGGAAAATTAGGAACATGAAAAGTTTAAGATAGTGCAGAGAGGATTAAACTTGGAGTCAGGAAAACCTGGGTTCAAATCCAGCATCAGATACTTAATAGCTTTACAAGTCAATTAACTCAGTTTCCTAATCTGTAAAAATGAATATAATAGGGATACCTATTTCACAGAATTGTTGGGAGACTCAAAATGAGATAATACTGTATACAGGAAAATCATTTGAAAAACCTTAAAGTATTATATAACTGTTAGCTATTATTATATGCTGCTACACTACCTACTTTCCAACTTTAAGACTGTTCTATTTATCTTCCATTATTGAAAGAGAACTGAAATTCAGATATAGCCCTCATCTAATGCTATCTCAATGAGTCTCAATTCACATTAAAATCATTACTACATTATAAATAAACTTCTCTATTAACAATTTAAAATTCAACTACGATATTGCCTGAGACTCAAGTTGTATGGTCTAAAAACTCACAGTTTCTGGTAATGTTTTTACTAATGTTAGGTCATTGTAATTCCAACTAATGTTCGGTGGTGTATGTCAATATTTGTGAGCTTTGTGGCCACACACCTTTGCCTAGTAGCCTATTCAGAACATGACTCCTAAAGAATCTTAGGCACCATTGCAGGTTAGTGAAGATTTGTTTTCAGAGGGTCGAGAAATCCATCAAATCATTCCAGAGTAGGCTACTGATTCTTCTGCTTGGGTGTTGAGTCACTCCCAGCCCTTAAAACAAGAAACCTTGCCAGTACTCAGAAACACCAGCCACCTGGAACTTTTTGACAAGAAGTACTTTTCTAACTTTCTTGCAATTTCCCTTCCATGGTCAGATGCTGAGTTGGCAAAGAAACTGTGCATTTATACACACTGTTTTGACATTTCCAAGCCTGCACTTTGTCAAAATTTGCCCAGAACAACACAACCACACACACACACACACAAAAAGGAAGAATGCTATGACTATAGAGGAATTTTCATAGTTCACTTGTCCCCTTGGAGGAGGATCAGGAGACTGAAGGGTAATTTTAAGTCTAGAAAGAATGGTTCAACATAGGCTGAAAAGCTGTCTAGACCAGCCTTAGCCATAATTAGTAGTTATATCCCAGTGAGAGATTGATAAGATGGGCAAATGTCACAAGAGCGAGCTTAAGAAAGCATGATCTTTTTTCCTAAAGTCAGTTGCCTGACTTCCTTTAATTTCCTGTTTCATCATTCATCTCTGATAGCCCCTTGTACCTTCCTTCTTCTGAGGAAATGAATTGTCTCATTGACCTACGCAAAGTCAGTGCTCTGCTCATTTTGTACATTGTCGAATGCCAATTGTGCAGTGCAAGGCAGCTTGTCTTTACTACAGAGAGATAATGATGACAAAGCAGCCTAATAGAAAATGTCATCTGAGAAAACACATTTAATTTTTAAGGTCAAAAAGGTGCCATCAAACAGGAAAGAGGCCTTGTTCAGCATGGCCTTAGGAGGGCAAAACTAGAGCCAACGAAGAGGAATTAGAGAGGGGTAGTTTAGTTTGATGTGAGGGAAAATTTCTGAACAATTAGATCTATCTAGAAGCAGAATGGACTGACCCAGAGATCAAAGGATCACAGATTTATCTATGTAAAAAACCTTAAAGAATATCATTTTACAAAGGAGGGAAACAGGGACCTAAGGAGTGAGTTCTTTCTCTTCAAAAGTCTTCAAGAGTCTGGATGACCACTTGCTGGGGATTATAAAATGTAAGCTCCTTGGAGGCATGCAATATTTTACTTTTTTTGTCCCCCAGAGTTTCCCAAACTTATTTGGCCTACCACCCCATTTTCAAAAACAAAAAAAATTACTCAATGCCCCCCTGGAAATCTATTTCCTTTAACCCTTTAAAGGTTTTTTTTAAATTGGCATCATTTCAAATATAAATATACACATTTTAATGATGCATCTTAAATTTAATAATTTACTGTAAATTTGTAAGGTTTTTCCTGCATTGAAATTCTGATGATTCAATATCGAGTCATGTAACCATATACAAGCTGACATCCCCACAATGCAACACTTGCAGGTTATGACCCATTGCTGAACTTGACCACTGATCAGTTATAACTTGCATTTTGTGTGTTTATTTGAAAAATGATGTAATCATTATGACTTTGACTCTGTTACACAAAAGATGAAACATGTACAAACAGTTTTTCCAAAGTTTCTTCTCTTCTTTCCTTATGCTTCCACCACCGCCTTATTTTTATTCAATGCCCCCCAATTGCACACGAGGCTACTACCACCCCCCTGGATCATCCCCCACTAAACGGTATGGCCTGTGTTGGGAACCTATAAACAATGACTGGTGTGCAGTAAAGTGCTCAATAAATGCTTGTTATTGAACTGTATGATTTGTTGAGACTTCCTGTTTGGGTTTTGTTAGATTGAATGACCTATGAAGAACCTTCTAATCCTGAAATTCTATGATAGTGAGTTAGCTATATGTCTTGATTTTGTGGTATTCTTTTAGAATGGGCCCAAAAGCCATTTCTTATGCTAAAGTTTAAGAGAAAACTGCTTTCCTGTTTATAAAAGTACATATTAAATATACCAGGTATGTAATTAGAAGATGAATGTTCTTTGAATGTCTTATCCACTTTAAGCCATGTAAGAAAAGGAAAACACAGAAGAATTTTTTTTGTACCTCCATTTGCTTATCTGTAAAGTGGGGATAATAATGCCTGTTCTACCTGCCTCAAGTTCAATCTATGGGTCTCTATGTCCTCATCTGTAAAATTAACATTCACTGAAACAGATTTTTTTTTATGAATTACACTTTCAGAAGAAATAGGCAAATAACAACAAAACTAGCTGATATAAAGGGAATTTTTTTTAAACTAAGTTTGAGGATATAGTCTGTGGTCATTACAAGTTAAAATGAAATCTCTAATAGGTAAGGAAAGAGCATGAAAGCCCTGGATTCCAGTTTAGGTTGTGATATTTCCAGGGGAGCTAAGTAATGCAATGGAGAGTGTGTCATGACTGGAGTCAGGAAGACCTGAGTTCAAAGTCAGAACTCAGATACTTACTAGCTGTGTGACCTTGAGCAAGTCACTTAAAACTCTCTCTGCCTCAGTTTCTTCATCTTTAAAATGGGGGTAATAATAGCACCTACCGCCCAGGGTTGTTGGGAAGATCAAATGAGATAAAAACTGTAAAATGCTTGACAGATAGTAAGCACTCTATAAATATTAGTTATTATTAGTTCTTTGACTAAGCAATTCACAAAGCAAGTCTGATTTTCATCTGTAAAATGGAAATTATACTACCCTCAGAGGGTAGTTTTGATTTAAGAGCTAAATTGTGAGCTATTATTAGCCCAAACCCTTGCACTGTCTACATATGACCAGAATAAAAGTTTTTCTGGTATAATGAGTATATGACCTAACAGGGACACTCCCATGAGCATACTCAATCCCTTTCTGAGGTATGCATTCTTTGGCTCCTGCTGAAAGATTTGTATCTTGTTAATGCAGGTCTAGTCAAAAAGGGTTTAGCCTTTTTGGGAGGCTTAATTCTGGTGGAAAAATTTCTGTCTTGGAGTCAGCAGTCCCTTAGCAAGGTAAGAAGGGGATTTCTCTCTCCCTCCCTATCCCCAATGTCTGTGGGACCCCAAAGCTTGAATTTCTAGCAATGGTTATCAGCATCTGCTCATCCACATGAGCCTCTAAACCCAGCTGCCTTCTTCTGCCTTAGTGTTTCTTTCCTGAGCACATCTGCCACCAGCAACCAAGGACCCTGAAAGATGGTATGGATCACAAACTGAGCACAATCGCCTCTATTTTGGTGAGCTGAGCATAACTCCCTCCATCTTATGTTAAGCATTAGCTCACCAATTAAAGGACCTCCCTGCCATGCTCCCTATCCCGATGACCCCTCCACAACAACATCCTGAGTGATCATGTCTATGCAGGGAGACTTCACAGGTTCACTGATTTCAGGAATCTTCTTGGGCATCCAGATCAACGTATCTGATTTAATCAGCCAGCTCTTGAAATATCCCCTCCTAATCTCCTTTTGCTTTTGTGTTTTAAGCATATGTAAGTTTTGCCCTTTTGTTCTTGGGGAGTCCCTGCCCCTGTGACTGGGGCTATGATGCTGGTGAATTCAACAAACCCAAAGACAGGTTTGATACTCCGGGGTCTGGTTATTCCTGCTTCACCCACCACAGACATTTCCAGCTTGGCTGGATACCTCATCATTTCAAGAGTCCCTGGTTCCTTGAATCACTGTTGGCTATCAAGCCAGAGGTGGTTCTTGCAACTACATCCCTTCTAGAAAGACAACGTGATCACTGGAAGGATTATCGTGAACCTGAAAGGATGAAAGACACACGCTGGACCACCTAGGAGAGCAGAACTTTGGGAATCACTGAGATAACGCAAGTCTAAGGCAAAAGCAAAATGACTCTTCAGAAGTCCCACAAAGTGACTTTTCCTTTTGGAAAATGATAATGGTGATGGGTTATTTATTAAAGGAGTAGATATAGCATAGTCTTAGAGTCAGAAAGGCCCAAATTCAAACCTGTTCTCACACACTTCCTAGCTGTGTGACCCCAGGGCAAGTCACTTAACCTCTGTCTGCCTCAAGCTCCTCATCTATAAAATGGGAATAAGAATAGCACCTACCTCCCACAGTTGGGAGGACAGAATGAAATAATATTTATAAAGCACTTTGTAAAGCTTAAAGTACTACATAAATGCTATTTTATTGTTATCATCATCATTGCTGTTGTTATGTTTTAAGCATTTCTTTTGTAGATGAATGACAAAAATATGTCTTATATGTAATACCTGTTTTGTAAATTGAATATTTTTTTAAGAAGAGATCTTCTTAATCTCTTTTGAGGAATTCTTACACTTGAGCCCTACCTAAGCTTTGTTTAGGATATTTTCCATGGAATTTTGAGTGAGGGCAATGAGGCAGAAATAAAAGCCAAGAAAATCCAAACCTCTCAGGATGAACTTAGCCCTTTTGTGAACAAGAGACTTTTGTGAAAGGGAACCCTTGGTTACAGGTAACACTGGTTAACTCAAGATTAAACAGGGTTTAATTTAATAGATGATGATTTTCCTATTAGTTGATATTTTATTATATTTAAATATTTTTAATTTATAGATTTAAATTCAACTGTATAGTTATATCTAAGAGGTAAAAGCAGAGGCACCAATTCTCTGAACATCATGCAGTAGGGAGAAATATTCCACAATCCAGAAGGGTGATGAGAAACCTCTGGTGTTCTTGTAGCAATAGGACTAGCTCTTTGTCCAAGCTTTGTTCTTTAGACTTATGTGGGTTTGACCCATTCAATGGCAGTGTCAAGAACTTGAACTAAGTTCATTCAGGCACAAGTTTTCTCTTTCTCTGCTGGTAACCATTCAAACTTTACTCCTGAATTTGCTTCTTTTTGCAAATGGAGAATAAAACATCCAAATCCCAGCTGTCATATGGAAAGGGAGAGCAGGGTGTTTATTAAAGTGTAACATTCTTAAAGTATTTATTCATCAGAAAAGAAAAGCACTGCTACTCAATACTTAATGTGTAATAATAACAATAACAGCTAGCAATTATATGTGATATCTCATTTGATCCTCATATCTATCCTGGGAAGTAAGGTGGTTGTTGTACCCATTTTACAGATAAGAAGACTGAGGTTAGAGGAGGCTCAGTAACTTGTCCAGACTCACACAGCTAAGAAGCATATTAAAAGGGATTCAAGCTCAGGTCTTCTTGACTCAAAATCTAGCACACTATTCATTGTGCCTCCTCACTACTTTGTACATTCCCGTTTTAAAGATAAAAGTATTATTTCTGGTATATCAGCTATATTAATGACAGTTTCCATTTCCGTAGCCTATATAGGTTATATATAGGAGGCAGCTAGGTGGTTCAGTGAATTGAGCCCTGGGCCTGGAGTCAGGAAGATCTGAGTTCAAATCCAGCATCAGACACTTAGCTATATGACCCTGGGCAAGTCATTTAACCCCTCTTTGCCTTAATCCACTAGAGGAGGAAATGACAAACCACTTTGCCAAGAAAATCCCATGAGCAGTATGGTCTATAGCACCACAAAGAGTCAGGATGGTACAACAACAATATCATATAGTTAGTTAATAAAACAGTTTCCTCACAACGATCTTGTGAATGCACTCACCCAAGCCTGGAATGCTCTTCCCTACTCACTTCTACCTCTTAGAATCTTATTTTCTTCAATGATCGGCTCAAATGTCATTCTTTACAGGAGACTGGCCCTGTTTCCACCAGTTAGCACTTTCCCTACCCCAAAATTACTCTGTATTTACTTTGTATATATTTCGGGTTCACTTATCTATACATAGGATGTTTTCACCCAGTAGAATACA